>NC_048238.1:69157722-69270425 GCF_002007445.2 Ailuropoda melanoleuca
GAGACTATGGACTGTGAGAGGCAAACTGAGGACTTCAGAGGGGAGGGGGTGGGGGAAGGGGATAGCCTGGTGATGGGTAGTAGGGAGGGCACATACTGCATGGTGGCACTGGGTGTTATACGCAACTAATGAAGCATCTAACTTTACATCGGAATCTGGGGATGTACTGTATGGTGATTAACACAATATAATAAAATAAAATTAAAAAAAATATATATATAAAAAAAAAAAGAAAATTAGTAACATCCAGAAAAGGGCAAAGATGAAAATCACTTTTAGTCCACCTCTCTCTTTCAATGTTTATACACACACATATATACTATACACACACACACACACAGAGACAATATATGCATATATCTTTCTATCTGTATATATGTATATATAACTAATATTTTGGTGCATATCTTTCTAGTCTTTCCTATTTTGCATATATTCAATATTTATTTCTGTCAATTGGGCATATACCATGCATATTCTTTTGTAAATTGCTAGTTTAATGTAAAACATATATTAAATAGTTCCCTGTGATCCAAAATACACTTCTACAACATTATTTTAAAATACTACATACTAGAATAGTGTAGATAAATTTCATAATTTATTTTACCATTCCCCTATTGTAAGCATTTTTATTGCTTTTAATATTTTATTAATAAAAATGTGGTGACAAACTTTGATACCCTCATATCCATTTCACTTTCAGCAGATTTCACATAGAAAATAGCAGCCATCTGAAAGGGGTGCTCTCATCTCATCACCAGCCCTATGACTTACTTGCCTCATCACTCATGATTTCCCTCTTTCCTAAGTGTTCTAGATATTTAGCGTCTAATGTTTCTTCTGCATTTTCAGAGAACATGTTCTTTGGTTATTTCTTCTCTCTCATGTATATGCACTTTTCTTCCCTCCCTTCTCTTAGTCTCATTTTTTACCATACCCCCCTTATTTTCTATACCCTCCTGATGCTTGCCTTCCTTTAATTCCATGGATATGCCATGTTTCTTCCTGTTCCAGGTCTTTGAAAATGCTTTCTCCTCCACCCAGAACCCTATTCATCACAGTAGCCTCACTTTACTATGTAGTGTTGATTTATTCACATCTGTTACATTTTAGTTCATGTCATTTCTACAGAGAAATCTTTCAGGTCACAGCCTCTCTATTTGATGTATACTTATACATAACACTTTCTCTTGTCAGAACAGCAACCTAATATTTATTTACATGACTGTTTTATTAATATCTATCTCCTTCACTAGGTTGCAGACTCCATGAGAATGAGGATGATGTTCATGTTTACTATTGTATCTGCACCAGCTAACACAGTGCCAGGCTAAAAAGAGATATTCAATAAATATATCTGTTGACTAAAAGGATGAATGGATGCCAATCAGGATTATACACCCATTATATCACTGTAACTGTTCATCTTAAAGATGCTAAGAGCCTTGTTGCTAAATCTGATAGATACTTTAAAATTCTTATTTTACTTCATTTCTCAGCAGCATATGAAAAACTGTTTAACCTGTGTTTCCTGAAAAATTTTCTCACTTTGTTTTCCAAGACAATAAATATCTTGGAATTTTATATATATTCATTTTCAGGACCTTTATTTAGCACCTCTTCCTCTGTTCATTACTTAAACATCACACCCATGGTCTACAGGATTTTTTTTTGTCCTTTTTACTACTAATTTATATTATCTCACTGGATGAAACATTCTGCTCTCATTGACACAATTAAAGTGTATGTGTTCTGACAACTCCCAAATCTACATCTCCACCCCAAATTTCTTCCCTGACCTTTAGACCTGTATATTCAATGAGCTACTATACAAATTTACATGGGTGTCTTATAAGCACCTTAAATATGTCTAAAATGGATCTCTTTGCCTTCTATACTCAAATTTGTTCTTTGGTGTTCTCCATCTCAATGAATGACATTGTCATCCACCCAGCTTATTGAGTTAGAAACTTGGTAGTCATATATGAGTTCTCCATTTTTGCCTTCCAATACATCAAGTCAGTATCCAAGCCCTGCACTATCTGCTGAATTCTCTGTTGACCATATCCATTTCTCTCTGTCTCCACTGTCACTCCCCTAGTTCAGGCAACTAACATTCTTGCTCAGATTACTGAAAAAGCCTTCTAACTGTTCTCCCTGACTCTAGTTTCACCCTCTTTGATTCATTCTCTCTCTCTTTTTTTAATAGTGTCATCTTATTTAACCCTACATTTTATCATGGTACTCCCTGGTTTGAACGTTTTCTTTATTGGTCTTAGGACAAAACCATAGCTTTCTTGTAGAATTTATAAGACCTTCCCTATTTCTTGAGCTGAATCTTTTCCCTTAACCTACTGGCATTAAATTTTTCAGCCATGCTAAGCTTCCATTCCATCTGCTAACATTCTCTCACCTCATGGCTTTCACTCATGATCTTCTTTTCCTCTGCCTGTAATATCCACCACCTACTTTTCATCTAGCTAACTCCTACTCACTGTTCATATCTCAATTTCAAATCACTTTATCTAAAGACCTTTTCCTGATTCCCACTGCTATCACAGTCTAGGTTAAGTACTATTTTTCTATGCTCCCATAGTTTGCTGTATTTCCTTTGTATTACCACTTACTATACTCTCATTATACCTGTTTACTTGCCTGCCTTTCCACTAAATTATAAACTCTGTCATTATAAGAATTATGACTCTTGATAACTCTTATATTCCTAACATCCCAGTACAGCCCCAAGCACATGTATATACATAATATATATTGACTGACTGAATGAAATTTTCTCAATGTAATATTTTTATGACTATGTTTTAGAAAAGTAAAGAAAATTAGAATTACAGTGATATATTTTACATGTATCTTATCTTTTGGCATAACAAATCCATTTTTTAAATAACAAGAGTAAAAGACCAGATTTGCACAGGCTGTTACAGGATTACATTCATGTAGATAACCTTGGTGAACTTGCACAAGATATTTATCTTTTTTAAGATACTTTCCTCATCTGAAAAAAATAAGATCATTAAAATGGATGATCTCTAATATTCCATGTGGTCTATGGTTATGTAAAATCACAAATATAAAGAGGCTGGGAAGGTGCTGGAGTAGGAGGACCTTAAGCTCACCTTATTCTATGGATACAACTAGATAACACTCACATTAGCATAAATAACCCAAAAAATGACCCAAAGCCTGGCAGAAGAAACTCCACAATTAAAGTTAGAGAAGAGGCCACATCAAAGAAGGTAGGAAGTTTGAAGACATGCTTTGGCAGCAAAATGGACCATAGCTATCTATGGTGGGGAGGGAGTCAGTGGCATGGAAAAGGACAAGAAAGAGTCTATCACACGGGAGCCCCACACAAGAAAGAATAATCCTAATAACATTTGGCTTTGAAAACAAGAGAAGCCAAATTTCATGAGTTCTTACAACCAGTGGAACTCAAAGTTGTGAATTTTAAAAATCAGTGGGCTTGGTATGATATAGTCAAAGTGCTGAAATGAAGAAAACTTGCAGCCAAAAATACTCTGTCTTAGCAAGGTTATCGTTCAGAACAAAAGGAGAGATAGAGTTTCTCAGATGAATAAAAACTAAAGCAATTCATGACCACTAAAGCAGCCTCAGAAGAAATACTAAAGGAGAATCTTTGAGTAAAAAAGAAAGACCATAAGTGACAGTATAAAAAGTAGGAATCACAAAAACAGTAAAAATAAGAATATCTACAAAAATCACTCAAGGGTTTCACAATATAAAGGGATATAAAATATGATACTAAATATCTGAAACATGCAGAGGTAAGGAGTATAGAGTCAGTCTAAAATTAAGTGACCATAAGTTTAATATAGACTGCTATATCCAGAAGATACTATATATAAAACAAATGGTAAACACAAATCAAAATACAGTTATAGATATGCAAAAAATAATGAGAAAGAGGGGTGCCTGGGTGGTGCAGTCGTTAAGCGTCTGCCTTTGGCTTAGGGAGTGATCCCAGCATTCTGGGATCAAGCCCTACATCAGGTTTTTCCGCTGGGAGTCTGCTTCTTCCTCTCCCACTCCCCCTGCTTGTGTTCCCTCTCTCACTGGCTGTCTCTGTCAAATAAATAAATAAAATCTTTAAAAAAAAAAGAGAAAGAAATCCAAGTATATCACTAAAGAGAGCCAACAAACCATGAATGAAAGCAAGAAAGAATCAGAAGAAAACAAAACAAAAACAAACAAAACAACAAGAAAAACCCCACAAAACAAGTAACAAAATGGCAATAAATATGTATCTATTGATAAATGCTTTGAATTAATTAAATGGACCAATTGCTCTAATAAAAAAAATACAGTGACAGAGTAGATACAAAGCTAAACAAAACATCAATATGCTGCCTACAAGATTCTCATTTTAGACCTACAGTCACTTTCACATTGAAAGACAGAGGATGAAGAAACATTTATCATGCAAATGGATGCCAAAAGAAAGCCAGAGTAGCAATCCTTATATCAGACAAAATTGTCTCTAAAACATAGACTGTAACAAAAGACAAAGAAGGACAGTATATAATGATAAAGGGGACAATGCAAGATATAACAATAGTAAATATTTATGTACCCAACATAAGAACACACAAATACATACAACAGCTAATAACAAACATAAGGAACTAATTGATAGTTATACAGTAACAGTAGGGACTTTAACACTCCACTTACATTGATGGACAGATAATCCAAACAGAAAATCAACAGGGAAATAGTGGCTTTGAATGGCACATTAGATCAGTGGATTTAACAGATATATTCAGAACATTCCATCTTAAAACAGCAGAATACACATTCTTTTCAAGTGCACATGGAATGTTCTCCAGAGTAGACCACACATTAGGCCACAAAATAAGTTTCAACAAATTCAAAATGATTGAAGTCATAGCAGTATCTTTTCTGACCACAACATCATAAAACTAGAAATCAACCACGAGAAAATATCTGTAAAGAACACAGCAATTAGACAACAAAAAGAAATAAAAGGCATCTAAATTGCTAAGAAGTAAAACTTTCACTATTTGCAGATGACATGATACTATATATAGAAAATCCTGAAGACTCCATCAACAAATTACTAGAAATGATAAATGAATTCAGTAAAGCCGCAGGATACAAAATCAATATACAGAAATCTATTGCAGTCCTATACTAATAATGAAGGAGCAAAAGAGAAATTAAGAAAACAATCTAATTTACAATTTCACCAAAAATAATAAAATATCTAGGTATAAACTTAACCAAAGAGGTGAAAGACCTGTACTCTGAAAACTATAAAACACTGATGAAAGGAATTGAAGATGACACAAAGAAATGGAAAGATATTCCATGTTCTTGGATTGAAAGAACAAATATTGTTAAAGTCTCTATACTACCCAAAGCAAACTGCACATTTACTACAATCCCTATTAAAATTCCAACAGTGGGGCACCTGGGTGCCTCAGCTGGTTAAGTGTCTGCCTTTGGCACAGGTCATGATCCCAGGGTCTGCGGATTGAGCCCTGGGTCGGGCTCCCTGTTCAGTGGGTAACCTGCTTATCCCTCTCCCTTCGCCCTCCCCCCCACTTGTGCTCTCATTCTCTCTGTCTTTCTCTCTCTCTCTTAAAAAAATATTTTAAAAAATCCAACAGCATTTCACAGAACTAGAACAAACAATCCTGAAGTTTCTATGAAACCACAAAAGACCCTGAATAGCTAAAGCAATTTGAAAAAAGGAAAATAAAATTCGAGGTATCACAAGTTCAGACTTCAAGTTATATTACAAAGCTGTAGTAATAAAACAGTATAGTACTGGAATAAAAATGGACACTTAGATTAGTAGAACAAAACAGGTAGCCCAGAAGTAAAATCATAAGAACATGGTCAATCTTCGACAAAGCAAGCAAGAATATGTGATAGGAAAAAGACAGTCTCTTCAACAAATGGTATTAGGAAACTGGACAGCTACATGAAAAGGAATGACACTGGACCACTTTCTTACACAATACACAAAAAATAAACTCAAAATGGATTAAAGATCTGTGGGACCTAAAACCATAAAAAACCTAGAAGAGAGCACCTGCACCAATTTCTCTGACATTGCTCATAGCTATATGGTTCCAGATAATGTCTCCCGAGGCAAGGGAAACAAAAGCAAAAATAAACTACTGGAATACATCAAAATAAAAACCTTCTGCACAGTGAAGGAAAAATTCAACAAAACTAAAAGGCAACCACTGAATGGGGGAAGATATTTACAAATGACATATCCAAGAAAGGGTTAATATCCAAGCTATATAAGAAACACATACAACTCAACACTTAAAAAAAATTAATAATCTAATTAAATACGGGCAGAAGACATGAACAGACATTTCTCCAAAGAGACATTCAGATGGGCAGCATACACATGAAAGATGTTCAACATCACTCATAATCAGGGAACTGTAAATCAAAAGTACAATGAATGGCAGGGACTTAAGATGGTGGAGGAGTAGGGGGTTCCTAAACTTACCTTGTCCCTTGAACACAGCTAGATAATTATCAAATCATTTTGAACATCCAAGAAATCAATCTGAGGTCAGAGAGAACAAAACTGAATGAAAAGTGACCAACTTCTGGAAGGTAAGAGGTGTGGAAAGTTGTTTTAGGAGGGATATAACTGTGGATAGAGTGGTGGGAAGGGAACCCTGCTTATGGAGACTAACACGTACAGAGATTACCACAAAGTATTATAAGCAGTGAAGTGAAAATCTGAAATTTTAGCATTATCTCCTCCAGTCCCATCCATGTTGCAGCAAATGTTGTGAAATCTTTCTTTTTGATGGCTGAGTAATATTCCATTGTATATATGGACCACATCTTCTTAATCCAGTCATCTGTTGATGGGTATATTGGCTCCTTCCACAATTTAGCTATTGTGGACAATGCTGCTATGAACATTGGGGTGCATATGGCCTTTCTCTTCACTACGTCAAGAAATAAGAAGATCAGTAGGAGAAGAAAGGGAAGAATGAAGGGGGGATAAACAGAAAGGGCACTGAACCATGAGAGATTATGGACTCTGGGAAACAAACTGAGGGCTTCAGAGGGGAGGAGAGGTGGGGAATTGGGATAGGCCGGTGATGGGTATTAAGGAGGGCATGTATTGCATGGTGCACGGGGTGTTATACACAAGTAATGAATCATGGAACTTTACATCAAAAACTAGGGATGTACTGTTTGGTGACTAACATAACATAATAAAAAAATATTACAAAAAAATCTGAAATTTTAGAAGTCTTCCACTGCTGGGGTCATGCCTAGCTTAAAGGGGAAGCAGGGCAGAGGCAGGAGTGGACAGGGTGGTCTGAGGATTCCCTGGGTGGCAAGAAGAATGGGTGGTGCCAAAGTGTACTCCACTATTCCCAGACATAAGGACAGGGACTCAGGCTGAGGGCAGTGAACCTGGGTGCCAGCACTCTGTTTTGCCTGGCCATAAACTCTGAACCACTACATGGTCATTCTACCACTTTCTGGGCACTGGCCAGCAAACGGCAAAAGTGCAGCAAGACCTTCCCCCAGAGCATGAATGCTGGTCTGAGCCACGTGAGTCCCTAAAATTTGGAGTTTTAAAACCCCAAACTCATCTGAGATAAAACACCTTGGACACCGGCGGGGTGAAGGCAGGGAACTGATAGGAGCTGGGACAAAAGAGGGGTGGTTGATTGCCCTTCTGTGAGGGCTTCCTGAAAAGTGTGGGCTGTGAAGTCTCAGCTCTGTTGCTAGAAAGCAGTACATAGCCATTTTCACCCCACTCATCAACACTGAAAGTCTTTGGGGAGCAAAACAACACCACCTAGTGGAGGCCAGAGCCACTTATACCAAGCCACACCCCCCTGCACTCTGCTGACACATCTCCATCAACATACATTGGCCTGAGAATCACTTCATCAGGCCCCTCCCCCAGAAGACCAGCACAGACACCTCCCATGCATCAAATCTACAGATACAGAGTACTGCAAAGCTCCATCTCTAAGGGAAATAGGATTTACCTTCCTTTTATTTTATTTTTATTTTTTATTACTATCCTTTCATTTTTTATTTTTAATTCCTTTTAAATTTATTATTATTATTTCCAAATTTATATATATATATATATTAATTTCCATTTTATTTTTATTTTTAATTTTACTTCTGGTTCTACCTTTTTTTTTAACAAGCAGACCAAAACACACCCAAGATCTAGGCTTTTTTTTTTTCCTCTTCTTTTGTGGACAAAATGACAAAATGGAGAAATTCACCAGAAAAGAAAGAACAGGAAGTAAAACTCATGGCCATGAATTTGATCAATACAGATATAAATAAGATGTCAGAACTACAATTTAAAATAACAATTATAAGGAGACTATCTGGGATTGAGGAAAGCATAGAAGACCCTAGAGAATCCCTTACTTCAGAGATAAAAGAACTAAAATATAGTCAGGGTGAAATTAAAAATGCCATAACCAAGATCCAAACCATAATGGGTGCCACAAAAATGGAGATGGATGAAGCAGAAGAACAAATTAATAATATAGAAGATAAAATTATGGAAAATAATGAAGCTGAAAAGAAAAGAGAAAGAAAGGTAATGGATCACAAGGGTAGACTTAGGGAATTCAGTGACTTATTAAAACATAGCAGTTGTCACAGAAGATGAAGAGAGAGAAAAGGGGGCAGGGGGTTTGTATTCAAGCAAGTTGTAACGGAAAACTTTCTTAATCTGGAGAAGGACACAGATATCAAAACCAAGGAAGCATGAAGAGCTCCCATTAAATTAAAAAAAAAGCTGACAATTGCCAAGGCATATCATAGTCAAATTCACAAAATACACACATGAGTGAAGAATCCTGAAAGCAACAAGGGATGAAAGTCCTTAACCTACAAGGGAAGACAGATCGGGTTTGTAGCAGATCTGTCCAAAGAAACATCAGGGAGGAAGAGAATGGCAGGATATATTCAATGTGCTGAATGCAAAAATAGTTAACAAAGAATACTTTTCCAGCAAGGCTGTCATTCAGAGTAGCAGGAGAGACAGAGTTTTCCAGACAAACAAAAATTAAGGAGTTTGTAAACACTAAACCAGCCCTGCAAGAAATATTAAAGGGGACTCTGAGTGGAGAAGAAAAAACCCAAAACAACAAAGACTAGAAAGGATCAGAGATCACCAGAAACACCAACTCTACAGTTAACAAAGCAATAGCAGTACATTCATACCTTGTAATAATCACTCTGACTGTAAATGGACTAAATGCTCCAATCAGAAGACATAGTGTATCAGAATGGATTAAAACAAAACAAGACAAAACAAAAAACCCAGTAGAACAGATCAAAGAAACTGAGAGTGATTCTTTGAAAGAATTGATAAGATTGATAAACCCTTAGCCAGTTATCACAAAGAAAAGAGAAAGGACCCCAGTAGGTGAAATCAAGAATGAAAGAGGAGAAATCACAACCAACACCACAAAGGACAAACAATTATAAGAGAATATTACGAGCAATTATATGCCAACAAATTGGACAATCTGGAAGAAATGCATAAATTCCTAGAAACTTACAAATTACCAAGAGCGAAACAGGAAGAAATATAAAATTTGAACAGACCCATAGCCAGCAAAGAAATTGAATCAGTATTCAAACGTCTCCCAAAAACAAAAGTCCTGGGACAGATGGCTTCTGAGGGAAATTCTACCAGGCATTTAAAGAAGAGTTAATACCTATTCTTCTCAAACTGTTCTAAAAAATAGAAATGGAAGGAAAACTTCCAAACTCATTCTACAAGGCCAGCATTATCTTGATTCCAGAACCAAAGATACCACTAAAAAGGAGAATTACAGTACAATATCCATGATGAATATGGATGCAAAATTCTCAATAAAATATTAGCAAACCAAGTCCAACAGTTCGTGAAAGGAATTATTCACTACAATCAAGTGGGATATATTCCTGGGCTGCAAGTATGGTTCAAAATTTATAAATCAATGTGATACATCACATTAATAAAAGAAAGGATAGGAACCACATGATCCTCTCAATAGATGCAGGAAAACCATGGGACAAAATACAGTATCCATTTTTTATAAAAACCCTCAACAAAGCAGCTGTAGATGGAACATATCTCTACATCATAAAGGCCATATATGAAAGACCCATAGCTAGTGTCATCCTCAGTGGGGAAAAACAGAGCTTTTCCCCTACAGTCAAGAATAAGACAGGGATGTCCATTCTCACTATTACTATTTGACATGGTACTGGAAATCGTAGCCTTAGGAATCAGACAACAAAAAGAAATAAAAAGCATCCAAATTGGCAAGGAAGGAGTCAAACTTTCCCTTTTTGCAGATGACATGATACTCTATGTAGAAAACCTGAAAGACTACAGCAAAACATTGCTAGAACTGAAACATGAATTCAGCAAAGTCACAGGATATAAAATCAACATACAAAATCCTGTTGCATTTCTCTACACCAATAGTGAAGCAGTAGAAAGAAATCAAGGAATTAATCCCATTAACAATTGCATCAAAATCATAAGATACCAGGGAAAAAACCTAACCAAAGAGATAAAAGATCTGTACCCTGAAAACTATAGAACGCTTATGAAATAAACTGAAGAGGACACAAAGAAATGAAAAAGCATTCCATGCTCATGTATTACAAGAACAAACATTGTCAAAATGTATAGTACCCAAAGCAATCTACACATTCAAAGCAATCCCTATCAAAATATGACCAGCATTTTTCACAGAGCTAAAACAACAATCTTAAAATTTCTATGGAACCACAGAAGACCCCAAATGACCAATGCAATCCTGAAAAAGAAAATCAAAACTAGAGGCACCACAATTCCAGATTTCAAGCTATATTACAAAACTGTAGTCATCAAGACAGTATGGTACTGGCACAAAAACAGACACATAGATCAGTGGAACAGCATAGAAAACACAGACATGGACCCACAACTATATGTTCAATTAGTCCTTGACAAAGCAGAAAAAAAATATCAAATGGAGAAAAGACTGTCTCTTCAACAAATGGTGTTGGATAAACTGGACAACAACATGCAGAAGAGTGAAACTGGACCACTTTCTTACACCATACACACAGATAAATTCAAATTGGATTAAAGAACTAAAAGTGAGACAGGAAACCATCAAAATACTAGAGGAGAATACAGGCCACAGCCTCTTTGACCTTGGCTAGAGCAACTTCTTGCTAGACATGTTGCTGGAGGCAAGGCAAATAAAAGCAAAATGGAACTACTGGGACTTCATCAAATTAAAAGCTTCTGAACAGTGAAGAAAAAATCAACAAATGACATATTTGATAAAAGGTTAGTATCAAAAATCTATGAAGAACCTATCAAACTCAACACCCAGAAACCAAATAATCCAGTTATGAAATGGGGACAAGATACGGATAGATACTTTTCTAAAGAAGACAACCAGATGGCTAACAGACACATGAAAAGATGCTCAACATCCCTCATCATCAGGGAAACACAAATCAAAACCATGATGAGATATCACTTCATATCTGTCAGCATGGCTAAAATTAACAACATAAGGAACAACAGGTGTTGACAAGGACACAGAGAAAGGGGAACACTTTTTCACTGTTGGTAGGAATGCAAACTGGTATAGCTACTCTGGAGAATAGTATGGAGGTTCCTTAAAAGTTAAAAATAGAACTACCCTATGATCCAGCAATTGCACTACTAGATATTTACACAAAGGATACAAAAATACAGATTCAAAAGGGTACATGCACCCTGATGTTAATAGCAGCATTATAAACAATAATCACACTATGGAGAAAGCCCAAATATCCTTTGGCCAATGAATGGGTAAAGAAGATGTGGTATATATGCACAATGGACTATTACTCAGCTATTAAAAAGAATGAAATCTTGCCATTTGCAATGATGTGGATGGAGTTAGTATTATACTAAACAAAATATCAGTCAGAGAAAGAAAAATACCATATGATTTCACTCATCTGTGGAATTTAAGAAACAAAACATATGAACATAGGGGAAGAGGGAGAAAAGGAGAGAGGGAAACAAGCCATAAGAGACTGCTATGGATAGGGAAAAAACTGAGAGTTGATGGAGGGAAGTAGGTGGGGATAGGCTAGATAGGCGATTGGTATTAAAGAGGACACTTGTTCTGAAGAGCACTGGGTGTTGTATGCAAGTGATGAATCACTGAATTCTAGCCTTGATACCAATATTGCACTGTATGTTAACTAACTAAAATTTAAATAAAAATTACAAGAAAAAAACTGCAATGAGCTATCACCTTTCACCTGTCATGTTGGCTAAAATAAAAAAAAAAAAACAAGATGCAACAGGTGTTGGTGAGGATGGGGAGAAATAGGAACCCTCATGTGCTGTTGATAGGGATGCAAAATGATGTAGCTGCTGTGGAAAAAAAATATGGAGGTTCCTCAAAAATTTAAAAATAGAAGTACCATATGATCCAGTAATCACACTTCTGGGTATTTACCCCCATAATACAAAAACGCTAATTCAAAGTGATACATGTATCCCTATGTTTATAGTAGCATTATTTATAATAACCAAACTGTGAAACACCCCAAGAGTCTATTGACAGATGAGTGGATAAAGAAGATGTGGGATATATATATATATATATATATCTCAGCCATAAAAAAAGAAAGAATGTAATCTTATTATTTGCCACGAAATGGATGGAGCTAAGAAGTATAATGCTAAGTGAAATAAGTCAGTCAGAGAAAGACATATACCATATAATTTCACTCATGAATGGATTTTAAGAAAGAAAACAAAGGAACAAGGGAAAAAAAAGAGAGAGAAACCAAGAAACAGACCCTTAACTATGGAGAAGAAACTAATGGTTACCAGAGGGGAGGTGGGTAGGGTGAAGGGCTAAATAGTTGATGGGGATTAAAGAGTACAGTTTTCATGATGAACACTCAGTAGTGTAGAGAATTGTTGAATCACTACATTGTACACCTGAAACAAATATAACAGTGTATATTAACAATAGTAAAATTAAAATAAAAATTTAATAAAAAAATAAAATCACAAATATGTCAATACTCTTGAAAAATGGTTATACCAACAAAAACAGCAACCCTGATTATTTTGTAATAGCGTAATAGAGTTTTTTGGTTTGGAGGGTCAGGGATTTGATTATTCTGATAAGAGAAGAGTGCTCTATTTAAGAATTCTGCTAGTAGTCAAACTTGACAGCATATAAAATGGCAAAAGAAGCCTAGTCAGGTGATATCATAAGTCAGATTTCTGCACCATAAACTACAGGTGCTGAGAAACAACTTCATGAAGAAAATAGAGGAGGACACAAATTTAGCAGCCATGGCACTAAATAATGCAAAGTTAGCTAAATTGGAGAATGATGAATAATGTTAAAATGGTAAAAACCAAGAGACCAGGTATTGTTACATAGCTGTGGCTTCTATTTAGAAATGGCTGGCTGCTTCCAGAAGCTGTTGAGTCATATGAAAAATAAAATTTCCCCACTGAGGCATAGATCAGCTGCCCAAACCTCCTCCTTATCAGTCAAGCTTGTTGGCCTTTGACTCCACACAATCCTTATGACTTTGTTACCAATGATACTTCAGAAACATCTGCTCTAGAGCTATCTGTTACCTACATGACAGACAGAAAATCTGGCACCAAAAAGGAATGACAGGACACCCATTAATGTGTAGTGGTGATAGGATATAACACAATAACCATGATCAGGGCCTGCCAAATCTGTTAGCATTTCAATGCCTAGGTAACCTATTAGTACACAATGGAAAGATTCTTCACTATTCATAATGTCATGGACAAATAAGTCAATGAATAACTTAGATTATTGGCCCAGCACAAAATATACAATGTTGCCTGTATGTTAAAGCAAGACTAAATTAAAGATGATCGTGAGTCATTTGTGGTACAATTTGATTATTTTTATTTGTACATAATACTTAGAGTAGAAGTTTATATCCAGTGTTGTTTTAGCCCAATATTCATTTTCTTATTCACTTATTTGCAGTTTCATTTATTTGATAAATATTTGAGTTTCTACTATTCTAGGTGCTAAGGATATACCAATGAGTAAAACAGATAAAAATCATTGCCTTTGTGGAGCTTGTAATTCTAGTGCCATAAGAAAAATAAAAACAAACAAGGATGTAGAGTGATAAGTGTTGCAAAGAGAGGTAAAGCAGGGAAGGAGAGTTGGGACTAAGGAGAAGAGTCTAAAGGTTATTTAAACCTCTTTAAGGGAGACCAAGAAGGCTTGTCTAATAAGTTGACCCTTGAGTAGTGAAGAGGCAAGATAAGCAAGAGAAGCTTGTTGGAGCTCCTCTTGGTCTGCCCATATCCTCCCTCCATTAGCCACCCCATGTCACAACTACAACCACAACCCTAAGACCCAGGCCTTACCAAGCAAGGTCAAGCCTACCAATAAGTGGCTGCAGAATGCCAAATTCAACCAACTTTTGCCTGGTACCCAGACCTGGTCCCCTGTGCCCAGAAGCGTCAGTACCTAGCTGACCCTGTCCCCCAGGCCTGTCAACCATGCTGGTCTCCACCCACCTCCTGCCCACAGAGACTGAACCAAACACCAAATCTGTCCCCACCATACAGGAGAACCCTCCCCTCTCTAAGAGGTACAGTCTCCTCCCCACCCCAAGGGGATGCTTGTTCACATGCCCAAGGAAAGCTTGGCCCCACTCTGCTGTCCAGGCCCAGCACCCAAAGAGCACCCTGGAGGACACAGCTGAACTCCAAGGATAGCTTCCTGGGGTTGTTGCCTTTCCACCACTAGAAACTTCACTCACACTAGGTGAGTTGAAGGGAGAGGGGCCACGGGGAAAACACTACCTGTCCTGGTAGTCCTGACTAATGGGACAGGTTGAGGGCTAGGCATGCCACCAGGCATGGCAAGGGGTGCTCCTTCCCCCTTTTGGTGGTTCCTACTACCAACACCTCTGGATGTGTACTTTCTCCCAAAGCCTACCCATCCTGTGTGTTGGGGTCTGGTGGGTAGGGCCTTGGGACCCTTCCCAGTTCCTGTGCTTCTCTAGCCCATCAGCTTCCTCATTCTATGCTGCCTGAGCCCCAGGGAGGAGAGCTGGTCACTAGACGAGTGTGGGTGAGGATAGTCAGGAAGCCCATGAGACAGGGGCAGTGATTGGCAGCCTGTTCCTATGTGCTAAATGAGGATCACTTGGCACTTCCCAGCCACCCCAACAGATGGGTGGGTGTGGGGCCCAGAAAAGGCATGGCCCAATTACAGCACCAGAGATAGGATAACTTGCTATGGCTCAAGGGTCATGAAGCTGTGGGCAGAAGCTGGGGGCTGACCTGTGCCCTTGGGTGCCAGTCCATCATGTGGGTTGGTTTCACAAAACCCCTCCCATGCCTTCTTGTTAGACAAAAAGTACAGAGGCCAGTATGGCTAGTGAGTGACAGTGAAAATGAAACAGAATGCCGTCTTAACTATCATAAAACTATTTTCCTTTTCTACTTTGAGGCCTTCCTAGCTGAGGATAATGTGTAAAATGTAACAGTCCTCAAGATGACATTCTAACATTCTCCCTTCCAGATGTCTGTTAGCAGACACAAGTGTGTTCCAGGATACTATTAGGAATGAACTCTGCTAAAGAGAAGATTTACTCTATGTTGATGCAAATTAAGTTCACCATTAGTGAGACCATGTGTGAACAAATTTCTTAAGTTGGAGAGATTACATTAGCAAATGCAAAGTTGTCCCAGTTTGCCTCCTCTCCTTTCCCCTGCTTCTGATAAAGAGATTTGAAAGAATCAATATGAGAACTGTGGGGAATTGATATCAGCAATAGACTGGTACAGCAGGAGATCCAAAGACTAAGCATTTATATCTTCCTTTCCTCAAATCTACTGATAAATGAGGGAACCCACAAGGCAGTGTTAGGTTCTGTGTTCATCCTTTTTTTTTTTTTGTTTCTTTGGACTTCTATATGCAGATAATATGCCTAATCTTCATAATAATATTTAATCCTTTTTTGATTAGAAAAAAATGTATACCAAATCAATTTTCTAACAGTATATAAAACAATAATCATGAGAAAGAATAAAAGCATCCAAAAATATTAGTCATTTAAAGTTATATGGAGAAAATTTATATTCCACTCAAGCATTTTAAGGTTAAGTTTTTTTCTATTCTATGTTCACTTTTCATTATGAAAAACGCTTTTATTTTATTTTATTATTTTATTTTTTTAAGATTTTATTTATTTATTTGACAGAGAGAGAGACAGCCAGCAAGAGAGGGAACACAAGCAGGGAAAGTGGGAGAGGAAGAAGCAGGCGCCCAGCAGAGCAGGGAGCCTGATGCGGGGCTCAATCCCAGGACCCTGGGATCATGAGCCCTGAGCTGAAGGCAGACGCTTAATGACTGAGCCACCCAAGTGCCCCTGAAAAAAGCTTTTAGAAACAAGAACCATTTGGGAAAACAAACTTGATTCTACCTCATATTAAATGCTATTCCCATCAATCCAGAATCTCTGCAGCCCTCTGCCCCCACCCTTCTTAGCTTCTCTTAATGCTTTTTTTTCCCCCCTCTTAATGCTACTTCTTGAAAATGGAAAAACATAGCACCAAGTGTTCATTTTTCTGAAAATACACCTTCCTTATTTTAACTGTACATTGCTTTTTGAAGGCCTGGAGGATGCTGCATCAGCAATCAAAGGATCAAGAATGTTAGAAAAACATTTTGTAAAGTACAGTACCAAGTGAAGTGAACACTCAGCAAGCATGTTCCTGCCTTTGTGTGTCACAGTTTGCTAAGTTGTTATGTACAAATGTGATTCATGTGACTCTCTCATAGCCTGTGTGTGTTTGCAACAGTACTGCTGGCATTCTAAGATAGATTGTGCTACCTATTTTAGGCATAGAAAAGGACTAACACATTTGATGAGGTTGTGGGATATAAATGAGGTTCAGTGGGGTAGAATCCAGATCTGACAACCAAGAAAGAATTCTTGAGATGTCTTTGGTGCAAAATTGGTGATTTATTAAAGCATGGGGACAGGACCCATGGACAGAAAGAGCTGCTGCACCGGGGTTGTGAGGGGTGGCTGATTATATGCTATGGGGTTGGAAGAAGCTAAGGAAACAGGGAGGTTGAGAAAAATACTTTCCGTATATCAAAGAAGACTCACAGGATACTGGAGGCCTTGCCATTGTCAGGTTAAGGTTGTTTACCCCTCTAGTAAGGCATTAACATGAAGATAGTTGGGAACTTCCTGGATTCCTAGAAGTATCTGTCTATGGTCTGCAGGTTATAAGACATTTAGTTGTATTTACATTCCCTTCTGGAAGCTAGGTTATTGATAGAAATGCTTTGTTCTTGTAAACTGCTAAGACATTTGCAAACTGAGGGAGACTTAAGTCTTGCAGGATTGTGGTATCTATAGGTAAACTATTTCTTTGTCTTTTAGGGCAGCCAGGAGTGCCTGAGGAATGTTGCATACATCCCAGGGTGGGGGGGTTGCCAGGTGTCAGTTTCTGCTTTGTCCTCAGCTTGCCTTCTGTTCCCTCATCACATTTGCTTTTGAAAAATGTATAGAAAAGCTTTGTATTCTAGTCGACATCTGTAAAATTTGTTTTGCTCAAGAGTGGCTTTTATTTCTACTTGATGATGATGAGGCTAGCTATTCATTAGTTTCAAAAATATGCATCCCTGCATGGGATATTTCTATCCCCCCTTAATTTATTTTCTTCGTGGGATATGAATGTTAAAGTGATTTGACTGGGTAAAGCTATTTTTAGAATTTGTGGTCAACATTTTCTTTAAAACAGCTGGAAAAAGACAAACCAGAAATGGGAAAATTATAGGCAAGCCAGCAGTAGGTAAGGAGATACAAAAACATTTATTCTCCAGCTCTTTAATTTTTAGCGTGCTAATTTCTAGGTGATTGTTTCTTATGTATAACATTAACTAAAAAATGTTAGATTACCTGGAATGTTATGAGCATATTCTTGTAAGAAGTTACTGGTAAATAAAAATTTAAAAAAAACATTGATTGGAGACATACAGTGACATAATACTTGTAGAATGGGGACAAAACTGCTCACTTGCACAATTTCATTGGAAATTAAATCCATTTAAACACAGACCACTATGAAAAGTCACAGTAAACCTCAGACTCATACATATGCTTCATCTCCGCATTTTCACCTGTACATTTCACAAACCCGCTCAAATTCAGGATAGACAAAATTGAACAAATCTCTTTCCTCAAACTTTGTCCTCCTTCAGTGGTTTATATATCTAATTATGCAAGAAAGAAACCTGGGTGTCATCCTTGACCCCTGTGAGAGAGGAAGACCTTCCTCTCTCCTTCAAGGTCCTTCTAGTTGGACTTAGAATTAAATTGACATGAGATAAATTAACAGGAGAAAATCAAAGTTAACAGGTATAGGTAGGGAGAATCCACACAGACACGGAAATTCCAAAGACAGTGAGGAAACAGGAGACTTCGATGAGCCAAGGAGAGGGGTACATAGGGGAGGAAGGCCATTAGCAGGAAGGCAGAAGGACATGTTTTGAAAAACAAAGATTGCCCTATTATGCAGATAAGTTCCTTAGGTGAAGGGGAGTTTTGGTTAATAGCTATCTTCCTGGTATAAGCTCTCCTTTTCAATGTAAATTTAGACAGTTGAAGACCAGGAAGAGAGCTTTGCCTGCATCTTCTGGGTTTCAATCACTTTTAACTCAAAGTAATGGTCATACCGAGGTGGCCCATCTTGGGGCAGCCTGTCTTCGGCTCCTACATTCCTCTCTTTTCCCTCACATCACACAGCCAGTTAATCATAAAATCTTATTGATTTTATATCTAAAATATCTCTCAAATCTTTCAAATATGTCTGCTTCTTTTTTTCTCACTGTCACACCCTTAGTCCTAGCTACCACAATTCCTTACCTAAACTACAAAAATGCTCTTAAGTAGTTTTCTCTTTCTAATCAGAATGATCTTTTAAAAATTGATGAGGGAACAGAAGACTGGCTGAAGACAAAGCATGAACCTAAGCCCTACATCCTCTCCCCAACCCTACTTCTGGGTGGGATATGTGATGTTCCTCCAGGAAGTTCCCAACTATCTTCATGTTAATAATGCCTTACTAGAGGGGTAAACAACCTTAACTTGACAATGGCAAGACCACTGGTATCCTGTGAGTCTTCTTTAACACATGAAAATCCATTTGAAACCTCCCTTTTTCCTCACCTCCCCCAACTCCATAGTATATAATCAGCCATGCCTCACAACCCGGGGCAGCAGCTCTTTCTGCCCTTGGGTCCTGTCCCCATGCTTTAATAAACCACCATTTTGCACCAAAGACATCTCAAGAATTCGGACCCCACCCCACTGAATCTCACCTATATCCCACAACCTCATAAAAAATGCCTTTTGTTTCTGCTATTCTTTTAGAAAACTGTATTTGTTTTCTATTGCTCTTAGGGTGAACACTAAATATCTTTACAGGGCCCTTATGAACCTGCTACCCCACTATCCATTCACTCTTTGAATTGTACCCACACTAACTTTCTTTTAATTCCTGCAATGAACTCTGCTCTCCCCACCTCAGGACCTTCCCACATGCTCTTCCCTCTGCTTGGAATTTTCTTTCCCCTTTTCAATTCTCAGCCTAGGGCAGACATACCTGTTAAGTACTCTCTAAACACCTCCAGAGTATTGCTCAAAACTGTCATTAAGCAGTTAAGTTCTGAAGTAGTTTCAACTGCCTTTTCAATGTGAACATAATTTCTAGGAAGGCCAGTACCACTTCTCTTTCACTGTCATGTTCCCAAGTACCTATTGTAGGGACGGAAAAGTTTTCCTTTCTAGGTTTTTGGATAGTCTAATAATTAAATTGATATAAAAGAGATTAACAGAAAACAAACAAAAGTTTAATGGCATGTATACTTCCTGTATACATGGAAGATACCCAGGAAAACTTAGTAACTCCCTGAAATGGCCAAATCCATCACCTTAAATACCACCCTTAGCTAAAGACAAAAAAAGATGTTGGAGATAGGGAGTCAGTTATGGGAATTTACCAGGAAAACACCTTTAAAAGAGTGTAAGGTTCTTATGTGATTTAAATCCTTGCCTCTCTGATAACTAGAGATTGGATAATCTCCCATTTCCTGGTGCAACATGGAAAACACCCTTGAAATGGAATTTTCTCTTATAAATATAAATATTTCTTACAGAAGTATAACTTCTACTCAGTTTTCAAAGCTTCACTTGTGTCTGATGTTTCTTAAAAATAACTAGTTTAAAATAGTTGATACTCCAAAGAGGCATATTTTTGGGGTGGCAAAATCTGCTCCCCATCACAATCAAACACCACATACATAGTAAATTGCATAGCGTATACATTTTATTCAATGAATATCAAGTGCTTTAGAATGAAATAACATTTTTTTAAAAGTTATCTCAGATATTGTATTTTCACAAATCCCACATTTTTAAAGTTGTGGTATCTCAGTCAGACACAGCTGACCAAAAGGGTATTTCCCAATGGTAACAATTTGAAAAGCAGAAGATTCGTCTATTTTCTAGATAATTATCAAGGTTTCACAGTCATGTCATTTATAGACATGACAGGTAGAGTAACTAAATCAGGACAGAATTCCTTTATTTTCCCTTCACCTTAAAATACAGGATATGCTCATAGGAAACTGCCAAAAGGCGTGAAAGGTGATTGTTTTCACTGAGGATATTATTTTTTTGTCCTTAGATCACTCAGGTTTATAGTTAAGATGTATTGAATTATATGCATTGACACTGTTACACAAATTTCCTTTGATTCCACTGAAAATTCCATGTAACATCTATATATAATTGTAGGGACATATATTCAATACATTTTTAAGTGATGTAATTTAGATCTTGGACACAAATCTGAATTTGCCTTTGATGATCTTTTCACCTCTCGTGTCAGAACCATATATTTTTTTCTTTCCATTCCCATACCCAATTTCCACCAGGGTAGCATTCCTATACCATATATATAGATATAGACATTCATATGTGTGTGTGTATATATATATATATATATATATATACACACATACACACACACTAACTGATTTTTAGAGAGTGAACTTCTATAATAGAAATTGCCCTTCAAATAAAACTCTTGGATAGAAAGGCTTTGGAATACAAATAAATTAAATTATAGCAATGAATGACTGCCATACTACCATTAAAGTTGATATTTTTGAGTGGGGAACCTAGTCCAATAAAACTTACTTAGAACATCCTCTAAAAATAGCAAGAAGTAAAACAAGTATTATGCTAGAAATATTTGATGCTGCAGCATCTAAGAACACTTAGGGAATATGAATCTCAACTCCTTACATATCTGAAAATAACTTTGTAGAAATGAAAAAAAGCCAGTATTTGGAAGTGTAGAAATAAAAATAATATATAGTCACCAATTTAGGAAATTCACTAGATGGGACAGCCATTCTCCACTATCAACATCCTCCATCGGAGTGTAAGTTTATTACGATTAATGAACCTTGACGGGGTTCAGGACAGGTCCCTCCAGAATGTACCACTTTGGCATGTGGGTTATTTTGAGCTGAAGACAATTGAGACCCTGTGGGCTTAAGAGAAACTTTGCCTTTCCCTTAACCACACAGAAGAATCTAAATTGTGGGTCTTTTCCAGAATAAAGGTTATTAACAGAGATAAATTTTATATGAGTGACCCATCTGTATGGCAGGGCAAACATCTAATTATCAAACGTCTGCTCTTCTTATTGCCTGTGAAGTGCATTCCTTTCCTCTGAAGTCCCAGACCCCTACCCCTTTCTCTTTAGTTCAGAATGACATATATATTTCATTTTGTTTATCTTTGGCATTTCCATGTCTGTGTGGATTCTTCCTACATACGCCTATTAAATTTAATTTTCTCCTATTAATCTGTCTCCTGTCAATTTGATTTCTAGTCTAGCTAGAAGAACCTTCAAGGGGACAGAAGAACTTGCTCCCTGACAAGGGAGTGCTCCAACAATCTACATTGACACATTATTATTCAAAGTCCATTGTTTATATAAGGGTTCACTTGAGGTCTTGTAAATTTTACCAGTTTTGACAAATGTATAATGACATGTACTTACCATTATAATATCATACTGAGATAGGGAAACTGAAGGGACTCCAAGAACTGTTTTTTTCTGCTCCTTTCTTGCTTCTATCCTTGCTAGAATCACCTAACCACTCTCCCACCTTGTTGGTACAGTGTGGAGGTAGAAGCTCATCGTCCCATTGGGCCCCAGTGACAACTGGAGGCACGTGGAATGTGAACTAGCTTTGCTTCACATCATCTCTTTCAGTCTTGTTGCTGGTCGGTGGGTGTGGTGGTTTAGCTCCCCAGGGGATCTTGCTAACCACAGGTATGGGGAAAGTGGGGTACTTACTAGTACAGACTTGTACCACTTTGTTCAGTTTCATGTCTGCTGAGTAGCAATGGAAGCACAGCTTACCATTAGAATACAGGGATACTACCCTTAGGGGATTTGGGAGCACTGTCTCATTTCCCTGAGAGAGGATAGAATATCATTTCCCTCTTTGACCTGCCAGTAACACCAGTCAGGGGAAGTGGAGCACCACCTGCTTTCATTAGCAAGGTAGAGAAGATTAGCACCTTGCTAAGCTCCACCAACACCAGCCAGCAGGGGAATTGGAGAATGCTGTCTGCTTTAACAGTGCTAGAGGATGAGATGAAGTTTAGCTCCTCACTTGGCCTTGCTGAAGCTACAATAGAGGTAGGAGATGGGGGAGTGGTTTCTATTGGTGTTTGACTAGAATAAGGGGGGTGTTATGGACTAAATTGTGCCCTCTCCCACCAAATTCATATGTTGAAGCTCTAACCCCCAATGTGATTATATTTGGAGATAGAGCCTATAAGGAGGTAATTAAGATTAAATGAAGTCATAATAGTGAGTCTATTCTGATAAGACTGGTGTTTTTATAAGAAGGGGAAGAGACACCAGAGATCTTTTTCTGTCTTTGTGACAGAGGAAAGGCCATGTGAGGACATAGCAGGAAAGCAGCTGTCTCCAAGCCAAGAAGTGAGAAATAAATCTTGACCTTTGATCTTGGACTTCTAACCTCCAGACTGTGAGAAAATAAATGTCAGTTGTTTAAGCCATCCAGTCTGGTGTTTTGTTATGGCAGCAAACTTCTATAGGCAGGTATAGCCAAAATGTTTTTCTATTGTTAGGCCACAATTTCCTGCTCCTTTGTTGAGGGGGAAACAGGTTTTTTCTTAGAGCTTTTTTCCCTCTATGCCTATTGGCATTTCTGGGTTGGGGTCTTCTGTAGCATCCTGTCTGAAATATATGAAAGACAATAAGGTAACTCAGGGAACTCAGTGCCATGTCCTCCCTCATGTTCTGAAGTCCCTAGGCGTTTTCTCTCTATCTTTTCTCCTATGCTTATTTGTTGTGTTATGTGTCAAATTTTAGTTGTAAGGGAGATGACCTGTGAAAAATATGGTTACTTCATCATAGTGGTAGCTCTAGAATTTTTTACCCAGGTTATCAAAATCTAAAATTAATAAATGCATTTACCCTTCTTCCAAATACTGCAAGGACATAGAATAGTTTAACCATGATTATTCTACTTTCAGTTTTATTTTATTGGTTTAAAATATTAAGTTTACTCTATAATCTCTTTTAAAATTCCAATATCTAAACTTTTTGAAGGTCTGAAATCACTGTCATTGGTTGTTGCTGGCTGCCACTCATAATTCATTGCTTCTGTGTGTGTGTGTGTGTGTGTGTGTGTGCGCATTCAGAGAATGGCTTGCTTCATTTACACAAAAATGTTAACAATGTTCCTCTCTGAGTGGTAAATTTATGGATGATGTTATACTGACTTTTCATACATTTTATTGTTTCCCGAATTTCCCACAGTAAGTATGGACAATTGTCATATAAATTATCATCATATAAAACTATAAATCTTTTTATTTGAAGCTTACATTTCTTACTAGAAAGTGAGACTTAATCCACTCAATTAAATGGAAATAATTTTAAACAAATCATTAACCTTGAGAACAAATCTGTATATGAAATTATAATTAATTCATTTGCTAATTTTTTAACTTGTTGTGGTCGTCACCCTGTGCTTCCCATGCTGAGGGTGTCTTTAATGAGCAAACATGCAAATATTTTCTCTCATAATTGTGGTTAAATCTGGACAACTAATGTTAATGAAAGATGTGTTTAATTTACAGTGTATTTGAAAAATGAGACTGAGTCTGGCTGGATTTATTAATTTTGTATCAAATGGTAAAGAGACCTATAAACAGAAATATAAGAAAGTTTTGGAGGAACAGCATAGAGTATTGATAGGAATGTGATAAGAATACTATGGTAGTTACTGGTAGAAAATTTTAGAAACACTGCTATGGATTCATATATATAGCCAGATAGAACAATGTCATATCTTTAGAAATCCCCAGGGAATGAGCTTCTTGTCCCTCTTTCAGTATTATCTTTTGGAGTTGAACACCCTAATTAGTCTTTATCAAATTTCTGTAGGGTAAATATGAATTCAATGTTAGTCACGTCCATAAGTCTCCTGCATTAGTTGGCCAATCAACAGTATGTGAACCTGAGGCAGCGTCTTTGATTTTTACTTTTCTGTCCCCCTACTAGTCAGCAGCATGATGGGTGGTCAGCTCTCTTGTGTTATTTTTTTTCCACATCTTTCTGTGGAAACCTAAGTGTTTCTAATTTATATATGTATTTTGGGGAGCTCTGTTAAAAGACAGATGGTGCCATTCCATTTACTTTTTTTTAACTCACACTATCATATCATTTAAAGCTTTTTTTTTTAAAGATTTTATTTATTTATTTGACAGAGATAGAGACAGCCAGCGAGAGAGGGAACACAAGCAGGGGGAGTGGGAGAGGAAGAAGCAGGCTCATAGCAGAGGAGCCTGATGTGGGGCTCGATCCCACAACGCCGGGATCACACCCTGAGCCGAAGGCAGATGCTTAACCGGTGTGCCACCCAGGCGCCCCTATCATTTAAAGCTTTTTGAACCTTTAAAATGAATTAGTGTTGCATCAAAGGAGCTAGACAAAATAAAATAATTGACAAACACATAAAACTCTTCACAGGCCTGACACTTAGATGTTCAACAAATTTTCCCATTTGTCTCCCGATTAAGCTTCTAGAGAGAAAAATGTCCTTTATGCTATTTAATTTATTTTTTTTAATTTAACAAATTTTTAATTCAACAAATAGTATATTGTCTGCATAGTTTATATTCTGTTCACTATTTTTCCTTCCTATGAATAGTAGACTAGACATGTGTCATTATTCAGAATGTAGAAATATGATGGCACACATATATCTATTATGCATAAAATGAAGCAGTGTGGTATAGGATAATGAACACTTGTTTCCAAAGGTCCAGGTTATTATCCAGTCTGCTCTACTTTCCAGCTGAATGACCATAAATCAATCATTTACTTCCTTTGAACCTCAGTTAGCTTATATACAAAAATGGAGTCAATGATACAGACATTGATGATCTTATAGGATTAATACCATAACAAACATAAAATATTTTTAATAAGTTGAGATTTCAAAGTGCTATACAAATTAATATCTAAATAAATTAGCCACTCACTTATTTCTAGAAATTTCATTTTATGCTGAGGTCTAAGCTCTTTGTAAACATTCTACACAATATTTATAGATGTACAATAAGTGTAAATGATTACTTTTTTATAGGTGAGGAACCTTAGTAAGAGAAATAAGGCAAGAAGAGAAACAACAAAATTTTAGTCTCCTTCTCAATCTGATATTTTCATGTAGTAGAACATGTCTTCCTTTTCACCTATTTTTGAAAACTGTAAACATCAATAAAAATGTCTTAATAAATAATGAAATGGCAATACATTATAGAATGTTCAGCTGTATAGTATGTATAACTGAATAGTAACTTCACTGAGGCAAACACCTTTTTCCCAACTGTGTGCATATCAGTTCAGAGTTCTTAAGTGAAAACAGTTAATTTAAACTGTAATTAAATAACAGCAGAGTAGTATAGTGGAATCATGCTGGACCCATAAAATGTGATCAGATATATGGTATGCTACAGAATCTTGCACCTTTCCCAGATGCTAGGGTACAGATTATATAAAATGAAGACTTCATTTCTAAAATTTAATCATCAAGCAATTTACATGAACTCACTTTAATTTAGAAGTCTCAAAAACCTAACATGGTTGATTAACCAATTAATCAATTTAAAACATCTATTATCTTAAATAATATCAAAGTAATGAAATAAATCCTCTTGTAGTTATTTCTTTGAGACCAGATCCACATACCACAGAGCTGATCAGTAAAGCAACAGACAAGTGAATATCTATGTTTATGGGTGTTCTATCCACAATAATTCCTTTTCTTTTCTTTTTTTAAATTTTTTTATTAGTATGATATGTTAGTCACCATACATCATTAGCTTTTGATGTAGTGCACATATTGCATGGAACACTGGGTGTTATGTGCAAACTATGAGTCATGGAACACTACATCAATAATTTCTTTTAGATTTAATCTCATTGGCAAGCCACAATACAGTAGAGGCTTTTGTTACAAAGTATTTCGGTTATGTCTTTGAATCATATTTTAATTGCCAAAGAAAATAGAGAGAGTTTTTAAAAAGCCTGCATTCACTTCAAATGTATTCATGAGACATAGACCCAGTGCATTGCTTACCTGAGCATATGTAAAAAGTTGTCAGGCCTTTTCAAATCCAGCCAACTCTTTTGTCATTAAGCCTGCCTAAAAGATGGGATGATTTTGATTCAAATTCAGTATCAAAATCTCAAGCCCAACACAATAATCTCAAACATTACTTCTGCATTACCTCTAACTCAATATGCAGAAAACACTTACCCTCTGACATTTCAAAGTAATAAATCAGCAACATCTGTCCCTAGGCTCTGCTTCTTCTCTCCTCCTTACACTCTGCTCAAGAGCATTTATCATGTTTCTTCCATTAGTGAATGCCATAAAGATGTGTTGTTCTGACACCTGTATATCAACCAAAGTTACACTCCAGGAATACCAAAATACATTATCATCTTATCATAAACACCAGCCCCTCCTTTTTTTATCCCCATTGAAAAGCTCTCCAGCTTTCTGGAGAAAAATGGTCCTACATAAATTTATCATTATTGGTTGCATTTTGTCTAAGAAGACCCAATGTCATTTACATTACAGCTTGATCTTAGAGTGATTTCTAACATCAGATAGTGAGAGTGAGAATGGAGAAATACAATCCTGTCTTCAAATATGGCAATGTCCAAAATTGTAATTAATTTGAGATCTTCTGGACATAGGTGATATATATATATATATATATATATATATATATATATATATACACAATGGAATATTACTCAGCCATCAAAAAGATGAAATCTTGCCATTTACANGTTATACTACACAGATTTAGCAATTGTGATTTCACTAATGACAAATGACTTTGAAAATCCCTGCTATTGGGTAATTTTTATTTTATAATTGCATTCAATAACACTGCTTTGGAGGAGGGAGTTAACTTAGCATGCAGTCTTATGTTTTTCTAGTCATTATTTTGTTGGCTATAACACTTCAGAAGTGAGACAAAACTTACTCCTGAGAAAACGCTTCCTCCCAAAATGTGGTGCAATTGAGAAATAAGTAAATGGGGCTAAAAGTAACAGTATACATGGTTATCAGGATTCCTGAACATCTATTTAGAGCTCTCCTGTTCTAGATAGGAAAAATCAGAATGATTTTATGGAAGAAGCAGATACAAATAGGGAGCATCTAATAGTTAGGAACCTTCACTTTTTATTCCATGTTTAATCCTCCCAAAAGTTTTGTTTTATAGGAGGAAACAGTCTCAGAGAAGATGAATAGTTGTTTTCTGAGCCTCATATTCTCCATCTGGAAAAAGAGGTTAGATACCTCAAGGATGCCTAAGAGTTTGGGAGTCTATGATTCTTAGTTATTCCCACCTTGTCCTGTTTCAGGCTCTGCACACCTCGGATTCCAGACTAGTATAGAGATTTGTCAGTGCACATGTGTGTGTGTATGTGCATGCACATGTGTAAGGGAGGTAATTGAGTTAGGAAGAGGAAAAATATTATGAGAACCATGAATCTTGCTTCTTGCCTTCTTCTTCATTTTTTTAAATAATATTTTTTATTATATTATGTTAGTCACCATAGAGTACATCCCTGGTTTGTTATGTAAAGTTCGATGATTCATTAGTTGCATATAACACCCAGTGCACCATGCAATACGTGCCCTCCTTACTACCCATCAACAGCCTATCCCATTCCCACACCCCCCTCCCCTCTGAAGCCCTCAGTTTGTATTCAGAGTCCATAGTCTCTCATGCTCCATTCCCCTTCATTATCCCTTTCTTCTCCTACCAATCTTCCTAGTTCTTATGTTCCATAGATGAGAGAAACCATATGATAATTGTGTTTCTCTGCTTGACTTATTTCACTTAGCATGATCTCCTCCAGTGCCGTCCATGTTGCAGCAAATGTTGAGAACTCGTTCTTTCTGATAGCTGAGTAATATTCCATTGTATATATGGACCACAACTTCTTAATCCAGTCATCTGTTGAAGGGCATCTCTGCTCCTTCCATGATTTAGCTATTGTGGACAATGCTGCTATGAACATTGGGGTGCATAAGGCCCTTCTCTTCACTACGTCTGTATCTTTGTGGTAAATACCCAGTAGTGCAATGGCTGGGTCATAGGGTAGCTCAATTTTTAACTTTTGAAGGGACCTTCACACTGTTTTCCAGAGTGGCTGTACCAACCATCAATCCCACCAACAATGTAGAAGGGTCTCCTTTCTCCACATCCTCTCCAGCAATTGTTGTTTCTTGCCTTGTCAATTTTTGCCATTCTAACTGGCGTAAGGTGGTATCTCAGTGTGGTTTTGATTTGAATTTCCCTGATGGCTAATGATTTTGAACATTTTTTCATGTGTCTGTTAGCCATTTGTATGTCTTCATTGGAAAAGTGTCTGTTCATATCTTCTGCCCATTTTATAATTTGTTTATTTGTTTCTCGTGTATTGAGTTTGAGAAGTTCTTTGTAGATATTGGATACTAGTCTTTTATCTATAGTGTCATTTGTAAATACCTTCCCCCATTCCGTGGGCTGCTTCTGAGTTTTTTTGACTGTTTCCTTAGCTGTGCAGAAGCTTTTTATCTTGATGAAATCCCACAAGTTCATATTTTCTTTTGTTTCTCTTTCCTTTGGAGATGTGTCATGAAAAAGGTTGCTGTGGCTGATGTCATAGAGGTTGCTGCCTGTGCTCTCCTCTAGGATTTTGATGGATTCCTGTCTCACATCTAGGTCTTTCATCCATTTGGAGTTGATCTTTGTGTATGGTGTGAGAGAGTGGTCAAGTTTCATTCTTTTGCATGTAGCTGACCAATTTTCCCAGCACCATTTATTGAAGAGACTGTCTTTTTTCCACTGGATGTTTTTTCCAGCTTTATCAAAAATTTGTTACCCAAAGAGCCAAGGGTCCATTTCTGGGTTCTCTATTCTGTTCCATTGGTCTCTGTGTCTGTTTATGTCCCAGTACCATGCTGTCTTCGTGATCACAGCTTTGTAGTATAGCTTGAAATCCGGCATTGTGATGCCCCCAGCATTGTTTTTCCTTTTCAACAATTCCTTGGTGATTCAGGGCCTTTTCTGTTTCCATACAAATTTAAGGACTATTTGTTCCAGTTCTTTGAAAAATNAAGTTCATATTTTCTTTTGTTTCTCTTTCCTTTGGAGATGTGTCATGAAAAAGGTTGCTGTGGCTGATGTCATAGAGGTTGCTGCCTGTGCTCTCCTCTAGGATTTTGATGGATTCCTGTCTCACATCTAGGTCTTTCATCCATTTGGAGTTGATCTTTGTGTATGGTGTGAGAGAGTGGTCAAGTTTCATTCTTTTGCATGTAGCTGACCAATTTTCCCAGCACCATTTATTGAAGAGACTGTCTTTTTTCCACTGGATGTTTTTTCCAGCTTTATCAAAAATTTGTTACCCAAAGAGCCAAGGGTCCATTTCTGGGTTCTCTATTCTGTTCCATTGGTCTCTGTGTCTGTTTATGTCCCAGTACCATGCTGTCTTCGTGATCACAGCTTTGTAGTATAGCTTGAAATCCGGCATTTGTGATGCCCCCAGCATTGTTTTTCCTTTTCAACAATTCCTTGGTGATTCAGGGCCTTTTTTGGTTCCACACAAATTTAAGGGCTGTTTGTTCCAGTTCTTTGAAAAATGTGATTTGTATTTTGATCGGGATGGCATTGAAAGTGTAGATTGCTCTGGGTAGTATGGACATTTTAACTATGTTAATTCCTCCGATATATTTTTCCAACGTTTTGTGTCTTCCTCAATGTCTTTCAAGAGTGATTTAGAGTTCCTAGAATATAGATCCTTTACATCTCTTGTTAAGTTCATTCCAAGGTAACGTATGATTTTTGGTGCTATTGTAAATGGTATGGATTCCCTAATTTCTCTTTCTTCAGTCTTATTATTCGTGTATAGAAGTGCAACTGATTTCTAGGGGCACCTGGGTGGCTCAGTCGTTAAGCATCTGCCTTCGGCTCAGGGTGTGATCCCGGGACCCTGGGATTGAGCCCCACATCTGGCTCCCCACTGGGAGCCTGCTTCTCCCTCTCTTACTCCCCCTGCTTGTGTTCCCTCTCTCACTGGCTGTTTCTCTCTCTGTCAAATAAATAAAATCTTTAAAAAAAAAAGAAAGAAATTCAACTGATTTCTGAGCATTGATTTTGTATCTCGCCACATTACTGAATTGCTCTATAACTTCTAATATCTTGGGAGTGGATTCTTTTGGGTTTTCCATATAGAGTATCATGTCATCTGCTAAGAGAGACAGTGTTTTATCAACAAGAAAAAAGCCAAAAATCATATGATTCTCTCAATAGATGCAGAAAAAGCATTTGACAAAATACAGCATCCTTTCCTTAATAAAACCCTTCAGAGTGTAGGGATAGAGGATGCATTCCTCAATCTCATAAAAACCATCTATGAAAAGCTTACAGCAAATATCATTCTCAATGGGGAAATGCTGGAAGCCTTTCGCTTCTTGTCTTCTTCTAACTTTTTCCACATCTTTTACCTCAGTTTTCCCCCTGGAATTCTAGTTCCCCAGTACCTAAATCCTGCTAATGCACTTGTTGCCTTGCTCATGCTTGTACCTACCCAGCAGTTTTAGCTCAACTTTTCCTAGTTTGACATCTCTTAACTACAGTCTGATTCTCAACTTTCAGTGAGTCATCAAAGTACACATTTTCTGATCTTAATATTGATTGCTGTATATTTGTGTATGTTAGAACAAAACCCCTTCTTGGGTTCCTGGATGGCCCAGTCAGTTAAGCATCTTCCTTCAGCTCAGGTCATGATCCCAAGATCCTGGGATTGAGTCCCACATTGCATCAGGCTCTCTGCTCAGTGGGGAGTCTGCTTCTCCCTCTCCCTCTGCCCCTCCTTCCTGATTATGCCCTCTCACACTCTTTCTCTCTTAAAATAAATAAAATCTTTAAAAAAAGAACAAAACACCCTTCTTAATATCAGCACTTCTTTGTCTCCTTTGTTACATTATTCTAAAAGATCTAGTCTTTAGGAATGGTTCTGTTTGAGATTGGAAGTGTAGAGATATGAACCGTTTCTGTAATGCTTGGTAGATCTTCACATTAGACAAAAGAGAAAAAAAGAGCAAGTAACATAAAAGAGAAGAAAGTATAGCATGCCAATACATTTTAAAAAAAAAAGGGCACCTGGGTGGCTCAGTCAGTTAGCGTCTGCCTTCAGCTCAGGTCATGATCTCAGGGTCCTGGGATTGAGCCGCACCATCAGGCTCCCTGTTCAGCAGGGAGCCTACTTCTCCCTCTGCTTCTGTAGCTCCCCCTGCTTGCGCTCTCTTGCTCTCTCTCTCTGTCAAATAAATAAATAAAATCTTTAAAAACAAACAGAAAACAAAATATTTTTCTCTCTATTTTTAAGATACTTTCAAAACTAAAATGAGTTATCATTAGGTTAGATTTTTTTCTTGATTAGGTTACAAGTGGAATAACATAGGAGGATGAATTAATTTGTAACAAATCATTTTACTCCCACAGACTGATGTAAAGTGAAGGGTTTACATTTAAATGATAAAATTAAAAATTTGTCCAACAACTTAGAGAACTAGATGACATTTATATTGCAAGTTACTTAATGTGACCATTAATTTTATATGACCATCCATAGTGCTTATTTGATGTGAGGATAAATTTTGATTGAAGTATGATAAAAAAAAAACTTTTTTTAAGAAAACAAATTACATAGACAAAAGATATGTTAATCAAAATAATAACTTCATTAAGTTTCACCTAAGATCATCATCTTTACTAGTGAATACATTCTTTGGGAAAATAAACAACAAAACTTTTTATGAGAATTGTGTGCAAAATTGAAAACACAAGATGGCTTAAATAATACAAGCATTATTTTTTTCCTATAGTGGTTTACACAACCATTTTGTCTCATTATTCTGTATTAGTGCAAACCCCTGAAGCAAAACTGCATGTATTATTAAAAGTGGCCACCAGAAATCCTGGGAGACCAACATCCTCCTCACAATTTCTGCATCATTCTTTTCTAACTAACAGTGACAGTAGCATTTATCTTTTCCTAGTCTGTAGGAATGCAAGCATTGTTACCATAATGCTTTTATGAAGTATTATAAAAAACATTTCTTTGTCATATTTGATATATTTTGTGCTATCAATGAGGAAAGTATATTTCTTTTAGATCAAAGAGTATTTACAATAATCTATAAAAACAAGCAAAATCAATTTTGTAATGTGAGAACATATTTTCTGTCATATTACATTACATTCCAACTTTAATAATTCATCAAAATTATAGCAAAGAATTATATTTTAAGTTTGAGTAGATATTTTAGAAGCACACACACATGCACACACATGTGCTCTGACTTATTTTTCAAAATGATGTGTGTCATACAATATACACTATGTGGCTTTAAGCAATTGCCCATATAAAACTTGTGAAATGTATTGCTTTTTAATGAAAATATAAAGATGAGAGTATCATAACATTTCCACTATCTTTTCTATAACCAATTAAAGTGAAGTGTGTTTGCTTTCAAAAGTACTTTTGGCTTAGTGCTATTGTCAAAAAGAAGGCATATACTCAAACAGAATACAGGCGTTGACATTTTTGGATTCCATTTTCTTTAAATAGGCTTCTTTTTGAATAAGATTACATTCAAAGGCTGTCTTTCAAAACAGTTTTATTTCTCTTTGAAGTGAGAGTTTTCTGTTTCTACATTTGAATTTTTAAAAGTATTCTAGAAGGAAAAGATGCCTCCCCAAACAGTGACACAAGACTTACTAACTTGGAAATTTAAAAACAACCATAATACTCTATAATTAATATACTTTCAAACTTCCATTCAAATACTGTTCAAAGTAGTATTCTGATAAACAGCTCCTTTGCAAATTCACAGCCAAGAATAAGAGTAGAATAATCCTTTGGATCTTGTGAACAGAATTAAAGAAAAGGAAAAACACTTTCATAAAATTATTTTTCTGAAAATAACTGATCAAATTGGCCTGACCTTTTCTTTGTAACAACAAAGGGCATAGCATTCCTTGGATCCACTCAATTTTACAGCTCTGGAGCCATGCTTACCTTTAAGTTTCCCTAGCCAAATGTTTTGAAATGGCAATCAATTTTTTTTACTTGAATATATTCTCTGCTCTGAGATCAACTATAGAAATCTCATTTTTAAAAATGCAAAACTGTTGTTGCAATAACAATATCACAAAGGGAAGACTGACATATTTGACTACCAAAACATTTATACAATATTTGAAAATTAAAAAAGAAAAAAAGAAAGAAAAGAAAGAAAAGAAAAGAAAAGAAAAGAAAGAAAAGAAAAGAAAAGAAAAGAAAAGAAAAGAACAAAAGAAAGGAAAAGAAAAGAAAAAAGAAAAGAAAAAAAGAATACCAAAGAAAACCAGTTTGGGAAAGTAGGTGACTTTTTTTTTTTTTTGGTAGACCTTTGTGCATTGATTTTTTTCTTCAAATTTTAATTTAAATTCTAGTTATTGGCTTCAGGAGTAGAATTTAGTGATTCATCACACATATAACACCCAGTGCTCATCATAGTGCCCTCCTTAATATCCATCACCCATTTAGCCCACCCCCCACCCACCTTCTTCCATCAACACTCTCCTTGTTCTCCATTGTTAAGAGTTTCTTATGGTTTGCTTCCCTCTCTTTTTTTCCCCTTCCCATATGTTCATGTGTGTTGCTTTATTGTTTGGTTTTTGGTGAATCTTCCTTTAAAAAATTCCATTTTTACACATATGTATTTCAAGAGAAAAAAAGGATGTTTTAAGGGCTTTGCAGGGAAACAGAAAAAAATGAGTAGAGATGACAAGTCCATCAATATCACAACAATCTTTTTCCTTAATTGTGGGGTGACCCAACTGGGTGGAGGCCTGTGGGATGGGCAGTGAAAGAATTCACCCAAGGCAGAGCGAAGGAGATAGTTTATTGAGTATACTATAAGGGAGCAATGGACAGGGCAACAAAGGAAAGACTATCTACCACAAGGCAGTGGTGTGGAGCTATAGTTATAGGTGGGGTGAAGATGTATGGTAATGCACCAAATTTCCTTTTTTGGTAACTGTGCCCAGTTGTAAGTAGCCCATTGGTCAGCTAGGGCCTATGGCTATTTTGAGGTGGGTCACTTAATAATCCTGTTTGCATTGAGCCCAGTGGTCACTGTGGGCCCTTTTACCTTATTCAGGTTTCCATTGCTAAGCCTGTTGCCTACAAGTGGCCTCTACATTAATGTTTCCTTATTTTTTGCCCATGAAGGAGTTCAGATTATGACACCACAAAATATGCCACTTTTTTTTATTATGATATGTTAGTCACCATACAGTACATCATTAGTTTTTGATGTAGTGTTCCATGATTCATTGTTTGCATATAACACCCTGTGCTCCATGCAATACATGCCCTCCTTAATACCCATCACTGGGTTAGCCCATCCCCCCACCTCCTCCCCTCTAAAACCCTCAGTTTGTTTCCCAGAGCCCATAGTCTCTTGTGGTTCATTTCCCCCTCTGTTTACCACCCCCTTTCATTTTTCCCTTCCTTCTTCTACCAATTTCCACAAATGAGTGAAACCATATAATTGTCTTTCTCTGGTTCCACAAATGAGTGAAACCATATAATTGTCTTTCTCTGGTTGATGTGATTCACTTAGCATAATCTCCTCCAGTCCTATCCATGTTGATGCAAATGTTGGGTGATCATTCTTTTTGATGGCTGAGTAATATTCCATTGTATATATGGACCACATTTTCTTTTTCCATTCATCTGTTGATGGGCATCTCTGCTCCTTCCACAGTTGGGCTATTGTGGACAATGCTTCTATGAACATTGGGGTGCATATGGCCCTTCTCTTCACTACGTCTGTATCTTTGGAGTAAAAACCCAATATGGCAATTGTTGGATCATAGGGTAGCTCTATTTTCAACTTTTTGAGGGACCTCCACACTGTTTTCCGAAGTGGTTGTACCAACTTGCTTTCCCACTAACAGTGTAAGATCTCCAGATCCACACCAACATTTGTTGTTTCTTGCCAGGTCAATTTTTGCCATTCTAACTGGTGTAAGGTGGTATATCAATGTGGTTTTGATTCGAATTTCTCTGATGGATAATGATGTTGAACATTTTTTCATGTGTCTGTTAGCCATTTGTATGTCTTCATTGGAAAAGTGTCTGTTCATATCTTCTGCCCATTTTTGGATTTGATTATTTGTTTCTTGGGTATTGAGTTTGAGAAGTTCTTCATAGATCTTGGATACCATCCTTTTATCTGTAGTGTCATAAAATATGCCACTTTGACATATTGATAATTTTGAGGTAAAGAGACTCAGGAAATAGCAGATGCAGGAAAGGCACTCTGATCTCCTTTTTATTCCTGAAAGCAGGAGATGAAATTACTCTATGAAAGATGTAGTCCTTGTACTAGAAGGAAAGTAACATACTTATCATCAAGGATGAGAAGTTGAGAACAATATAATTCTATACAAAGAGATGTTGTGAAAATAATTTGTAACTTCTTTTGAACTCCTTATATAGTTTAGTTACTTTTCCACAATTGCCTCTCTTTTGTCAGCCTACTATAAAAGCATATAGATTTCAACATTTTTCTGGTTCTTCATTCTTTATGAGGGCTTCCATGTCACATAAAACAATATAAATTTATATACTTTTGTTGATTGGTCTTGTATCAGTTTAATTCTCAGACCCAGCTAAAAAACTCTGAGTGGAGGTAAAAATTTACCCTTACACCCATACAAGAATATAAACAAAGTGAAATCTAATGGATTTTTAAATTAAATATTGCCAAAGCATATTAGGGAAAAATATCTGCAAAAAAATTAGCTCTTCTTAATTATTTTAGTTTTCCCATATAGTGGCACTATTTACATCCCTGGCAATAGTGCAAGCCAGGACTCTTGAAAAGTGGCTTTTTTAGAACCTGGAAGACAAGTATAGGTAACTGCCTATCTGTCCTAATAAAAGTGTTATTTAGAAAGTTCAGTCTCATCTTGATGGATAGCATTTACTATTTTGCCTTTTACTAACTCTTTGTGCAGCTCTGTGGCTTCGTGTGAGTTTATACCTTTATAAAATCTGGTAACTTCTAAGATATTTTAACAAGTGTAATGCTTGTGAAATACTTGGAAAGTTGTGAAAACTTTCTATTCAGAACTCATAATAATTGTTATTTTTCTGCTTTAAGAAAGTGAAATAGTTGATTATAGTAAAAATCCTCTTAGACTGTAATATTATCTACCTGCAGTAGAGGTGAGTAAAGTTTGCCCCAGAGGCCAAAGCTACCCGACCAGGAATTCTTGTAAATAAAGTTTTATTGGAACATGGCCACACTCATTTGTTTACATATTGTCTATTGCTGTTTTCACACTGCAGCAAAGTTGAGTAGTTGCAATAGGCAGTATGACCTGCAAACTCTTGCATTTATTCATGTGTCAAGATTTGCACTAAGAAGTATTCATTTTATAACAGGTGGGCCTCTATATGCTGTTTACTACAAATACATTCATATTCACTTCCCTTAATCTAAAGCTTTTTTTTTTTAAGCTGGGAGTTTATGAAAACCTATTATCTTTATTCCCACCCTTGTGTTTTTAAAGAATCTCACTTGGCCAGAGGGGGGAGTTAAGATGGCGGAGGAGTAGGGGACCACTTTTTCAGCTGGTCCCCTGAGTCGAGCTGGATAGGTACCAGACCAACCTGAACATCCAGGGAATCAGCCTGACATGCAGGAAGATACATCTGGGTTTCTACAAATGAACATCTCCAGCACTGAGTATTGAGGTACGAAGTGGAGAGCCGTGACCGCGCACAGATATCGGAAGATAAATGGAAGGGGGAGGGAGCTGCCGTGATCGACCGCCAGTAAGTCATTGCCACCTGCACGGGGGAGTGGGCAGACTCACGGATGGCACCCGCGAGACATCAGACTGAGACCGTGAGCCAGGAGCATGTGCCACCAGACTTCTCACGGAACTCCGGAACCCTGGTGTGCTCACTGGAAACAGACTGAGACCGGGAGCTCCAGAACGCATGGAGGCAGCTGGCAGCTGATGGCTGGTGGTATTAGAAACACAAAGGACAGAGACGCGCCGGCCCTGGAAGTGAGGGCTGGGATGCCAGGTGAAGGACGCACATCCCAGGACCCTGCAGGATTAAGCAGCACCAACAGTAACAGAGTTAAAGTGGCCAGACCATCAGTGGAGAACGGGCCACAAGCCCTCTGTTCTGAGACAGAGGCTGAGATTCAGCTGCTGCTGCTCTGACTCTCAGAAGAGGCACAGCAGACCACCAAGGAAAGCCGCCAGAGAACAAAAGCCTTGAAATACTGGCTCACAGCGTGCCCATCCCTATCCCCCCTCACAGGGAACACGGAGACTCTACCCAAACAGGGTTGCCTGAGTACTGGTGCAGCAGGTCTCTCCCCCAGAAGGCAGGCTGAAAAATCAAGAAGCCCACATCCCGGGGCACCTCAGTGGCGAAGTCCTTAAGCACCTGTCTTCGGCTCAGGGCGTGATCCCGGTGTTCCGGAAAGGAGTCCCTCATCGGGCTTCTCCACTGGAAGCCTGCTTCTTCCCCTAACACTTCCCTGCTTGTGTTCCCTCTCTCACTGGTAGGCTCTCTGCCACATAAATAAATATAATCTTTAAAGAAGAAGCCAACATCCTTAAGATCCCTATAACACAAGAGCGCATGGCCTGGGTCTCGATCAATAATTTGGGCTCTGGACAACCCCACAACCTCTCCTCATCAGAAGGACGAGAAGGAGAAGTCCCCCCAATAAAGAAAAGACAATGAGTCTGTGGCCTCTGAAATGCAGTTTTTATATTCTCACCTTAAGAAGCTGGAACACCAACAGAGGGACAGGCCTAATCCACACACGAGGAAGCAGTTGACCAAGATTAGAGCAGAAATCAATGAATTATAAATACAGTAGAGCAGATCAACAGGACTAAAGCTGGTTTTTGAGAGAATCAATAAAACTGACAAACCACTGACAAGATTTATCCAAAAGAAAAGAGAAAGGACCCAAATTAATAAAATTATGAATGAAAAAGGAGAGGTCACGACCAACATCAATGAAATTGGAAGGAATTAAAAACCTTTATCAACAGCTATATGCCAATAAATTAAGCAATCTGGAAGAGATGGAGGCCCTCCTGGAAACCTATAAACAACCAAGACTGAAATAGGAAGAAATTTATTTTTTAAACAGGCTAATTAATTATGAAGTGATTGAGTCAGTGATAACCTTCCAAATAACAAAACTCCAGGCCCGGAAGGTTTTCCTGGGGAATTCTACCAAACATTCAAAGAAGAAATAATACCAATTCTCCTAAAGCTATTTCAACAAATAGAAACAGAAGGAAAGCTACCAAACTCATTCTATGAAGCCAATATTACCTTGATCCCCAAACCAGGCAAGGACCCCATCAAAAAGGACAATTATAGACCGATTTCCCTAATGAATATGGATGCCAAAATCCTCAACAAGACCCTGGCTAATAGAATCCAACAGTACATTAAAAGGATTATCCATCATGACCAAGTGGGATTCATCCCTGGGATGCAAGCATGGTTCAACATTTGCAAATTGATCAGCGTGATACGTCATATCAACAAGAAAAGTCTCAGGAACCATATGATCCTCTCAATTGATGCAGAGAAAGCATTTGACAAAATACAGCACCCTTTCTTGATTAAAACCCTTCAGAGTGTAGGAATAGAGGATACGTTTCTCAATCTCATAAAAGCCATCTATTAAAAGCCTACAGCAAATATTATTCTCAATGGGGAAAAGCTGGAAGCCTTTCCCTTAATATCAGGAACACGACAAGGATGCCCACTCTCGCCACTATTATTCAACATACTACTAGAAGTCCTTGCTACAGCAATCAGACAACAAAAAGGGATAAAAGGTGACCACATTGTCAAAGAAGAAGTCAAAATGTCTCTCTTCGCAGATGACATGATACTCTATATGGAATACCCAAAAGAATCCACCCCCAAACTATTAGAATTTAGAGAGCAATTCAGTAATGTGGTGGGATACAAAATAAATGCTCAGAAATACAGTTGCATTTCTATACACGAATAATGAGACTGAAGAAAGAGAAATTAGGGAATCCATCCCATTTACAATANCTACTAGAAGTCCTTGCTACAGCAATCAGACAACAAAAAGGGATAAAAGGTGACCACATTGTCAAAGAAGAAGTCAAAATGTCTCTCTTCGCAGATGACATGATACTCTATATGGAATACCCAAAAGAATCCACCCCCAAACTATTAGAATTTAGAGAGCAATTCAGTAATGTGGTGGGATACAAAATAAATGCTCAGAAATACAGTTGCATTTCTATACACGAATAATGAGACTGAAGAAAGAGAAATTAGGGAATCCATCCCATTTACAATAGCACCAAAAACCATATGTTACCTTGGAATTAACTTAACCAGAGACGGAAAGGACCTGTATTCTAGAAACTTTAAATCACTCTTGAAAGACATTGAGGAAGACATAAAAAGATGGAAAAATATTCCATGCTCATGGATCAGAAGAATTAACATAATTAAAGTGTCCATGCTACCCAGAGCAATCTACACTTTCAATGCTATCCCACTCAAAATACCAATGACATTTTTCAAAGAACTGGAACAAATAGTCCTTAAATTTGTATGGAACCAGAAAAGGCCCTGAATCTCCAAGGAACTGTTGAAAAGGAAAAACAAAGCTGGGGCATCACAGTGCCAGATTTCGAGCTGTACTACAAAGCTGTGATCACAAAGACAGCATGGTACTGGCACAAAAACAGACACGTAGACCAATGGAACAGGATAGAGAACCCAGAAATGGACCCTCGGCTCTTTGGGCAATTAATCTTTGATAAAGCAGGAAAAAACATCTGGTGGAATAAAGACAGTCACTTCAATAACTGGTGCTGGGAAAATTGGACAGCTACATGCCAAAGAATGAAACTTGACCACTCTCTCACACCATACACAAAGATCAACTCCAAATGGATGAAAGACCTCGATGTGAGACAGGAATCCATCAAAATCCTAGAGGAGAACATAGGCAACAACTTCTATGACATCGGCCAGAGCACCTTTGTCATGACACATTCTCCAAAGGCAAGAGAAACAAAAGATAAAATGAACTTATGGGACTTCATCAAGATAAGAAGCTTCTGCACAGCTAAGGAAACAGTCAAATAAACTAAGAGGCAGCCCATGAAATGGGAGAATATATTTGCAAATGACACGACTAATGAAAGACTAGTATCCAAGGTCTACAAGAACTTCTCAAACTCAATACGCAAGAAACAATAAATCAAAAAATGGGCAGAAGATATGAACATACACTTTTCCAATGAAGACATACAAATGGCTAACAGACACATGAAAAAAATGTTCAAAATCATTAGCCATCAGGAAATTCAAATCAAAGCCACTGTAAGATTCCACCTTACCCCAGTTAGAATGGCAAAAATTGACAAGGCAAGAAACAATTGCTGGAGAGGATGTGGAGAAAGGGGATCCCTCCTACATTGTTGGTGGGAATGCAAGTTGGTACAGCCACTCTGGAAAACAGTGTGGAGGTCCCCTAAAAAGTTAAAAATTGAACTACCCTATGACCCAGCCATTGCACTACTGGGTGTTTACCCCAAGGATACAGACGTAGTAAAGAGAAGGGCCATATGCACCCCAATGTTCATAGCTGCATTGTCCACAATAGCCAAATCATGGAAGGAGCCGAGATGCCCTTCAACAGATGACTGGATTAAGAAGTTGTGGTCCATATATAGAATGGAATATTACTCAGGTATCAGAAAGAATGATTTCTCAACATTTGCTGCAACATCGAGGGCACTGGAGGAGATAATGCTAAGTGAAATAAGTCAAGTAGAGAAAGGCAATTATCGGATAGACCGGTGATGGGTAGTAAGGAGGGCACATATTGCATGATGCACTGGGTGTTATACACAACTAATGAATCATTGAACTTTACATCAGAAACCGGGGATGTACTCCATAGTGACTAACATAATATCGTAAAAAATCATTAAAAAAATAAAGAATCTCACTCATTTATTCACTCCATGCTTCTTTAGCAATTATAGTATTTCAGCAACTGTATTCGATGCTGGCTCAATAGTTGTGAAAAACTCAGACACATTCCTTGCTTTTATGGAGCTTACCTAAAAGTTCTGTGATTTCCTTCTCATGGACAGCTTTCCAGCAGTGTCTCCCAATATTTTCCTCCATGCTCCTTTGTGGGTCAAACTAACCTCCAAAGACAATGTCATACTATTGTTTCTATCTGGAATACCTCTCTGTTCCATTCCTAGTTGTCAAAACCCTACCAGTGCTTTCATTTTAAGATGAAGCCTGAGCTTATTTTACAGTTTACCTTTCAACTGCCAAATTTTAAGATGTGATATAAATAGATACAAACAACTAGTAAAGCTATTTTTATGCTAAAAAAAACCCCAAAAAACAAGAAGGGTGGACTAGTAGATGTGAGAAAAACTTGAAAGAGGGAGAAGTTCAATAGATGATCAGCCTGAAGAAATAAAAATAAGCTAAAAATATGTATGAGGGACTATTCTAACATAAAACATGAAGTAGGCACAGAGAATTATCCATCCTTATAGAAAGGGAATACCAGGAGTAAGAGGAAACTCAAGGACAGCTAACAACAAGGACAATTGGAGTACCATAGAATGGCAAACTGGTCAATTTAGCCACTGCAAGTTACATTCCACCTGACATTTGGGGTAAATAGTAGTTACTTCAATGTCTACATTTAAGCAAGAACTTGAGAGGTGGGAAATTTCCCCAGATGACTGTGATTCCCAAGAAGGGACCAAAAGCATCAATGCTGAGATTAGAAGCTGAGGTAACCTAAGTTGCTGCAGACTCTGACACTCTCCAACTTTCACTCCAAACAGGTTGAAACCCAAATAAACAATGTGTCTTGGTCTTTTAAGACATGTGAAAATTCAGGGGTACCTGCGTGGTTCAGTCAGTGAAGTGTCTGACTTTGGCTCATGTCGTTATCTCAGGGTCCTGGGATTGAGCCTTGTGTTGGGCTCCCCACTCAGCAGGGAGTCTGCTTGTCCCTCTACCTCTCCCTCTGCTCCTCCCCCCACTCACTTTCTCTCTCTTACTGTCTCTTTCAAATAAATAAATAAAACCTTTTTAAAAAGGGCATGTAAAAATTCATATAACTTCTTGAGTACAGAACTTTCTGAAAAAAAATTACGAGATGTATTTTCCAAATGTAGTATTTTTACCATATCACATGAGATGACTTTTTTCTAGTACACTGACATTTCTTTTTTATTAATAACTGTATGTAACTGAGATGTTAACATATGATTTCATGGATATAATTAGTTAAGGTGAGTTTAAGTTAATTTATATAAAAAGTGAATTAATTTGAATTATTAATGAAATAAAACTATAGTGATATTCAGATATAAAAATTGTGAAAGTAATAAACGGCTGTATTTTGGGAAATATTGTACAAGAATATATATTACTGCAAGAAGAAAAATGAATTCAAGATGAAAAAGTCAAATGTAAGGAACAATGACAAATTAAAAAAAAAAACTTGAAGCAGAATATGCCACCCCAAAATATGTCACTTTGGCATAAGGATTATTTTGATCTGAAGGCAATTAAGAAGAAGCAGATATAAGAAAAGCTCTCTGCTCTCTCCTTACTTGCGTAAAAACAGGGTATAAATTTACAAAGGTATACCTCCCACCTCTCTACCAGGAAAGATAAAAGTTAATCACCAGAGAAACCTTAAATGCTTAACTGCCTGGGGAAGGCCCTAAAAGAATCTACAGAACAAATTTACTAACTGGCATTTATTTCTTTCTTTTCTTTTCTTTTTTTTGTGTTCAGTTAGCCAACATATAGTACATCGTTAGTTTTTGATGTAGTGTTCAATGAGTCATTAGTTGCATATAACACCCAGTGCTCATCACAACACATGCCCTCCTTTATTTCTGCCCTTGGAAGTCTAAAATTGTTTTCCTTTGTTTGTCATTGCTCCACAAATTTATTGTTCTTTGTTGAAGATGCTATATAAACTGGAATTCTAAGCCTCTTTAGATATTAATTTCTCCCTGGGTATCTCCCATATAGACATGAAATATACATGTTAATAAACTTTTGTTTTTCTCTTGCTAATCTGTTTTTTATTACAGAGCTCTCAACCAGGAACACAGAAGAGTAGAAGGAAAATTATTCTTCTTCCCTTACAGAAACAAATAAAAATTGTTAAAATGGAACACAGTCGATGGTTAAAAAAAAACATTAAATTAAAAACCAGAACTGAAATTTGACTTTTTAAAAGGGAAAGAAGAGGGCACCTGGGTGGCTCAGTCAGTTAAGCATTGCCTTCACCAGTGGTCGTGATCTCAAGGTCTTGAGATGGAGCCCAGCATCAGGATCCCTGCTTGGTAGGGAGTCTGCTTCTTCCTCTCCCTGTGCCCCTTCCCCCCACCCTCACTCATGCTCTTGCTCTCTCTCTCAAATAAATAAAATCTTTAAAAAAATTTTTTAAAAAGGGGGAAAGGGGAGAATGGAAGCAAAAGGAAAAGAGGGATGTGAATATATGCTACATTTCTTGTTTTGAGTTAAAGGACAGAAAATAAATACCATTGAATATTTTAGAAAATATAGGTTTAATATTTGCACCTAAAATTTAAGGATAACCACTAGTAGAATACACATGCAGAGGGAGACACACATAAACAAACACAAACATACATGTATTTCAAAGAAAAAAATTGAAGGAGAAAACATGAATTAAGAAAATTAAATGCATGGATATTAGAAAAGACAGAATTATATATTAGTAATAGAACCAAACATATGAATGTTCACATATATATGAATATAAGGAGATTAAGCTCTCTGAGATTGGCTAAAAAATCCAATTTAAGTATTATTTACATGAGATACAAGAAGTGTGAGAATAAGAGATAAAAATATATACTAGAAAATCACTAATGAAGGACTTCAAGTGTGATATTATTAATATCAATAAAAACATAATTCAAAGCAAAAAGTATCAAAAGGGCACAGAAAGAATATTTCATATTGAAAGAATGATCCTCAAAATATGTAACAGTCATGAACTTTTTCTGCTTGATTAGGTAGGTTCAAAATATATCAACAAAAACTGATAGAATTTCAAGGAGAAATCTGCAATCATAGTGAGAATTTAACATACTTCACTGTCTAGATCAAGTACACTAAAAAAATAGAAACAATATAGAGGATTTGAATTTTATAATTGAGAAACTCAATTTAGTATACATATGTGATAAATGTACACATATCTACATACATACATATTTGTACTTGTAAAAGAAGAATGTGGATTATTTTGAAACACATGTGCAATATTATACAAAAATTGACCATACACCAAACCTTAAGAAAAAAAAAATCTCAACAAATTAAAAAATTTAAATCTTATAGGCTACTTTACACTTGCTGACCACCATGCAATAAAATTAGAAAACAGTACCCTAAAATGCAGTAAGACACAAAATTCCTATGCACCTGCAAATTTAAAAGCACACTTTGGAATATATTTTGGGTTAAAAAGGAAATAAAAATGAAAATTATGATTTATTTAGAACTGAATGACACCACATACCAAACTGGTAAAATTGACCAAAGGGAGATTTAGGGAGAATATATATAGCTCTTAAATTAATTTATTAAAAAACAAGAAAAATATAAAATAAATGAAACAGACTTATTTTTTTTAATTTGAATATAGTTGACACGTACATTAGTGTCATATGTAGAACGTAGTGTTTCCACAAGTTTATACATTATGCTATGCTCGCAAGAAGTGTAGCTACCATCTGTCATCATACAATTCTATTACAATTTCATTGAATTTAATTCCCATGATTTATTAATTCAATAACTGGAAATCTGTATATCCCACTCCCCTTCACCCATTTTGCCCATCTCCCCCCAACTCCCTCCCTTCTGGCAACCACCAGTTTGTTCTCTCTATTTATAGGTGTGATTCTACTTCAATTGTTTACTTATTTGTTTTTTTAAGACTCCACATATGACACCTGCAAGAATGGCTAAAATTTTTTAAAAAATCAATAAATAACAAGTGCTAATAAGAATGTGGAGATAAAGGGACACTTGTATACTGTTAGTGGAAATATGAGTTGGTACAGCCACTATGGAAAACAACATGGAGGTTCCTCAAAAAATTAAAATATAAATACCATATAATCCAATAATTCCACTACTGGGTATTTACGCAAAGAAAATGAAAACACAAATTCAAAGAAATGTATGCAACCCTATGTTTATTGCAGCATTATTTACAATAGCCTCAAAATATGGAAGCAACCTAAGTGTCCATCAATAAATGATGAATAGATAAGGAGGAAGTGATATAGATGATAGATAGACAGATAGATAGAGATAGAGATATATATTCCATGATTTATAGATATATAGATCTACAGATATAAAAAAAAGGTGATATATATATATATATAGACAAAAGTGACATGTATGGAAGATATAGATATAGATATATAGATATAATTGATATATAGTTATATTCCATGATTTATAGATATATAGATATGTATATATAGATAGAGATACATATCTATAAATTATGGAATATAACTCAGCTATAAAAAAGGATGAGATCATGCCATTTTCAATAACATGGATGGACCTAGGAGGTACTATCCTAAGTAAAATAAATCAGACTAAAATTTTGATTCAAGAAGCTGGTAGAACCACAAAATTAATCCCATTAAATTGTAGACAGAAATTAATAAAGGTCAGTAAAAAAATTAATAGTGGAAAATAAAATAAAATATAAACATGATCAATAAAACAAAAACTAATTTCAAGGACCAAAAAGTTACACAAACTGTTCTTGCATATAACTAAAGAAAAAAGAGAAAAGTAAATAAACAGCTTAAGGAGTAAAAAGAGAGCATAGATAAAGAAGAAATTAGAACTGTTAATTACTTCAGACCATGGAAATGCTTTAACACTGATATGGTAAAATTGCCAAGATATTTGTTGAATAAAATAAATTTCAAAGCCTATGCAAATGTGCTCCTCTTTAGGTGAAAACTCAAAACAAAGCAACATTTTGTATATAAATGTGTTTTTAAAAAGTATGGAAGGACACATAATAATAGCAGTTGCTGCTGGCAGGCATAGTGCTCATTAGTCTTAGTTGCAATATTTTAATTATTTTACCAAGGGAGCCTATTTATTTATTACTTATTAGTTAAAATCATCTCACATCTGTCAGAATGGCTAAAATTGAAAACTCAAGAAACAAGTATTGGTGAGAAAGTGGAGAAAAAAGAACACTCACACTGTTGGTGGGAATGCAAACTGGTGCAGCCACTTGGAAAACAGTATGGAGTTTCCTCAAAAAGTTAAAAATAGAACTACCCCGTGATCCAGTAATGATACTACTGGGTATTTACCCAAAGAATACAAAAATACTAATTCAAAGGAATATATGTGCCCCTATGTTTATTGCAGCATTATTTAGAAGAGCCAAACTATGGAAGCAGCTTAAGTGTCCATCAATAGATGCATGGATAAAGAAGATGTGGTATACACACACACACACACATGCGTGCGCGCACACACACACACACACACACACACACACACACAGGAATATTATTCAGCCATAACAAGTGAAATCTTACCATTTGCAGCATGGATGGAGCTAGAGAGTATAATGCTAAGCAAAATAAGCCAGAGAAAGATACACACCATATGATTTCACTCACATGTGGAATTTAAGAAACAAAACAAATGAACAAAGGAAAAACAGAGAGACAAACCAAGAAACAGACTCTTAACTATAGAGAACAAACAGAGGGGAAGTGGGTGGGGGAATGGGTGAAATAGGTGTTGGGGATTAAGAATACATTTATCTTGAGGAGCATTGAGTAATACATAGAACTGTTGAATCACTATAGTTTACATCTGAAAATATAACACTTTATACTAACTATATAGGAATTAAAATTTTAAAAATGGAAAAAAAATAGCCTAAAATGTAGCAATCACAACAAAACAATGTCAACAATATTAGTATGATTGGATTACAGAGACAATGGAGTGCATTTAAGAGAACAGGGAGGGGGCAGGGCAGGCAGGAATCAGATAAAGGGTCTTGTAAAAATACTATTGATTCTTGCCATGAAGGTGAAATGGGAGCAATTGAAAAGTATTAAAGATTTGTGTTTGAGAAAGTTAATCAGTTGCTAGAGAATATGTTTGTATACATGAATGCATTTGTAATAAAGAAGTTATTAGTGAGCATACTTTATTTCCCTAAATTGTAGGTCTCAATTGTATGTTTTTGAGGGCATGTGTTTCATTAATTTTGGAATCCCATCATAGCACATAGCCAAATGTTTATTTGTAAGTAAACATTTAAGAAAATTTGTTAAATTGAATTTGAATTGTGACGCTCTAATTCCATACAAGTGAGAATATTCTCAAAGTGTATTACTCTCCTTAATTCCTAATGTATTATCAGAGTGATTAGAAGAATTCTGTGATTCTTAGAGAAAAACATTTAAAGTGCAAAAATTATTAGTTATTAGTTATAACCACTGCTGAATATTGTGGTAAGTTTTCCTGACATTCAGTATTGTAATTTAGCAATGCAATGCTTATTAATAGAAAATGAAGATATGGTAAAAGTCCCATGCCTCACTATGGAATCTAAATACCTTATTTCAAACTATGTGAGAAAAAAAATTCAAAATGTTTCAATATGCTTTAAAAATGCTATTTTTTTCATACTATTGTTTGATTCAAATATGGAGCAATCCATTAATTAACTATTTGAAACAATGGGTGCAGTTTGAACTTATGTGTAAGCTGTAGTTCCCCACAGCTAATTTAAAGTTCAAGCAGGTCTAAGAGACCAATGAGTCCTTGATGCATACTGCAGTGATTTTTACCTTTTAAAACATTCTGAACTTAAGAAGTTGCCTATCAGAGTAAACTGCTATGATGAACAAAGTTCACCCCCTGGTGAATTGTTAATATTCCTCGGGAATAATTTGACAAGGAGCTTCTTATTGTTAGGCTGTCTGTCATCTATCAAGCTTTCACATAAAGCATTTTTGGACTTATATTACAGTAACAATAATAAAAAAGAAGAATCATTTTACTTAATTTCATGTAATCTTGGTATTTCTGTGTTAAATTCCCCTCCTTTTAGTCATAGTTCTATTCTTTGCTCAAGACTTAAAACAACATGGGGCACCTGGGTGGCTCAGTCAGTTAAGCATCTGCCTTGGGCTCAGGTCATGATCCCAGGGTCCTGGGATCAGGCACCCTGCTCAGTGGGGAGCCTGCTTCTCCCTCTCCCTCTGCCACTTGCCCTACTTGTGCTTGCTCTCTCTGTCAAAGAAAGAAGAAGAAAGGAAGAAAGAAAGAAAGAAAGAAAGAAAGAAAGAAAGAAAGAAAGAAAGAAAGAAAGAAAGAAAAAGAAAGTAAAAATACACTAGTCAGCCAGAGCTGCAGAGGATCCCATGCTCTGGGTTTTCGGCATCTTCCTTTCATCTCTAAGCATGTTATACATAGCTCCAGTATTCACTTTATAGTACTAAAAGATAAGAAATTCTTGTCAAATTCTTCTACTATTTTTTCCTGGCTTTATTGAGATATAATTGACATATAACATTGTGTGAGTTTAAAGTGTACAACTTTTGATACACATATATATTCTGAAATGATTATTACAATAAAGTTAGTTAACACCTCATCATCTCACATGATTACTTTTTTTTTTTTGTAGTGAGACCATTGAAGATTTACTGTCCTAGGAACTTTCAACTATATAATGCAGTATTTTTAAAAAGATTTTATTTATTTATTTGAGAGAGAGAGAGGAAGAGCAGGGGGTAGAGGGAGAAGCAGGCTCCCTCTGAACTGGAATCCCTACTTTCGGCTTGATTCCAGGACTCTGCAACCATGACCTCAGCTGAAGGCAGATGCTTAACCGACTGGGCCACCCAGGTGACCCTATAATGCAGTATTGTTAACTCTAGTCACCACATTGTGCTTTAGATTCCAGGATGTAGTCATCTTATAACTGGAAGTTTGTACCCTTTGACCAATGTATTTCCATCCTCTTCCCCAGCTCCTGGCAACCACCACTCTGCTCTGTTTCTATGAGCTTGTCATTTTTATATTCCACATATAAGGGAGATCATACAATATTTGTCTTCTGCTGTCTGACTTATTCCCCTTCTATCTTTTGAGACATTTTGTTAACACTTATGACCAAAGAATTGCCTTGCACTAGTAAAATTCTCAAAGTATTTTATAAAAGTCACAATGCTATTTTTCACATGCTTATGGAAATGTCTCCACATCACAAACTTCTTCAACTATTTAACTATTAAACAGAATTCCCTTTTCTGTATTGACATAATTTGTAGGTAGAAGGAAACAAACAAACAAAAAAAGGAAAATCTAGCCCCCTCAAAAATTAAGAATAAATGCAATAAAGTTTCCCCTTGAACTTCTCATATCTTTGTTTGAGCACTGGTTTGTGAACAATGAAGAAAGTAAATTGTTAGTTGATGTTCAGCTTGTTGTTTTATTCTCTAAAAAACTCAGGAAAGCATTCCTGGAAGGGCTCAAAGAAGGAGTAGTTACCTTGCTCTATAGAGAAATTTTTCTTTAGGCTTATAGCAAACCACATGACAGAAAATGAGCTGATTACTCAAAAGTTTATGATAGTGGGGATATCTAAAAGTAAATGAATTATGTGCAAGCTTTGTTCACTTTGGATTGTGTCTTCCTCACTAGAATTACTATCTAAACAGAAGCCAAAGACATAAAAAAAAATTCCTTCTTCAAGGTGCATCCTGAAGTTTACATTCATTCTCCCAATTTATGTTGCAATTATATTTGGGGTAACATAACTCTACAAATAATCACACCAGTTTTTCTTTTTTCATTAAAATAGTGCCATCTCCACAAGTAAAGTTAGGGGATATATATATATATATATATATATATATATATATATACATGTATATATGTATATATATATCTCCTTTGATTTTTCATTCAGAAGCAAGTTCACCAATAATGCATATATTCTCTTTTCCTTATTGGTAGTTTGACAAATAAAGGTGTGCCTTGGTATAGGCCACAGCTCAGTATAGGCCACAGAGGAAGAGCTAAGTGGAGAAACAGGACAGTTAGCTCTTTCAATGCCCCCAAATAAGTGACAATAAGGTAAAGCAGAGTGGGTTGCCTACTTCTTAGTACTCATAGTATGTATTTTAAACTGCATTCCCTAACTTACTATGCTACAAATAATTATAAGAATTTTAAATACAAAATGCTAGCTTCCATGGGAGAAAATCCATTATTGTACTATGATGCTCCAGAATTTTTGTTTGTTTTGAACCTATGTAGCACTAAATCCTATTAAGGATGCCATTTGTTAATACAGATAAAATCATTTTAATGACAACTGTCTTTTTATAATGCTCACTTAGGTAAGTTTAAACCTGTAATTTGTCTATGCTTAAAAAAAACATTGAAATTGTAATGAAAATGATTGACTTTTTTTTTAGGAGAAGAGTGAAGAAGGAAGAGAGAAACAAGGCCTACAGGGGTTGAAGGCACTAATCAAGAGTATAGTCCAGGAATGGAATAATGTTCCAGCTTGGGGATGGGAGCACAGGGCTGAAAGACAAGCAGCTCCCTCCCTCCACTCTTTCCTCCTTGTCCCTCAGTTTCTCATTAATTATTCTGTCTCATGGAACAGGAATGAAAACAGGTTAGAGGAATAAAAAGCAGGTTGGAGGCCTGCTGTGACAGCACAGATGTGGCTGTCCTGACCCTGATTGTTGGGGTTTATGGAAGACCTCCTTCCCCACTTGGCATGATCAGGCAAAGAAGGAGACAGAAGAGAACTCTCCCTTCTCTGGGCACTGAACTTGGGGTAGCTGAGAGAGATAGCACTTGCCTGAGGAGACTGGGAAATGACATATCTACAAAAATGTGAGGGGTACTGGAGCTGGCTTTCCCTAGACATCACTGCCTCCCACATGCCCTGCCATTCCTCCCATAACCAACCCTAGCATCAGTCCTAGGCATTTTCTCCCCCCAAATAGTTGCCTTTTGTTTTCTTCTTGAAAGATATGCTACTATGTATGGAAAGAGATGAGAAGAAAATTTTAACTATTAAATGTTAAATGTAACGTGTGAATGGCCAGTGCGATGTAAGAACAAACTATGATCACATACAAGGTTAGTCGTCATGATAGTCCGATTTGAAAGGATAGTATTTAACTGGGGACTCATTGATATGTAATATTTTATAAACACCAATTAAGAAGGGCTTATATCTAAACAGCATGATTACCAGAAGGACATTTATTCTGGAGAAAATTTTAAGGTAACTTCTCTATTATTTACTTCATAAGCAGGCCACAGTTAAGAAAAACAGTAATATTTAGGAGTGCCATTTTCTCCAAAACCAGTGGAGGGAGCAGTCTTTCTTATGCACGTGCTGTATACTCTTATACTCCATAGTACACTAGTCAGTGAGGTTTTATGTGGGCTTTTATGCATTGAAATGAACTTCCTTCCCATGGAATACAACATGTTACAGCAAGGTCTGAGGCAAAAAGTCCTGTTCTTTGGTTAGGAATGTCTTATGTATTATTTGTGAACAGTACTGAAGCACTAGGATCTTTTTTTTTTCCTTTTTTCCCCCCCAAACTAACAGAAACGTCTGAGGAAGTGAAAAAAAAAAAAAAGCCAACTTTCTTTTCCAAACTTATTTGGGCAGAAAAGTGACCTAAGGTCAGTTAATAGTAGACATAATAAAATAATCAAGGAACATTGAGTATACTATAAAGAAAGTTGGGTTTAAATGCCAGCTACACTGTATACTACCTATATGACCTTGTAGAGGTTATTTAATTTTTTTCTCAGTTTCCTCATGTAAAAAGTGAAGAAAGTAATTGTATATATTTCACAGAGTTCTTGCACAGTTTAAATAATTGGTACTTACTCATAACAGCCAAGATATGGAAAACTGCATGGAGATTCTTCAAAAAATAAAGATCAAACTATACTATGGTCCAGCAACCCACTTCTGGGTTAAATTAAAATCAGGATATCAGGGCACCTGGGTGACTCAGTTGATTAAATGCCTGTCTTCAGCTGAGGTCATGATCCCAGGGTCCTGGGATCAAGCCTTGTGTTGGACCCCCTGCTCAGTGGGGATTCTGCTTCTCCCTCTCCCTCTGCCCTTCCCCCCCCCCATTAATTTGTGCTCTCTTTCTGTCTCTTTCTCTCTCAAATAAATAAGATCTTTAAAAAAAATCAGGATCTCAAAGAAAGAATTGCACTTCCATGTTCACTGCAGCATTAGTCACAATAGCCAAGAGCTAGAAACAACTTAAATTTCCATTATTAGATGAATGGATAAAGAAAAAGTGATATGTATATTTGGAATATTATTCAGTCATAAAAAGAAAGAGATCCTGTCATTTGTGACAACATGTATGAAACTGGAGGACATTATGCTAAATGAAATAAGACAGACAGGGACAAACATATACTGTATGATCTCACTTATTTGTGGAGTCTTAAAAATTTTTTTGAATTCATCCAACCAGAGTAGAATGGTGGTTGCTGCATGGTTGGGGGAAATTTTCAGATATTCATCAAAGAGTACAAACTTTCATTTATAAAATGAGTAACTTCTGGGTATCTAATGTACTGCATGATGACTGTAAGATTGTATTGGTTACTGAAATTTGCTAAGAGAGTAGATTTTAAGCATTCTACACACACACACACACACCCCAAATGGTAACTATGTGAGATGATGAATATGTTAATTAATTTGATTGTGGTAATCATTCCACAATGCATACATATATTAAATAATCACATTAGACCCTTTAAATAATCACATTAGACCCTTTAAATATATACAATTTTATCAATTGTACTTCAATAAACCTGGAAAAAATAAATAATGCCTAGAAAGTGTTACATTGTCTTATTTAAGATTCTTGGTTGCAAGCAGCAGACTCTTAAAGTAGCCAAAACAAAGGAAGGAATATATTGATTAATGTAATTTGAATTCAAAGAACAAGGCTAAATTACTACAGGATCAGCTGGATCCAAGATTTCAAATAATGTCATTTGGGTTTCAGATTTTTTTTCTCTCTCCTTTTCTCTCTCTTTGCCTACCCCTTTCTCTCTCTCCCTCTATTTCTTTCATTTGGTCTCCCAGCTTTTATTTTTTGTTGTTTTTGACGTAATTCTCAGGCAGATTCATTTCATATTGTGAAATACATGGTCCTTGGCAGCTCTAGGATGGCATTGTCTTCAATGTCCAGGTTTTCAGAAAGAAAAAAAAAAGATTCTGTCTCTCTCTGAGTCCATATCTATCTCTGTAAAATACTCTGATTATTCTGACTGTGGACCAATCATTGTATCCAGGGGTACTGAGTACTCTGATTGGTCAGGCTGATTCATAAACCTGCCATTTAGGAAGAATAGAAAGAGCCTCACCATTTTTAGGTCTATGAGAATTGTATGGCACAATGATGCTTGCTTGACTCAGTTTAAACCTTAGAAACAGCTGGGAATCTCTTTTGTACAAAAAAAAATAGAGGCCCTGGGGCACAGCCACTAAATTATGTGAAAAAAAATGTATATCAAGAATTGAAGACCACTGAAATCACGTGATATGAGAGGGGTGATTCCCAAAGGAGGGAAAATGAGTCTTGTTTATTTGTTTGTTTTGCCAGAAAAGCGTGGTAGAAAGCAGCCCAAAACAGATATCAACTACAGGGGTTTAACAAAGTGCTTGGTACATTCTAAAACCTAAAATGTTAGTTATTATTAATATTTTATTATGAAATAAGAAGATACAGGGTGATGATTTAAAATCTAGTGTGCACCACTTGCTTTCCATGTGTGAACAGTAACTGTAGGCTAATAGAAAAGAAAAAAAAACAGCAATTTTGAGCAAAGAAAGATTAAAAAGATGGTAGATGATGAATGCAAGGCATAGGTAGATTTTTATGAGAGAACGAATTTATTGTAAAAACTTTTAAAAAATTCTAATTGGGATGTCTGGGTGGCTCAGTCTGTTAAGCATCTGCCTTCAGTTCAGGTCATAATCCCAGGGTCCTGAGATGGAACCCCTTGTCAGGCTCCCTGCTCAGCAGGGAGTATGCTTCTCCCTCTGCCCCTCCCCCCACTCATGCTCACTTGCTCTCTCTCTCTCTCAAACAAATGAATAAAATCTTTAAATAAATAAATAATTCTAAGAATTAATTCAGAACATTTTATGTCTTAAACAAATTGAGGATCTACTATGTACCAGACATCGTTCAAGGTACTATGAGTTTACTAGTGAATAGAAGAAAAAATAAAAAATTCCCTACCCTTGCAAAGTTTACTTTCTAGTCAACAAACAAAAAGAATAAACAATGTATCATGTAGTCATAAATGCTATGAAGACAAAGGAGAGAATAGGGAGTTGTCAGATAGAGGCTAGGAGAAGATGTGGTGATACTGCTGCAATTTTATGTAGGATGGCCTGGAAGTCCTCCATGAAGTAACATTTGAGTAAGATATGAAAGAAGTTAAGAGAATACATGTATTTACACTTAGAGGATGAGTGTTCAGGCCAACGGAAGAACAAAAGCAAATACTTTGAAGTGGGAACATGCCTGGAGTTTTTGAAGAACAGCAAGGAAGCCAGGGCAGTTGGAGTAAAGTAAATGAGGGAGAGATAAATAGGACATGACATTAGGGAGGCAGAGAGGGATCAGACCATGTACAATCTTATAGATAAGAGATTGATAAACTTTTACTATAATGGTCCAGATAGCAAATATTCTAGGCTTTGTGAGCCAAAAGACAAAATTGAGGATATTGTGTAATTACTTACATAACAGCAGAGAAAACAAATACTCTTAATGATGATCTATAATGAGTGTTTATGTATTTCATCATTGAAAGATTTATTTTTTCACACAGATAGGTACTTCAAAATACTGATACTGATTCATGGGTCCAAAGCTTTAAATGAGCATATTCATTTCTTAGAAGACATATAAAGAATTCCATTCTTCTCTTGATATTTGTCTTTTAGTATTTCAGTATATTGCAAATTAACCTTCTAAATTGAAGGTAAACATGAAGTGACAGTTCCTAGGCGACACAGTTTGGATTTTGAAAATGTATATTTTCTTTTGCACTGGCATGAAAATCAGTAAAATACCTCTGGAACTGTATTTTGAGCTCAGTAAATGTATCCACACAAATTTGTGTGGAGATATAAAGCTTGTTTCCTATTTAAACTTTTTATAGGATGGAAGTGTTTTGAGCATCTTGACATCATTTGTGATCCAAATATTAATGGCCTTCAAAATGGTTGCCACAGTACAAGCTTCACATGTAAGTGCTATTTTCGCTGTAATTGTAGGTTGAATTCATTAGGAAACATTATCAAGTTTCTGCAGCAAGAGCTAATTCATAAAGCCTTTCAGTATTCAAAAATAGAGGTTGAACACAATACTCATTCAGAAAAATTTTAATTATCAACCCTGAGGTAAAAAAGAAGTAACAAAACTATATAACTGCTAAGTCGCCGAACTGTTTATCTGTTTGAGCAAGTCAAGATATTCAGTTTTTAATACAATGATTCTGTACACAAGAGTGAGTAAAATTTACCATTGACTACTGGTTCAATAACACATGACAGATTAAAATGTTTTCCATAATGTACCTGCTGATGAATAACACAATGAATAACCATAGGCTTTAAACACTTCACATTTCCATGAGATTTGAAAGTTTGTTCAACTAATACTTTCTCTGCTCCATGCATATTGTTACCACCATCAATTTGACACATCTTAACAGACTCCACTTCATGTTGTGCTGAATTGATTTTTTTTTCTCACTTCTTTGAAAATGTTCTTTCCTATAGTTGTTCTATGCAGACTATTCCTACATGTTAATTCTTTAGTCACTTTATTTTTTTAACGATTTTATTTATTTATTTGTCAGAGAGAGAGAGAGAGCACACAAGCAGGGGGAGTGACATGCAGAGGGAGAAGCAGGCTCCCCACTAAGCCGGGAGACTGATGTGGGACTTGATCCCAGGACTCTGGGATCATGACCTGAGTTGAAGGTAGACACTTAATGAACTGAGCCATCCAGGCATTCCTCTTTAGTCACTTTAAACTCAGCATTGCCTCTTGAAATAAATGACAACTGAGCAGTATTGGTAACTTTTGTTGATGTATCAAAAGCCAAAGAAAACTACTTGAAACTGTTTTGTTTTTCAATTTATTAATTAATTGTTACTACCAATGTCCTCAACTCTTTGAGCAGCTACTCTAAAAAGTTGTAATCAAACATAATTTAATTTACTTAGGATAAGTAAATGGCTTTTCCTGCTTGGCTAACACCTGAGCCACTCAGAAACTTACCTTGGTAGTGGCCCCATTTTCTTTCTTTTTTATTTTTTTATTGTTGAATTATAATTGACATCCAATGTTATATTAGTTTCAGGTGCACAAAATATTGATTCAGTAATTCTATACATTACTCAATGCTCACCACAATAAGTGTATCCACCATCTGCCATTTTGTAATGTTATTATAATATTATTGACTGTGTTCTCTATGCTATAATTTTCATCTCTGAGACTTATTTATTTTTTTAACAATAAGTTTACACTTCTTAATCCCCTTCATCTACTTTGACCATCCCACCTGCCCTCTGGGAATTACCAGTTTGTTCTCTGTATTTAAGAGTTGGATTGTTGCTCATTTGTTTATTTGCTTTGTTGTTTAGAATCAAATATAAGTGAAATCATATGGTATTTGTCTTTCTCTGCCTGATTTATTTCACTTAGCCTTGTACCATCTAGATCCATCTATGTTATTGCAAATGGCAAGCTTTCATTCTTTTTTCTTTAATGGCTAAGTGATATTTCATTATATACATACACACACACACACACACACACACATATATCACATCTTCATCCATTCATCTATCAATGGACACTTGAGTTGCTTCTATATCTTGGCTATTATAAATAATGATCCTATGAACATAGGGGTACATATATCTTTTCAAATTAACGTTTTCATTTTCTTTGGAAAAATACCAAGTAGTAGCCTTATTTTAACTTTTTATTTATGTGAAGAAACACTGCTAAGATGCCATTTTAAATATTCTTATTTTTCTGATTGTTGTTTTAAGTTGGAATGTTGGGATGAGTGCTTTCTCTAGTAATGTCAACTTACATTGTATTTGGTTAGCACAAAATAATACAATACAGGGTGTCTGGGTGGTCCAGTCAGTTAAGTGTCAGACTCTTGGTTTTGGCTCAGGTCACGATCTCAGGGTTGTGATATCAAGCCCCCATCAGGCTCTGGGCTCAGTGTAGAGTCTCCTTGGGATTCTCTCTCCCTCTCCCTCTACTCCTCCTGCTCGCACTCTCTGTCTTTCTCTCTTTCTCTCTCTCAAATAAATAAATAAATCTAAAAAGAAATGCAATGTTTTGCCACCTAACTCAATAACAAAATAATCCATGCTTCATTGTGCCTTGAAAGAATGATATGAAAGTCCACTTTTTTATCATTTTTTTATATGGATATTCACTGGTAATGAAAAATAGGTAAAATATATGTATGGTGGCACATGTTGCAATTTAAAATTGTTAGAACTATAAACATAAGTCACTGTGATTTGTAGTTAACTGGACTGAAGCATGAAACAATAAGGGCACTACATCTGGGGTTTTTTGCTGTTGTTGTTCTTCTTGTTGTTATTATAATTACACTGGGTGGGGCTAAGGTTTGTTAGTTTCATTTATCTTTTCTATTGTCTTTTTAGTCTCTATTTTATTTATTTTTACTCTGATTTTTATTATTTCCTTCCTTCTACTATCTGAAAACTTCAGTTATTCTTCTTTGTCTACTTCCTTTAGATGTAAACTTAAGTTATTTGAGATTTCTCTTAATTCTTGAGATAGACCTGTGTTGCTATGAACTTTCCTCTTAGAACTCCTTTAGCTACATTCCATAGATTTTGGTATGTCATATTTCTGTATTCATTTGTCTCTTGGTATTTAAAAAAAAATCTTTGAATTCTTCTATGACCCTGTAGTTATTCAATAACATGTTTAATCTCTATATGTATGTGCATAATAATGGATATATAAGCACAAAAACATTCAAGCTTATAGGGTATATAAAAGTTATTCTCCAAATATTTATTAAATTTCAATGTTTAAGGACATGCGTATATAGGGAATTAGAAGAGATAGTCTTTTTCCTTAGAATTCTATGTAATTCATTCTCTGAGCTCTTCAATCCAGAAATTCAAAGGGAGATATGTATGCAAAATCCACATGCACAGTATAAAGCAAAAAAGATTTAGTTTAAGATAATGTTAGGCTATCCTCATTGATGCTGGCACTTTAAGTTAGTTCTACTTTCTGCAATAATTTTCTTCAGCTGTCTCTCAAAAAGAAAAGAAAACAAAACAAAACAAAAATCTTGTTAAGACTGCTCTAAACAAATTTATGAATAGCACACAGTTTCCCTTTGGCAAGAGCCTCCCTCTAACTAAACAACCCTGAGGCCCAGACCTCTCAGTGACCTATCTGTATTCCCAAGGCAGTGTTCCCCTACCCACTGCTGCTTCTACCCTGTACTTGTCATATCTGTGGTTTTCCTCCTTGAAACTCTGGGTACTGTACCTCATTCTCTCAAAGGGAAATTCTTTGTGCTTTCTGAGAGGACAGATAATCTAATTAACTACCATGTGCTAATGTGACTTGGAAGAATTAGGCACATCAGAAGAATTTTAACAGTGTTTTTTTGTTTGTTTTTTGTTTTGTTTTGTTTTTTAAGCCAATGCTCCAGCTTAGGTTGCCTAAATGCAAGTGTTAGAATCCTGAGAATTTCAGAGAAGGAAGGAAGAAAAGACAAAATTCAAAGGGGAAGATATTTGTGGGTAGGGGAAAACGACATCACACCAAAATCTTACTAAACCTGGCAGCTTCCCATTCAGCTTAGAGTGTTATCCTTGGACACAACAGATATGAATGAAATAGTATCTATATCCAGTGTTGGAAGAAAAGCCAGCAGAGAAGGAATAGGATGAGGGCTTCAAAGAACTGAGTGAAGTCAATGGTCTCACTGACACTGATGTCTAACTGACTTTGAAAAGAAGAGAAAAATAAGAGATACTATTTTTTATTTTTTTATTTTTAAATTCTTTATTGAAATTCACTGTAGTTAACATGTACTGTATTATTAGTTTCAGGGATAAAATTTAGTGATTCATCAGTTGCATATAACACCCAGTGCTCATTATATCAAGTGCCCTCCTTAATGACCATCACCCAATTAACCATTCCCTTCACCCACCTTCCCTCCAGCAACCCTCAGTTTGTTTCTTAGAGTTCAGTGTCTCTTATGGCTTGCCCCCTAACTATTTTCATCTTATTTTATTTTTCCTTCCCTTTCCCTATGTTCATCTGTTTTGTTTCTAAAATTCCACATATGAGTGAAATCACGGCATTTGTCTTTCTGGAAATGACTGATTTTGCTTAACATAATACCATTTAGTTCCATCCAAGTTGTTGCAAATGGCAAAATTTCAATCTTTCTGATGGCTGAGTAATATTCCATTCCATATATATACACCAGATATTCTTTATCCATTCATCTGTGGTCTCTTTCCATGTTTTGGTTATGGATGATAATGCTGCTATAAACTTTGGGGTTCATGTACCCTTTCGAATCACTATGTTTGTATCCTTTGGATAAATATTTAGTAGTACAATTGCTTGGTCATAGGGTAGTTCTGTTTTTAACCTTTTGAGGAACCTCCATACTGTTTTCCAGAGTGGCTGCACGAGCTTACATTCCTACCAACACTGTAAGAGGGTTCCCCTTTCTCTGCATCCTTGCCAACATTTGTTGTTTCTTGAGTTGTTAATTTTATCCATGCTGACTGGTGTGACACAGAATCTCATTGTGGTTTTGATTTGTATTTCCTGATGCCAAGTTGTTTAGCATTTTTTTCATGTGTCTGTGGGCCATTTGTATGTCTTGTTTGGAGAAATGTCCGTCCTTGTCTTCTGCCCATTTCTGGACTGGATTTTTTGTTTTTTGGGTGCTGAGCTTGATAAGTTCTTTATAGATTTTGGATACTAGCCCTTTATATGATAAGACATTTGCAAATATCTTCTCCCATTCCTTAGGCTGACTTTTAGTTTTTTTGATTGTTTCCTTCACTGTGCAAAAGCTTTTTATCTTGATGAAGACCCAATAGTTCATTTTTGCTTTTGTTTTTCTTCCCCTTGGAGATATGTTTAGCAAGACGTTGCTGAGGCCAAGGTCAAAGAAGTTGCTGCCTGTGTTCTCCTCTAGGATTTTGATGGTTTCCTGTCTCATACATAGGTCTTTCATCCATTTTGAATTTATTTTTGTGTATGGTGTACATTTCTAGATTTTCTATTCTGTTCCATTGATCTATGTGTCTGTTTTTGTGCCAGTACCAAACTGTCTTGATGATTACAGCTTTGTAATGCAGCTTAAAGACCAAAATTGTGGTGCCTCCAGCTTTGGTTTTCTTTTTCAACATTTCTTTGGCTATTTGGGGTCTTTTCTGGTTCCATACAAATTTTAGTATTGTTTGTTCCAGCTCTGTGAAAAATTCTGGTGATATTTTCATTGAGATTACATTGAATGTGTAGATTGCTTTGTGTAACATTGACATTTTAACAATATTTATTCTTCCAATCCCTGGCATGTTTTGTCATTTCTTTGTGTCTTCCTCAATTTCTTTCATAAGTGTTCTATAGTTTTCAGAGTATAGATCCCTTACCTCTTTGGTTAGGTTTATTCCTACGTATCTTATGGTTTTAGGTGCAATTGTAAATGGGATTGTTCCTTGATTTCTCTTCCTTCTGCTTCACTGTTAGTGTATAGAAATGTAAGTGACTTCTTTAATGACAAGATCAAATCAACGTGTACCATCCCTTTCATTCATAGTTTAGGAGAGCAGTTTGATTACAACAATATAGAATTATAATTGAAACTTTTAATTTTTATTTTTACAGCTTTATTAACATATGTAAAATAAGCTACAAGTGTTAAAATTGTGCAATTTGATGAGTATTTTTATTTTTTTATTTGAGTAGTTGACACACAATGTTACATTAGTTTCAAGTATACAATGTAGTGATTCAACAAGTTTACACATCATGCTATGTTCACAAGTGTAGCTACCATCTGTCCTGATACACTGCTATTATGATATCATTGAGTATATATATTCTTTACACTGTGACTTTTATTCCCATAAACAAAATTCCCACAACCGGAAACATATATCTCCCAGTGTCGTTCACCCATTTTGCCCAATGCCCTACACTCTCCCCTCTGGCACCCATCAGTCTGTCTCTGTATTTATAGGTCTGTTTCTGCTTTTTGTTTATTTACTCATTTAAAAAAATTAGACTTTGCTTATGGGTAAAATCATATGGTATTTTTCTTTCACAGTCAACTTACTTCACTTAGCATAATACCCTCAACAATTTGATGAGTTTTGACTTATGTATACACCCATGAAACTATCACCAAAATCAAGATGATGCACAAATATATCGCATCCAAAAGTTTCCTTATGCTTCTGCAATCTATCTTTTCTTGCTCCCCCATCTATAGGTCACCACTGATCTGTTTTTGGTCATTACACATTATTTAAATTTTTCTGAAATTTCAAATAAAAGACTTTATACAGTATGCACACTTTTTGGACGATTTCTGTTTTCAGCATTATTATTTGAGATTCTTCTATGTTATTGTTTTAGCTGCTGTGTAGTATTCCAGTATATGGATATACCACAAGGATTTATCCATTCATATATTGATGGAAATTCAGGTAGGATGATTTTCTTTTTCTTTCTTTCTTTCTTTCTTTCTTTCTTTCTTTCTTTCTTTCCTTCCTGCCTTCCTTCCTTCACTACAAATGAACATCCATGTACAAGTCTTTATGCAAATATTTGTTGTTTCTTAAAAAATACCTAGGAATGGAATGACTGGATCAGTTAGTAGGTGTATTTTTAAATTTTTAAAGAAACTGCCAACAGATGTTGATTGGCAGTCTCCCAAAATGTATGTCCACAGCCTAAACATTTCTGTAGATTCCTTATAGATTTCTACATTGATGGTCATGGCATACGTGGATAACCAGAGTTAAACTTTTTTTCTTTCCAACCTGTATACTTTTATTTCTTTTTCTTTCATTATTATACTAGTGAGGGCCTGCACTATAATGGTAAATAGAAGTGGTAAGAGTAGCCAATCTTTCTTTTGTCATACTAGATATTGTTCCACAGTTCTCTGAGCATTTGGGCATTTTTGCAGTCATTTTACCTCCCAGTTTTTCAGTTTTGGTAGTTTCTACTGCTAATATTTTCAGTATTTTCTTTTATAGTGTCTAATTTGCTATTAATACCATGAAGTGTATTTTTCAATTCAGATCTCATATATATATATATATCTAGAAGTTCAGTTTGGGTCATTCATATATCATTCATGTCCATTTTTATATGTATATGCTTTCCTTTATCTTCTTGAACAAATGTGTTATATTTATAATAGTTATATTATCTGACTCACTTGTTGGTCTTTTTTTTTTTCTTTCATTGATTATTTTCAGCATTAAGAATCATATTTTCCTGCTCTTGGCATGCTTGCTAATTTTTGATTGGATGCTAACATTGTAAAATTTTCATTATTAGTGCCAGGTTTTTTGGTATACCTTTAAATAAATTTAGCACTTTGTTCTGGGATGTAGGTAAGTAACTTGGAAGCAATTTGATCCTTTTGTATCTTTCTTTTAAGCTTTGTCAAGCAGGTCCAGATAGCCTTCAGCTTAGGGCTAATTTGGCCTCACTCCTGATGCAGAAACCTTTCTGAGGACTCCATTTGATTTTCTAAATTTTAGAAGGAGTTGCCACTCTGGCTTAATGAAACATGACTATGCTAGCCATACATGATCTCCAGGGACTTTTCTGCTTGCTCCTTTTAGGTGGTGTACCCTTGATCTCAGTAGTTTTCTGACACACATGTGCAGATAAGTACATAGCCAAAAACTCAAGAGAAACCTTATGCAGATATTCAGAACCTTCTCTTTCTGGGCAGCTTTTTCTTTTATGGAACTCGGAGCTATGGATTCTATTTTCTGTGCTTTCTCTGAATGCTGAATTTTGGCTTAACTTTGGGAAACTTTCAGTCTCTGTTTTGTGTACCCCTTCCCTGTGCTATAGCCTATAATCTGTCCAGACAGTTATCTAGGCTAATCATGTTGGGAATTACCTCATTTTTCTCCTTGCTTTCCAGAAATAAGTATTCTGCACTTCCTTTTATCCAATGTCTAAAAACCAATATTTAAATATTTTGGTTGATTTTTAGTTGTTTAAAGTAAAAGGGTAAATAAATCAAATCCTTATTCCATTATAGATGGAGGTGTAATTTTAGTTGAATATTTTGACATGACAAACAATCAAACAAAAAACCCAAATCCACATATTGACTCAGATTTTAGGTTGAACTGCCATTTTTAAAATCATACATATATAGAAGTAATAAGGAATTATCCATATCCTTCCAGCTCTAATCATAGATTTCTTTATATTCCTGTTGAGGACAGAACAAAATCTTACAGCAAATCCTGTTTCTTGAATCTTAAAGCTAAATTGATTCTTCCAATATATACATAGAATTGTGAATGTATGTGTCTATGTTGGTTTCTTTATGTTCGATGTACTCAGTTCTTAAGACCTTTCACCAGATTCAACTTTTTCTAAATGTGCCATGCTAAATTGGAGGTGTTATATTAGTATTTTTCCTTGACTCATTTCACCCTCTACTAACACAGAATTAAATCGAGCACTTCTTTTTGTCAAGTGCATATATTAGAATTTTATTTAATTTAGTTGTCTCTCTCTCTCTCTCATTATACACACACACAGGGAAAGACACACACATACAAAGTTAAATGGAAAAGTAAACAAGTAACTTTAGACTATCTACAAGAAAAATGTAATTTATTTAAATTGCAAGAACATTTCTAGAGTGTTTGAGGTGGTAGAACTGCTTGCTTTCTGTATGTAGATTCATTTATTTCTGTATTTTTACAGTCCATCCTCAGGTTTTCCATAACTTTCACACTGTTCTGATCTGGGTATGTATACTGATTCTTGGACTATTGGCCACTTCATAGCCTCTCCATACCACCAGAATGATGAAATCATGAATGCTGAGTGACATTTAATAAAATGGTACTTTATACAACAGTTTTCTTATTTGTGATTTATGACAAGGACATACTACGAAGAAAATAATTTCAGTTTCCACATTTTTTCTTCTGTGTTTCCAAATACTTTATTGAAAATACCTTGGCATAACTGGCCAATCAGATAACTTTTGAACCTAGACATAAATCTTGGGTCTAGTGGCAGGGAGGGGAAGATGGCACTCTGTCATCCTGGCCCAGATGTTTATCTTTATGTAAATGTGCAAAGTTTTGCATTCAGCTGAGACTCCGTGAGTGTTGCTTTAAAATGACATTTTCCAAAGTCAAAAAGAATGTCCACACTGGGATTGGAATTAAAATGTGTGCTCCCTGGCAGTGAATCCCTCTGATATTTGCATTGCATTTTTGAATATGCAATTTAAAAATATTACTGACTCACTTGTTGGTACCACAGAATTTATTTCTCAAAGAGAAAATAAGACATTAGACATCATTTAAAATTTAACAAATTTTCTTTTTATTTTTTAAAATTAGGGACATTTAGTTCTATATCATGCATCTGAAATCCACATTATGCATTTCATTTAGAAAATCCACAAGTTCAAATTACATTAAACTATACTTTATTTTATCAATTTATTTTACTTCCTAAACAGTGTGATTTACAAAGAAGAGACAAAATCACCTGTGTGGGCTTTTGGCTATTTAACCAAGCTTCTAAGAGCTGATTTTATTTATTTATTTCTGTCTGGATGTTATAGTTGAACTCTTTTAGTCAAATCCACTTGTGAAATGTGAATCAGGCCATAATTACTCACTAAATAATGTCCTTTTTATATATCACACAAGCTGATTGTTCCTGTCATTTTTTTTTAATGAACAGTGTATTATATTCAAAGTTCATGATAACCGGAATGAGAGCTACATTATGCCAACAACTTGCTGAAGTCATTCAAGCATAATTTTCATTATAGTCTTGAAAGCTATAATTTTGGAAACAAAATGTGTAAACAAAATTATTTCTTTTTGCTTTCAAAATTATTTCTTAATTATAAATAAACTAGAGCTGGAAGTTACCTGACCAAGTTCTAAGAATCCATCAGAAGAAAAAAAATACATCTGTCTATAGGAAATGCTTTTAAATCAATCAAAACAGGAGTCATATTGTGTCTGGGGGACTTATTTTTAACTTACCAAGAAGGACATATAATTATCATAATCAGTAAACATTATTGTCAGATACAGAGATGAAAATATATATAATTCTTCTTAAACTTTTCTAAAATCTATTTGGTGATATTATAAATATGAAAAAAGAGGAACAATAATACAAAGCAAAACATACTATGAATAATATATCTAGGAAGACGAAGGAATATGTAATGCCCATGGACTGGGGTGGTAAAGAAATTCTTCATCAGTAAACTTGAATTAAAACCAGAATTAGAAGAATGAATGGTTATTAAATAAATAAAAATAAAGGAAGGCACTCAAAGAAAGATCAAATGAGAAAAAAAAGAAACAGATGGCAAGATCCCACCTCTGGGACAGAAGAATCGCCTGTAGAAAAGTGGAAAGATAGAAATTTGAGTTTTTCATTTTTACCTAAGTTAGTTCTCCAGTATTTATATTCACCAACAAAGCAAGTTTTCATTGTGGAAAGCCTCCAACTCCAGGAAGTATTATGTGCAATTTAAAGTAGTAGAATGACAATTGATGGTTTCTAAAGTTTATTCTGGCAGCAGACCACAGTGAGACTTGGACCAAAAAGAGACTTGCAATGAGAAGACAAACTTGGAGATTTAAAAATAAGAGGAACAGGTCTGGGATTATTACAATATATTATAATGGGATATACTGTTATGAAAAGGATTTGAAAGGAAAGTGAAACTAGTGAGAGTGGGGAGACTGGCTGACTGATCCTGGCAAAGGCAGGGGAGGTAGAAAAAAAATCATAAATGGGAGATGAGATAGTGGCAAAAGCATTAAATTCAGACTTGGGAAACCCCACTTGTCTTTAAAGCTCTGTGTGACTCTTGACAATTCATTTCACCTTTGTGTCTCTTTCCCCCTATGTAACATGAGGAGATTGGATGACAGTATCTTATGTCTTTTCCATTTCCAACATCTATGTAATTACAAACACATGAATAACTTGAATAAATGTAGGTGTGATTGAAAATAGGAAATAAATAGCAAAAGAAAAGAGGTACAATCCATGAGACTTCAGAAGAGAGAGGCATTAGTTTGGTCAAGGAATATCTGGAAGGTTTTACAGCATTTTGCAGCATTTTAATGGGTCCTTACAGGATAGTGTAGAATACTAGGAGTTGGGTGAAAGGTAATTCAAGGAAAATAAATGATCATATGTGATTAATATGTTGTTAGGATCAGTGATCAGTACAAAGTTCATAGAACACATTTAATGATGTATATCATTTATAAAGATTAAAATGGTTTTTATTGAGTTGCAGTTATGGGACCACATGTATTACATAGCTTGCTCATCTATAAATTTAGAGATAATTATGCTTACTTTGTGAGGATTCAAATAAGAAAATATGATGCTTAAAGAGATTGAATAACTTACTTGAGATCATTTAATTAGTAAGGAATAGAAATGAAGTTTACAACCAAGGTAATGTGACTACTAAATATATCTCTTTTTGCTTGGCTATGGCTTCTTATACTGTGCTTCATGATAAAATTGGGCCTAAACATTTAGCAGTTTATGTATATGCCTACAAATTAATTGAATTTTTACACACATAAACCACCTTTTCAATTTTCCTTCTCTAACTTAGAAATACATAAAATCTCAACACAGAATAAAATTTAATAAAGTTTGTAATCTATTTGAATGTTAGAGAATATTGACTTTGAACCCCGGTTAAGTGAAATGTTATCCCTTCCCCCAAAAAAGTCTTTCATTCTTCTCATTAGTTTTCCAGTAGGAAAAAAAAAAGAGCACAAACTCTGTTTCCACAGATACCAGGAAAGATTTAAACACCTTATGTCTTAATCACTATGTAGAGACACACTGATATTCATCTATTCATAATGAAAGATCATGATTCTCTTCTTGCATGTACCAAAACTATGGTTCCCTGTTTTCTTCTCATGTATACTCACTAGTCCATTCACTTCCATATTCATGTTCACTTGCCTACACTCTCATCCCTTCCCAACACACACACACACACACACACACACATCCCTTATGAGAAGCTTACTGGTCATTTTGCAGGGCTCTTAGCTTGCCTGAGAGTATGGAGTCAGTGAGATTTGAAACATTAAAAATACTGCATTATGAAGGAATGAATTGCCTGCTGGACAGTAATAGCATATTCATTACGTTGCAGAGTGAAAAGTATATCCAGTCTGGGAATAGTGATAAAAGGGAAGGAGAATGGGAATCTGGGATTGGAAATATGGGAACAGGGCAGTTAAGAAAGGGCTTAACAGAAAGAGAAAGCCTAGATCTCCCCCCCTTTTTTTTTTTAAATCTTCTGCCTCTTGTCCTCCTAAATATTCTGCCACCAATACCAAAGTAAGTCACTTGTAATTATGGCTGTAGGCTTAGTAGATGGTCAGTAAACCACAATCGGGGTCCAAATCTAGGCTGCCACCTGCTTTTTTTCAGTCCATGAGCTGAGAATTGTTTTTATCTTTTTAAAAAGCTAAAACAATCCAAAAAATGTAATATTTTGTGACATGTGAAAATTCTATGAAATTCAAAAATCAGTTTTATAAATAAAGTATTATTGAAACACAGTCACACTCATTCATCCATTCTTTATGGATGATTTTGTGCTACAACAGCAGAGTTGAGTAGTTGTAACAGAAACTGTGTATGGTGCTATTATCAATTGTCACTGCTATTATAAATCACAATAAAACACTTATCAGCTTTTAGAATGCCACATGTATTACCTATTTATGAAATGAAATTTTCAAAAATGAAATAATTAAAATCTTACTGCAGATAAGCATTAACAAATGAAATTTGTAGTCAATTTTAATCATAGGAAATACTAACTTTATTTATTTATGTATACATTTTTTAAGATATTTATTTATTTGACAGACAGAGAGACAGCCAGCGAGAGAGGGAACACAAGCAGGGGGAGTGGAAGAGGAAGAAGCAGGCTCCCAGTGGAGCAGGGAACCTGATGCGAGGCTCAATCCCAGGACCTAGGGGTTACACCCTGAGCCAAAGCAGAAGCTTAATGACTGAGCCACCCAGGCACCCCAGGAAATACTAACTTTAAGCCCAAATTATATGAAATGTTATTGCTCCTTTTCCAAAAAATAATTTTATTCTTCTCATTAGTACACTGACATTACAAAAAAATTGTTCTGAATTATTATTATTACTACATTTTGAATTTTGTCAATACAAAAATTGAGGAAATTTCTTTTCTCTTTTTTTATGAATGTCATTCATAATATACTTACTTTTGTCTCTTGGTCTACAAAGCTATAAATATTTACTATCTGCTTCTTTTCAGAAAAATAAAATTGCCAATCTTGGCCATAGAGCATTGGGAAGTTTTTTGGAAAAAGAATCAAGAAATATTGGTAAAAATCTTGTAGTCTGCAAGTCATAGCTAGAGATTTTTTGTTTGTTTTGTGTTTTCCCTTTTTGTTTCACTAAAATTTTAGGAATCATGTGCTATAGATTAAAAAAAAAAAAACTCAAGTGGCCAAGCAATAACAAAAAGTATGAAAGATTCAAATATCTATCTCATTAAAAGTTTTGGAGCTGATTCTATGAGAATGGTGAACAAAAAAGCAAACAAACAAACCCCCAAATTGAAAACCAAACAAAACATCTTCATTGTTTCCTCCATGCTCAGGTTTTGATGTAGATTTTGTAAGTATAAGCAAGTTCAGCTTTCATTTTACATGACTGACTTCATGCTTGCCTATATAATATTTTTAAATGCTAAATTATACATTATTTAAATAATGCTATGGATGAGTATCTGAGGAACATTTAAGATATTCTGTGGAGCACAGGTGAAACAGAGATGCAAGGACGATAGAAACACAACTACGCAAGTCACATAAAGATTACATAGGCAGTGATAGTTCAGAACAGAGAAGGCACATAGCTGTCTCTAACTGTCAGATATCTATACACAAAACAAGTTTAACTGGGAGGGTATATTCATGGTTTTATTTATTTCTATTTAACAGTTATGTGGCTGGAACTGTGCTGGGGTGGGAAGAAGACATGATCGGTGCCTTTAATGATCTCTCAATCTAGTGGAGGAGAAAGACGATAAAAAATTGCAACAAAATGTAATGAGTGGTAGTATATCTATTCTGTAATTATTTGTACAAAATTAGTACACAATGTAATGAAAAGAGAGAGGAGTTTCTAGTAGCTCTGTCTTGGGGAGTTAGGAAAGGTTTTGCAGAAGAAATGTCTTCCAACTGGGTTTTTATAGGTGAGAAAAATTGATCAGGAAAAAAGTTATATAGAAAGTTCAAAAACACGGAAGCACAAAAGAACATCTTTGTGTGTGTGTGTGTGTGTGTGTGTGTGTGTGATAAAAGAAAGTTCTGCACAGCTAGCATATTTACGACTTTCTGGTTATGGGTTGTTGGGGAAGAATGAATAAAGGTGAAAACAGGAATGCTTCTTTATTTTAGGGAAAAATTGAAAATACTTCTGTTTTTTTTTCCTACCACTAATGAATTAAAATGAAAAGATAACTTCATAGGTCTTTAAAGATCAACATTTACTTCTAAGAGTAATGACTGTTTTGAGAAATACTCAACTTTTCAGTGCTTCATTATTCCAGTGATTATTATTTTAAAACATTAAAAAATTTCATATGTACAACTTTTTTTTAAAGTTTCATATGTACAATGTGCTTTGCAATATATTCTTCCATTATGAAACTCTGGGATATTTGTTGGAAGTGTTTATACTCCCATTTTATTAGATGAGAAAACAGAGGGCCATAGAGTTTTATTAAATTACTTCAAGAGTAGAGTTTAAAGTAATTCAGAACAGAGATTCTTATCCTTCAAGACCAAAGCTCTCCTCCTTTGCCATCATCAACCACACCCCTTTGAATCACCTTTAAAATCATTAACTTGTTCTTGGAAATAGGCTCAATGACTTACACCATCTGGACAAGGCAAATCAATTTAGATGGAATCAATTTGGTGATGTGTTTCAACTCAGTGACATTCTTTTCTATTTGAAGCTTTTTCTTACTAATGAGTCTTTCCAGACCTTCTGCTAAAATCACATCCATTTGTGGATGTCATTTCACTAGATTTTGACAGCAGAGGAGAGAGAAGTTAGTAGAGCACTGAGTTTATGATTATAACTGAATTTGAAAAAGACCTTGGCAGTGTAGAGAGGAGAGCAATAATGACAAACTGCCGCAGGTGACAATGGGAGACATTTACGGCCTCAGGTTATCAGCAAGTTCTATAGGACCTTTACCATTTTAGATCCTGGTGAGGGTAATGGCTTGCTTGTCTCTGTAGATCCCTATATCTCCCATTAATCTTCTGTTAGAAATCATCTTTCCAGTCTCAAAGAAAAATGAAAAGTAAAAGGAGGAAATGAAAATGTAAGCAATATTGCATCCTGAAATCTAGATCTGAAAGGCTATAGTGAATATAAGCACGAACACACAACTGTTTAAAAAGATTTACAGGGGCGCCTGGGTGGCACAGCGGTTAAGCGTCTGCCTCCGGCTCAGGGCGTGATCCCGGCATTATGGGATCGAGCCCCACATCAGGCTCCTCTGCTGTGAGCCTGCTTCTTCCTCTCCCACTCCCCCTGCTTGTGTTCCCTCTCTCACTGGCTGTCTCTATCTCTGTCAAATAAAAAAAAATAAAATAAAATCTTAAAAAAAAGATTTACAGTTGTTCACTTATGACTTACTATGCAAAACAAGTATCATTGAATTACAATGAATTAAAAGATTTAGCTAATATATTGTTTGTTTGAATCTCAAATAAGAGTAACAGTAGGGAGAACTGCACTATTTGTTCTAAGTTACTGTATGGCTCGATTTTACATATAGCTCTCTTCTCTCAATTGGCTTATCCCCATTAGTATGTAAATTCCATCAGGACAGGGATAAATATTAACTAAATTATATTCAGAAATTTCTGTTTTGTAGACTGATACGTGCTCAATGCTTAGCATAGTAACTAGAACATAGTGAGTACTCAATAAATCTCAACTATTTTTGGAAATTTCCCCAAATTCCAATTATTGTGGCCCTGGCAGTTACCATATTTCTTTGCCATGGTTTTCTATCACAGATATTCTCAAAGTGTGGTCTGCAAGATCCCTTCATGGGATCTGCCAGGGTAACCCGATTTTTGTAATGATCTTAAAATGTTGGCCTTTTTTAAAATTGTGTTGACATTTACATTGATGGTACAAAAGCAATGATGGGTTAAACTCCAGTAGTTTTGCCATGAAACAAGGCACTGGGTCCAAACATTGTATATTTAGCACCATGCATTTGCAGTTAAAAACAAACAAACAAACAAACAAAAAACAAGCTTCACTTACTAATATCCTCTGTAAAGCAGTAAAATTTATACATTTTATTAAAGCTTGACACTTGTTCACATGTCTTTTTGAATAGTCTCTGATAAAATGAAAGTGCCCATATAGTAGTTCTGCATGATGAAGTACATTGGCTATCTCAAAGAAAAGCAATTGTGCAATTGTTTAAGTTATGTTCTCAATAGGCCCCTTTATTTGTGGAACATCATTTTTAAATGAATGATAGGTAAACTGTTACTCAAACTTGGATATTTGGCAGATATTTTCTATAAACAAGTAAGGTGAATCGGATACTTCAAGGAAAATAACTGGAAGTATTTTTTTTTCTTTTTGCCAATAATGATAATATTTAAGGTTTCAAGTGGAAATTAGAATTTTGGAAAACTAGTTATTCTTATTACCACCATGAGATTGACAGCTTCCCAATAAATGTGGATGATTTTGTGATATTGTATAATGAAATATATCAATATTTGGAAGATCTGTATAACTTGGTGATTGAATATTTTCTAAATGATCAATGCCTGATGGTATAAAATCATGCATGGGTAAAAGACCCATTATAAGTACAAGCTATATCAACGATTTTAAGTGTAACAGAGTACATATAGTTCATTGGTATGGTTTTGAAACCACTTATAAGCATTAAAGTTGAATAAAAATCAAAATCTGCACTAATCCTTCAGCAAAGCTTGATTTTAAACTAAGTAACCTTTTTTCCTCTCTTTTGCAAACCTTCTTTCCTCCTTTCTTAGCCTATTGTTTCAGGAACCTGGTACCACCCTGAGGATATCACTAAGAGGCTGGCAGTACTTACACAAGTCCTGTCAAAACTGGCTAGATCCTGTATTTCCCTATAAAAACCCCAGCCCCTTTTTCCTGGTAGGCTTACAGTTTTGAAGGCTAAGCTTCACCTACTGCAGCCTCTTTTGCCTGGCAAAGCACTAAAGCTCTTGCTGTTCTTTATACCCAAACTAAGTGTTCATGTTACATATTTTGGCTCCAGAATGCTGAGGTTGGTTTTCAAGAACAGTTTCAGATTTCCCATCACAACTAAGCTGTAGGCCTTACTACCTGTTGAATTTTGATGGAACAGGGTTTTAGGCAAAGACTAGTATTCACCAGAGAGCAAAAAAAGAGAAAGAACAGTCCATGTCAATCGATGGGCTTATGCAAATTCATAGAAACATAAGTAAATCTGGTGTCTTTGAGGAATTATATCTGATTTCATGTTGCTAAGGCTTAGAATGAGAGGTGAGTTGGGATAGGAAATGAGCTAGGTCACCAAGAGTCATATATGTAACGATAAGAACTTAGATTTTATCATGTGGTTAACTTTAATGAACTGGAATTTATCCAATATTTCACACTGGAAAATGTGGGCCACAGATTTTATTCTGGAAAGCATACATACACATTACAGTATCAGGAAAAAGAGAGATGAGCTCCCCAGAGACTTTATGAATACTGAAAGAGTAATAAGGGAATAATATAAACAACGTCATGTCAATAAACTACAATAAACTACTCTCTTCTGAGAGTCAGAATAGTAGTGACCGTATCCAAACCTCTGTCTCATAACAGAGAGCTCACAGTTTGCTCGTCACTGAGCTCTCCAGGCCACTCTAACTCCATTTCTGTCAGTACTGCTAAAAAGCCGCAGCATCCCGGGATGTGCCCCCCATAACTGCTCTCCCAGTCCTTGCTCCCAGGGCAGGCTCGTCTCTGCCCTTTGTGTTTCTAAAACCACCAGCTACCCCCAGTTCATGCATGAGCTCCCAAGGTCCAGGTTTCAGTTTGGTTTCCCTGCTGCTACCAGTCTGTTAGTGCAGCCCTCTCCCCAGCATGGGAGGCTTCTGCCTTCCAGATGCCCAATCTCGGTGGCTCCCTCCCCCTTCTGTTTATCTTCTGATTTCTGCGGGCAGACTCTTGATTCCCCACTTCATACCTTGAGACCAAGTGCTGGAGATGTTCTGTTTGTAGAGATCCAGAAGTATCTTCTTATGTCTCAGGTTGATTTCATGTGTGTTTAGGATGGTCTGGTAGATATTCAGCTTGACTCAGGGGACTGGTTGAAATAGGCTCTCCTACTCCTCCACCATCTTTCTCCTCCTCCCCTAGAAAATGTATTTTCAATTGTTATGTATAACAAAGGACAAGCATCCAGAAAAATAAGCAAAGGAAAAGATGACCCAAGAGAAAAAAAATGGGCAAAAAATGAATAGGCTATTAATTAGATAGATAGATAGATAGATGATAGATGATAGATATCACTCTATATCCATATGGCCAATACACATGTTTAAAAAGTCATTACAACAATGCAAGTTAAAACCACAGTGAGGTACTGCTACACATTCACTAGAATGAATACTTTCGAAATCCTGACAATAACACTACATTCTAGAAAGCATACAGAATAACTGGAACTTTCATACACTCTTAACTGAAATGTAAATAGGTACAAACACTCTGGAAAGAATCACAATATCTTTAAAAGCTAAACATATTCTAATTATGTAACCCAACAATTTTTACGCCTAGGTACTTGTCCAAGAAAAATATCCACCCATATAATATAGAAGAATGTCCATAGCAGCTTTGTACAAAATATTCCCAAATTAAAAATAACCCAAATATTTATAAATGGTAGCATGGATTAATGTGTTCATATTAGTATTACTACACAGCAATAAAAATGAAAAAAAATCACTATTACATGTAACATTAAGGATGAATCTCAGAAACAACATTGGCTGAAAGTGCTAGAAACAGGGAGTAATTACTACAAGATTACATTCTTATACAATGGAAAAAATAGTGTGACAAAACTACTTCATGATATTAGAAATCTAGATAATGATTACCTTCATTGGAGGATAGTAACTGCTTGGAAGTATAAGGAAGGACAATGTTGTATTGATATTCTGTGAAAGGTGAATAGATCAAATAGCACCTATATTATAACAACCAAACCTTGGAAGGTGAAAGTATTGGTCATCTGAATGTCAGGCCCTTACTATGATGAGCTGATAGGAGAATGTTTGAAAATTTATGAAAAGGCTAAAAAGACTACTGAAGACTAGGAAAATCCAGTTCTGAAAGTTACAGGGTCTAACTGATAGAATTTTTGTTGATTCAAATTGTGAAAAGTTGTGGCCCACTGTTAGCAAATTCAATCAAAATATATATAGAAGTAGTAAAATTTTTTTTGAGAGGGAGAGAGAGAGAGAGAGAGAAGAGGCAAAGGGAGAGAGAATCTTAAGTAGGCTCCATGTCCAGCATGGAGCCCAACTTGGAGCTCTTTCTCTTGATCATGAGATGAGCCAAAATCAAGAGTTGGACACTTAACCAACCAGCTAGGTGTCCTGTAAATATTTATATACTGGATGGAAATAAACATATTTAATATCACTAGGGACCTAAGCTGCATATCTGAACTATATTTTAATGATTCTTACAAAGACATAGATTTTTAAAAAATTCTGTGAGTATGGAATGTAAAACTTATAGGTTATATTTTCTTTTTCTGAAATAATAATATTTTGAACTCACACAGAATAGTAATCTGAACTTTACTTTATGCCATTCATTTATTCATACAGAACATTTATTGAGCAGATACTAAACATTATATGCCATTGTAGGCAATGGGAGGAATGTGCAATACTTGCCCCTAAGAATTTTGTGATGGTTTGCTATTAGAGACAGCAGCAAACATGGGAGAAGTATATTATATTGGTTAATAGGATGATGTTTGGAGTTAAATTGTATGGGTTAAAAATCAAGCTTTTCCATTTGCTAACTGCGTGACATTGGACAATATGCTTACCCTCTTTATGCCCATTTCTTCATCAAGAAACAGAATAATAATAGTACTAATTTACAAGGTTATTGTGAAGGATAAAGGAGATAGTACAGGTCAATTGTTTAGCACAATGTCTAGCATGCAGTAAATGTGTAATAAATTCTAATTATTGTTATTATAAAATAATATATTGTGATATGTTTTATGATAAAGGTCAGTACTGGGTGAACCCAGAATGTGAAGCCAGAATAGAGGTAACAAACTAAACCTTGGTGGTTTAGAAAGGAACTTTGGTAGATGACATATGCCAGGGTCACAATTCAACAAATTCTTATTATTTGCCTACTGTTGTTAAGTATTGTGCTCAGTTTGGAGGATATAATACAAGCAAATCACAATTTGTCCCTTTAAGTTGCTCACTGTCTACTGGGGAGACAGATAATTATAATGTAGTATGACAAATGCTGTATTTAAGTACAAGGTATCCTAGGCACATACATATAGGCAAGACATCTTACTCAATATTGGGAGACCAAGAAAGACTTCTTGAAGAAAATATTATTTAAGGTTAGATGTGAAGAATAAATGGTAGTAATCCAGGAGAAGCAAAAGAGCCTCAATATTCCAAAAGAAGCAATATGGATGAATGGTTGAAAGGAAAAGAGAGCACAACACACAATTTTCTAAAAGTGAGACTAAGACATTTGCATATTACCCCCCTTTCCAGCTTTAAATGTGAAAGAATTTAGGTAACATTTCTTATTTTTTTTAAGATTTTATTTATTTTAGAGAGAGAGAGCATTGAATGCGGGGAGGCGCAGAGGGAGAGGGAGAGAGAGAATCTCAAGCCGGCTTTGTATTGAGCATGGAGCCCTATGCAGGGCTCAATCTCACAGCCCTGAGATCATGACCTGAGCCAAAATCAAGAGTTGGACACTGAACCAACTTAGCCACCCAGGTGCCCCAGGATTTTAATAGCATTTCAATAGACAATGAGGAGAGCCAAAGTCAAGGAGGCCTGTATCGATCGTACTTTGGCAAAGTTTTAAAAAGAAACATATGTGAGGTTTATGAAAAAAAATGGTGTAACCCAAGAGAAGTCTACAAATAAAAAGTACATCTCTGAAAAAAATTACTAAAGGAAACAGAAGAAAAATTTAGAAACTACCTGTTTCAGATTCTCATTTATGTAAGAATGAATTTTTCTGTGCTATAAAACCTGATGATTGCATGACAAAAATAGTTTGACATAAAAAAATACAACAGATGAAAAAGTAGACTAATGTAAAAAAAATGCAATTGTAAAATTGAAACTTACTTTGGAGGAAGAAAGACTTCCAATTGACCCTCTGAAATAAATCAGACATGAAGACTGTACTAAACTGAAAGGTGAACTCCCCCAAAATATCTACATCAAATCCCTGGAACCTATGAATGTTGCCTTATGTGGCAGAAGATGTGATTAAGAATACTGAGGAGTGCATTTATCCTTGATTATCCAAGTGGGCCTGAAGTGCAATCACATGTGCCCTTATCAGAGAGAAGCACAGGAAGTTGTGAGAGACAGACACAGAAGAAAAAGTGATATGAAGATGGAGGCAGAGATTAAAGCGATGGAGGCAAAAAATGCCTAGAACCACCAGAAGCTAGAGGAGTCAAGGAAAAGGATCATCCCTAAAACACAGCCTTACATTCACCTTGATTTCAGACTTATGGCTTCCAGAACTGTGATGGAATAAATTTATGTTGTTTAAGCAACTATGTCATAGCATTCTTTGACAACAGCATCAGGAACTAATCAATAGACTAATATTAATACTAATAATACAATAAAAGTATTTTCATATATGTAAGCATTTAAAAATATGTTACTCCTGGGGCGCCTGGGTGGCGCAGTCGTTAAGCGTCTGCCTTCGGCTCAGGGCGTGATCCTGGCGTTCTGGGATCGAGCCCCACATCAGGCTCCTCTGCTATGAGCCTGCTTCTTCCTCTCCCACTCCCCCCTGCTTGTGTTCCCTCTCTCGCTGGCTGTCTCTCTGTCAAATAAATAAATAAAATCTTTAAAAAATAAAAATATGTTACTCCTGTGCTCAGCCTAAAAAAGTTTAGCAGGTATTAGATGAAACAGACAACTGAGAGTGAAATAAAAATCAAGAATTCAGAAATGTCAACGTTGTGGTATACTCGTATTAGAAATGCATTTTAAAGTTAAATATGTGGAATTAAGTAGAAATAATCATTAATAGCAAGATATCATACTCAAAATGTTGATAGAAAGAAAATTTGAGACAAAGGGTGAAAACACTCTTGCAGTTTTCTGTTTAAAAATATAAGAGCTGTGATAACACAAAATTATGAATCTATAAACTCAGATTATATTAATAAGTGCCAAATCGACTGGAATGGGTTGGGAAATAAAGGTACTTTCTAAATTGTAAAATATTAGGCAAGTGTTATTATGGAAGGATGTGGTATATCAATAGATAGTGTGGGCTTTCAATGGGAAGAGATTATTGAGAACTTGTGAGAGGAAAAATGATTAGATTTCAGAGCTGTGATTTGATACATGAATCACTTAAAACACTTTTCTAATAAAATATGAGAAATGCAGAATCCTCGCTTTCCCATTGGAAATTCACAATGCATAATATACCATTCAAGGGACTGAGGTATTCTGCAGGAATAAAACAAACAAAAATCCAGCATCTCCCAAACTTATTTGTAAATGGACCCTCTTTATTAAGGCATGCTAACTATGCTCCTCTGAACATCAGTTTTGTACTAAAAGCAGTGGTAGCATTTGAGACAAATGGCAATCCCTCCTCCCAGTCTCATTACTAAAGGAGAGTAGAAGATCTTTTAGCATTTTTTATAAGATTTCATTTATTTATTTGAGACACAGAGGGAGAGCACGAGAGAGAGAGAGAGAGAGAGAGAGAGAGCGCATGAGTGGGAGGGGAGGAGCAGATGGAGAGGGAGAAGCAGGCTCCCTGCTGAGCAGGGAGCACAATGTAGGGCTAAATCCCAGGACCCCAGGATCATGACCTGAGCAAAAGGCAGATACTGAACCAACTGAGCCACCCAGGCACCCCCAAATCTTTTAGCTTTCCTTTTTATTAGCATGGCTTCTTTGTCAGACAATGAACTATCCAGATTTTTTTAACCATTGCCTCCTCTACTGTCAACAATACTAGCACTAGTAAAACTGGTCAAGTCACCAAATCTACACAGCCTTCTTCTGAACTTATCAATAATCAGTCTTGCTAGTGCTTTCCAGTCAGGGAATAGGAACAAAGGGGAGAGAGTAATCTTTTTTGGTCTGCTATTTGACACTTACTGCATTTCACAGAAATGACTAGTAAGAACTATGGGCAGTGACTAGATTTTTCAGAAAATTTCCCTGTCACAAAGATAAAGTTATTATGAGAAATGCTTTAAAATTCAGAAGTTTGTGCATGTGAATTTTTATAGATTTCTACTTTTTAGACTTGTAAATTTCAGAATGTACCAATGATGGGATTTTTTCCTCCCTCCTTGAAAATATGTAACAAATAATAGAATGTTAGATTGAAATTAGGAGCCAGAGATTCTAATTTTTTTCTGCCACTGACTAAATATATGCTATTAAAAAACAAATTAATATTCAATTCAAATTCAATATTCAGGGAATATTCCCAAGCAGCTGCAGAAACTCCCTTGTTTCAGGGAAATTCCCTGTCTTCTCTGGCCTGACATAGACTGCTTATTCCCCCTTGTTGGCAGGAAAACATGGCGTCTGCTCCTGTTGGAGCTGACAAACTCTAAAACCGGGAACCCTTTCTCTTCCTCTGGCAGCATTTCTCTTTCTGCCTCCTCCTGGTTCTGCACCACCTTGGGTGCAGCCTGAGTAACTGGCTTCTGTACCATCAGGGCCTCTTGCACCATGGCTCCTCCTCCTCCCCTCACCATCAAGGAGCAAGAAGAACACCCCCTGGACTTACCACCACCCACTCCAGATTTCCCCCACCAGTGTCTCAGGTAAAAATTGGCAATGGAGAGGATCCAGGTGGAACATAATTCAGTATTCGAACTAAGTTAAGTTTGTTGGTTTAAGATAGACATGTCTTTAAAGTTATCAGCACTAAACGTGAAACTTTAATTCTTTGGAGGTTTACTGAAAGTCAAACAAACTGTGTTATTTCTGTTGTGAGTTGTTAGCAAAAAGATGACTAAAATGATGGTTAATTGTCTATCTCATCAAAGTTTTCCTGGGTAATTGTTAAAATAGCTTTCAAAGTCTTTGATAACCTGAAACTTTAAAGTTTGCTTGGATAATAAATGAAATTAAATTTATTGGACATTTAGGTCTTTTCCAAATAGGATAAAGTACTAAATTGTTGATTACTGGATGTAGGTTTGTGCTTGACTGCTCATTGCAAAAAACTAAGGATATTTAAATCTGTTAGTAAACATGTTTTGTGCTTAATTGATTCATAAATTTGCCATCTAAAGATTTTGGTGTAACAGTGCACAGTTGGTTACTACTTAGTCTTCACTGAAGACTAAGGTTTCTAAAGGATGCAAAATTCTACTAAATATAATGAAGACTGATGGAAATAAGGAAGCAACTCTGTAAGTAGAAAAGTAGGAGGTATGTAAGAAGGATAAGGAATGGAAATGCATTTTTTTTAAAAAAGATTGTGTTTATTTCACAGAAAGAGATACAGAGAGAGAGGGAACACAAGCGGTGGAGTGGGAGAGGGAGAAGCAGGCTTCCTGCTGAGCAGGGAGCCCAATGAGGGCTCCATCCCAGGACCCTGGGATCATGACCTGAGCTGAAGGCAGATGCTTAATGACTGAGCCACCCAGGCACGCCTGGGAATGCATTTTTAATTGAAGGTAAAAGAAGGTTATTTTGTCCTAAATAAGATGGTTGTTTGGAAAGATGGTGTGGGATAAAATCTGAAAGCAAAAGAAAGTTGTAGAAGGTTTGTGAAGGGAAATCTTGGAAAGGAATTTAAGGTGTGGCCAGGATGGACTAAGATTGAACTGAATGGATTTTTAAAGTGCAGTGGTATAGATATATAAATCTGCTTTTTCTCTGTTCAAAAAGACGAAGGTTTCTTGAATTGTTCACCTTCTCTGGATTAGAAAATGTAAACAAAGGTTTTTTTTTCTCTTTTGTCTGCCCAGAAAGTTTCTATGTTTTGTCTTTTATCAGGTCTTCCATTACTTGATTAAAACTTCTCAATATTAAAGGAGCTAAGTTTTGCTAAAAATTATAGAACCCTACATATTTGCCTTTCAAATCTTTTATTGTCACCTTGGTTAAATAAAAATAATTGAGTTTTGTAATGATCTGTAATCCTATTCAGGCACGTGCTTTAAAACATTCTATGGTTTTAACAAACTTCCCAAGATTTAAATTGTAAATGAAGTCTCTTTAACTCATTAGGCCTTTTTCTTTGGTATGCTAAGTTTCTCCCGAAGTACTGTTAAACAAATGATAAGCCTTAGTTTACATTTGGGTAAAAGCTGTAACTCTTCTAGAGATAATATGCAATTCCTAAAGTTTTAGTGTGTTACTATAAGGTAATCATCACTCCATATTCTGGCTATTGGCGTGTTATGTGTTACAGAAGTAACCTGATTTTCTTGCCAGCTATATTGTAAACTCTCATCTCATCAGATCTCTAACCATGTCCATTCTGAGTTTTTGTCTTCTGTAATTGTTCTTATTCTCTTATAAAATGAGTTTCATCTTAAAGAAGATTCATATAAAGGATTTTTAGGACAGATACAGGTATTTGATATCATTATAGAATCCTAAAACTGAAATAGGTAAGATTTTCCAGAACTAAGGGCTGCATTCAAACTAAACAAGAATTAGTAACATGGGACTAAATAAACTAAAATATGATAGTGTTGTGACTTTTGTTTAAAACATTGCTTGTTCTCTAATGTTTGCTCTTCCAGATTGAGGAAACTTTCTCTTAAGACATCAGTGATATACAGAAATAATAATAAAGCAAATTAAAGCATTTAACTTTTCTCTCTACCTGAACCCTCTGAAATTAAAAAGGTCTCAGTAAATATTCTCTCTTCCATGGCAGTCATAATCATTTGCATAAGTTCAACAAGAATCTGTTCTCCTTGTAACAGGACACCACTGGAAACATTGGTTATTTTGGAATGTCATATTTGAGAGACATACATAGACTCAGATATGACCAAACAGCTTTAAGGAACTAAGGTTGACTTTATGAAACCTTGCCTCTCATTGTTTTTAGCCCCATGCATCTCTTCCCCTGTTGATAAATTCTGTCCAAAGAAATTTAGCTACTTATCCCTCCCCCACACCCCCAGTTAGGCCATGCTCTATGAATCAAATTTTTAATATCCAACCATCTTTTAAGATGTTTTGTTGAATAAAAAAAAATCTCTCCCTGAAGAATTCTGTTACCAAATTTTAAAGTAACAGTAACTTTTTATCATGGCTTTAAAAATGCTTATCTCAATTACCTCCAAAACAGAGATGAAGGGCTTCAAAAAGAAAGATGGATATACACTAGAATCATTAAAATACAAATAAAGATATATGGAACAATATGTCTAACAAAATCTGGATAAATATAATTAGTGAATTTGAATATAAAATTCAAATCTGGAAGCCAAGATCAAAAATTGAAAACACAGCAGAATAACTAATACTCATTATTTGATAAAAAGAAACATTAGATTTTAATGATATTAATCTTTTACAAACTAGATTTTTAAATTTTTTATTATATCTTTATTAACAAGGGCCATCACATGAGTGACATCTTTATATTTTATAGAACATACAGAAACTTTTTAAAGGGTTCCTTCTCAGTTTTTCTATATGGCCAATATATACATGTAATTTAGTAAGACTTTTTAGGGTTTAAGTAATGATATTAAGGTACAAAAATTTCCAGTGATTAAACAACTACCAAGTTAAAATTTAAAATAGCTAGTATAGATGGATACCAAGTTCCTAAGGCAGAGATCAACAAGCCACAAGCCAAAGGCCAAATCCAGCCTGTTGCCTGTTTATATAGTTCATGGGGTAAAAATGATTTTTACATGTTTAAGTGGTTGAAAAAATAAAAAAGAAGGATGGTTCATGATATGAAAATTATATGAAATTAGAATTTCAGTGTCAATAAGTAAAATTTGATTGGAATACAGCCATGCTCATTTGTTTATGTATTATCATTGCTTGTTTTAATACTCTGATTTAATAGCTCAGTTTTTGCCACAGAGAATATATGGCCCATAAAGCCTAAAATATTTATAATGTGGCCCTTACAAAGAAAGTTTGCCAACCCTGCTTTAGGCCGATAGCTTTAATTATCAACTGACTTCAGTAGGCCTTTGACAGGACCTAAGTATCATTAGCTTTTATCCTAAGAGTTGTGAAGATAATTTGAGCAGGAAACATGAGCTATGAAAAGCTAGGACTCTGACTTGTATTCTCTTCCTTTAGGAAGGCTACCCCACCTCTGCACTGAATTGGGTGACAGGTATAACTGGGAGTGTGCCAAATTTGCTGAAAGCAACAGCTATGATTGCTACCATGCTTATGCCTGAGAAAGCACTTGGCTGAGACTCGGAAGTTTTCTGACAATAATTGAGAGGATTTGCACTTGCCCACCTTAATGTTAAAAAATTCCTATGTAATCATTTTAGCAGCTTTTTCACATATAATCTCCCAATTACCTTTCACCATCACAATGGGGGTGGGCAATAGCCTAGACTACTCTCAGCTGGCCTCTTCTGGCATGAAACTTATGTGGGGAAAAAAGGCAGAAGGAAAATTATTAAATTTCCTTATTACCTACAGCCCATGGACAAGTCCTTGAAACAGGCAGAGAGTAATATTCCCTTAGGGACTCAGCTGCCTCAATGTTGATACTTTGCTAAGGGCCAAAGGAAATCTTAGCCCAACCTGTCCGGCCCTCTAAGTCTGCTTTAACATATAAAAGTTCCTTTGGAAACTTCCTTTATCTCTACCACCTCAAGATATATGTTGGCAGTCACCCCCCCCCCCAAACATATGACCCACCAGTATATATCCGAAGGGTCTCATGACTCAGATTTTATTAGACCTGAGGGTAATAAGTGGTAATAAATGATCTTGTCCCAACAATAGCTAGCCCCTCAAGGTCCTGGAAACCTTGCTTCCAAAATTCCTTAGAGACTTATACTATCCCTGACCCCCTCTCAACTTGAAAGTAAGTAATGGGCCCAGTGCAGCTCTTTCTGCCCACAGGTCCTGTCCTTGTGCTTTAATAAAACCACACTTTTTGCACCAAATAATTCCTTCTTGGCTGTTGGCTTCAAACCCTAATGTCTTTCCTACATCAAAACCACCACCCCTCAAGCTGGAGCAAGAGTGATCAGTGTTCATTATTCTCATATATACTATGCCAAAGGTAGACCATCTGTTCCATAAGTCAGGGCTGTGTAGAAGGAAACCCCTCTCTAATTCCACTCACCCATGACATCCTCAGCAGGAGGTAGCTGGGGGCAGAATGAGAAATGTTGATACCTTGTTCCTTCTAGGTAGAAAACCCTCCATCTCTGTGCTGTGTTCTTGACTGCAGCAGTGTAGAGTGTAGTCTCTGCCTTGTGGAGCTGGAAGGTGGGAAAGGGGGGTAGTAGTCTTGGTTCAAATAGATGTTTATTTTCTGTTCACCCTTAAGACCATCTCCAGAGGCTTGAAATGGTTAGATTTTAAAAAATAGTTTTCACCAGTTCACTGAAGTTGACCTCTTTTATGTGATATTGATTAGAATTAACTTGTCATTGAGTAATAGTTTCTTTTCATAGAGAGAGCAATTTGCTATCTGGACCTTAGTTTCCACCAGTATAAAATGAGGAGGTTGGTATAAAATAGGCTTTTTAAATTCCAAATTCCTATATTTATTGTTTTACTACTGCTACAAATACATAAGATTAAATTGATGAGGGAACAGAAGGCAAGCTGAGGACAAAGCAGAAACTGACATCCCACAATCCCCCTCCATGGGATGTATGTGATGTTCCTCAGGCACTCCTGGCTGCCCTAAAGGAAAAAGAAATAGTTAACCAATAGAGACCACAATCCTACAAGACTTGAGTCTCCCTCAGTTTACAAATGTCTTAGCAGTCTACAAGAACAAAGCATTTCTATCAAAAACCTAGCTTCCAGAAGGGAGTGTAAATACAGTTGAATGTCTATATAACCTGCAGCCCATAGACAGATACTTGAAGAGGGCAGAGTGTAATGTTCTTCCATGAAGTTCCCAACTATCTTCATGTTAATGCCTTACTAGAGGGGTAAACAATCTTAACTTGACAATGGCAAGGCCGCCAGTATCCTGTGAGTCTTCTTTAACATATGAAAATCCTTTTGAAACCTCCCTTTTTCCTTACCTCCCCCAACCCCATAGTATATAATCAGCCACCCCTCACAACCCAGGGCAGGAGTTCTTTCTGCCCATGGGTCCTGTCCCTGTGCTTTAATAAACAACCATTTTGCACCAAAGACATCTCATGAATTCTTTCTTGGTTGTTGGCTCTGGACTCCACCCCACTGAACCTCACCAATATTCCACAACCTCATCAAAATAACTCAGCTTATGCCACAAATTCAATGAAGAAAAAAATGGTGAAAATAAATTTTGATTTATGTCAAACAATTAAAAATAACTAGCTTTGCTTAAGTAGTCCAGATTTTGAATAAAAGAATACCAAAAAAACCAAAATGCCCATTGACTCTTCAAACCAAGCTCTTTAATCATGAGAGGAGCAAGCAGTTACATACGTTGCCACAGTTAATTGTCAAAAGGAAGAAAACAAGTGCTTCTTAAGGTATTTCTTGCTGATTTGATTTATATATATATATATATATATTTATTTATTTATTTATTTATTTATAGGTAAATAGAGCTGATTTTGGCTTTCCAAAATGTATTGACACTTTTCCTAGGTTTTGATAATAAGCAACAAGATTTTTTGTTAAACCAAATTTAAATTAATTTTATTTTCCATGACAGTTTATGGGTTAAAAAAATACCCTCTTGTGGTTGCCATCAAAATCATATATAACTTGTTTATCAAGAGACCTTAATGAGGGAATAGCTTACCTTAATGATTAAGAATAAATGCCTCAGACTGCGTGGTAGTATTCCCTAAAGTAATTCACTCTATGAAATTTAATGTGGGAATGGAACTTTAAAGAGAAATGTAAACTTTAAATATTTTTCTGGTTGGAATGTAAGGGCATTACTTATCTACAATTGACATTGTGCTCCACTACATAGAAACCTAGAAAATGAATTATTTTGCTTACCAGTTCTATAATACTAAAATAGAATTCATTCTTATGACTTCCACAGCTATGGATGTACAAAAACCCTGTATTTTATCTGGCCTTTTGAAATAGAAACAGCATTCTTTCTAGTGGGAAAGTATTTGCTATTGTGGTTGAACATGTTGAGATTTGCAAAATATCAACAATTTGTAAATTTTATCCTAAGAACTTCCACTTTCAGCTCCAACATATAGAGACCTTGGTAGTCATCACTCCTGTCCTTAAAATAGGAGAAAGCTGGGCAAGAGCTTTTCTTGCATATATCATAGAATTGAAGTAGCAAGGAAAGCCACAAACCACAAGTCTGGAGAGATAGGTGAATCCAGAGAGTCAGATCCAAGATCTGCTTACCTAGAACCATAAACTTGTGGGATTGATGAGGGAGAAGGAGGCAAGCTGAGGACAAAGCACAGACACCCTGCAAACCAACCCCCACAGTCCCAGGTGGGATATGTGTGACATTCCTTAGGCAGTCCTGCCTGCCCTAAAGCTAAGGGAAGGAAAAAAATGGTTAATTTACAGAGATCACAGTCCTGCAAGACAGGAGTCTCCCTCAGCTTACAAATGTCTTAGTGATTTACAAGAAAAAAAATCATTCTTATCAATAACCTAACTTCCAGAAGGGTGCTCCTGTCTTAATGTTAATGCCTTCCTAGAGGGAAAAACAACCTTACTTTGACAATAGCAAGGCCTCTTATATCCTGTGAGTCTTCTTTAGCATATGAAAATCCTTTTGGAACTTCCCTTATCTTTACTTCCTTCAACCCCAAAAGATATAATCAGTTGTCCCTCACAACCCCAGTGCTGTAGCTCTTTCTGCCCACAGGTCCTGTCCCAGTGCTTTAATAAAATCACCTTTTTTGCACCAAAGACATCTCAAGATTTCTTTCTCAGTCATCAGCTCCAGACCTCACCTATATTCCAAAACTACATCAAGATCATTTAAATAGTAATTTTGATAAATTGCTGGAGGCTGAATGTGGACTGCCATGAGAATGATAAACTTCTGGAAGTGGTAGTCTTACATGTTTTTGAGTGATACCTCCAGGAATGCTACCAAGTTCTTACAGTAAAGAAATGAGAAAAATTACCTCTTGGCTTTGACAGTGGGAGGGTATGAGTACTCTGTGACATTTCTTTATAACAAATGACTGTCATCTAGGGAAAATAACTTTAGTGGAGTGTTATTTCAGAACCGTGGGGGAAGGACATTCTCATTCTTACATATGAATTTTCTTTTTTTTTTTTAAAGAAAATGGCCAGAAATCGTTGTATTTGTAAAATAAGACAAAAATGGAGGGAGATCAAGCTATGCAGCTAAGGAGTATGTCTGAGTATTAACCACCAGGAGTCTCATAAACCTTTCATAACTCAACAACAACAACAAAAGACCCACAGCCAGGAACTCAGTAATTTACAACCAATTTAGGTAAACCAAATGATACAATTTATTTATTTCCATTACTTTTTTACATTTATACTATTTTGTATCTTTATATAATTTCCTGAAGTGATGCTTCTCAAACTTAAAACTAACAATATTAATGTGTTTGAGCCTAAGACACATGAGGCAAAAACTTAAAAGAATTGCAAGGAGAAAAAAATCTGTTATAGTTAAATTCAACATCCTTTTTTCAGTAATTGATAGTTCAAACAGGCAGAAAACTGGCAAAGATACAGTTTACCTGAATAGCACTATCAATAAACTGAATCTATTTGGCATTTATAAAATATTTCTTCCAATAGAATACACATTCTTCTCAAAATTGCAGAGAACATTCACCAAGATAGACCATACTTTGGGCCATAAAACACCCCTTACTAATGTTTAAAAGAAGAGAAATAATACAAAGTATGTTATCAGACCACATTGAAATTAAAGTAGAAATCAGTAACAGAAAGATAGCTGGAAAATTCCCAAATATTTGGAACTTAACACACTTCTATTCTCACATGGGGGAAAAAATCTCAAGAGATTAAAAAACATTTTAAATTTAATGAAAATGAAAAAAACACCTTATCAAAATTTGAGAGATGCAGAAAAATCAGTAGAGGGAGGATTATAGCATTAAATGCATCTATTAGAAAAAAACAAATATCTAAAATTAATTATATAATTTTCTACCTCAGGAAATCTGAAGAAAGAAGAACACTTTAAACCTAAAACAAGCAGAAAAAAATAATAATAAAATTCAGAGCAGAAATCAATGAAATTGAAAACAGAAAAAATCAATAGAGAAAATCAGTGAAACAAAAACTAGTTCTTTGAAAATATATATAAAAAACAAAAGAAGTAAACCTCTGGCTGGGGGTGGGAAGAGAAGACATAAACATTAAAAAGATAGTAAAGAAACACTATAAATTTGATTTATGTCCACAAATTTGATAATTTAGGTGACATGAACAAATTCCTCAAAAGACACAATCTATAATTTGTACAAGGAAAAATAGGTAATCAATATATACTTGTAACTCTGCCTAGTATCTATATATACTGAGTATCCATAACAATACAATGAATATATCTCTAGTAAATAATGTAAATCTATAATTGATGAACTTTTAAAAACATAATCAACAGGGTCAGATGATTTCACTGGTGAATTCTACCAAGGATTTAACAAAAAATGATACCAATTTTCCACAATATACTTCAGAAAATAGAAGTAGATGAGACATTTCCTAACTCATTCCATGGGATCAAATTCAGATAAAGACATTACAAAAAAGGGAGATATGCAGGTGTAAAATAAGCATATGAAAAGATACTCCACATCATTTGTCATTAAGGAATTGTAATTTGCAAAAATGAGATACCATTACAAGCCATTAACAAGAATGGTTAAAATCCAAAAACCGACAATAACAACTGCTGGTGAGGATGCAGAGCAACAAGAACTGTCATTTATTACTGATGGGAATGCAAAATCACACAGCTACTTTGGAAGACAATTTGGCAGTTACTTTCTAAACTAAACTTAATTATACCATATGATCCAGCAATTGCACTTCTAGGCATTTACCAAATTGATCCAAAAACTTATGTCCAGACAGAAAACTATGCTGATAGTAGCTTTATTCATAATTACCAAAAACTGGAAGCAACAAAGAAGTCCTTCACTACATGAATGGACAACAAACTCTGATACACCTATACATTGGAATATTTTTCAATGATAGAAACAAAGAAACTATCAGGACAGGAAAAAAACATGGACTATTAAACGCCAATTGCTAAGAAAAAGAAATCAGTTTGAAAATGTACGATTACAATTTTATGACATTCTGGAAAAGACAAAACTATAGAGATGGTAAACAAGTCCCTAATTGTCAGGGGTTTGGGGATGTTGATTAGGTAAAGCACAGGGGATTTTTTTTAAGGCAGTGAAACTATTTTACATCATACTGTAATGGCGAATACAAAACATTTGTCAAAACCAATTAATTTTTACAGCACAAAGAATAATACTTAATGTATACATTCCAGGAGAGAATGTAAAATGTATCAAAAGAATCTAAATGTATTACAAATGTATTTTAAAATCTCACTGAAGGGGGTGAAAGAATAAATTGCTGACCTAAGTAACTTTGGAAATGTTGTAGTCCGTAAGACTAAAGGCAAAAGCAACTGTATGTAAACACTGTATTTGGTAAAAGTTTTCCCACCAGGATACGGGTTATCAATTCAGATATTGTAATTCCTGTATAGTGGAATTTAACAATCAAGTAAATGTATTGTTAATGGTCAGGAGTCAGGTTTCTGTTTGAGTAGAAGTTTACAGATAAGCAAGGAAGGAATCTACAGTGATCCATGTGGTAATGGATTAGAGTTGGAGACATCAGTATGATGATGGAGACACCAGTGGCTTAATAAATACAAATGGATACATATGCAAATATGTATAGATATGTGTATTATCTATAATATAATTATTATACACACATATATTTTCTTTCTTTGTCAGCTAAGAGAGGCTATAACTAATAGCACTCCAGTAGCATTGAGCACACACAGATTTTGGTTTCCAAGGCCATTCCCCAATAACAGCAACAAGGCTTCTTGGAGAAATGGCTGATTATAGGATTGGGGCAGAAAATATACAGGTGATTATGGAGAATCTTGAGTACCAAGGAAGGAAGGAAAGAAGGAAGGAAGGATGGAAAGAAGGAAGGATCCTTGAGATGATATAATGATCATGGCACTTTACCTTTATGGTCTTCTCTCCCAAGACAAATAAGCCCAGTCTAATAATAATAATAATAATAAACAAATTCTAATTGGTGGGCATCTTACAAAATATCTGACCAGTATTCCTTAAAATTATTAAGTTTAGGGGAAAAAATGAGGACACTGTCATAGCCAAGAGTAGCCTAAAGAGTCATGAAAACTAAATGTAATGTGGTATATTGGGTGGGATCTTCAAACAGAAAAAGTAGATGGAAACTAAGGGAATCTGAATAAAGGTTGGATATTAATTGATAAAAGTGTTCAATATTGGTTCATTAATTGTAACAAATATACTATTCCAATGTAAAATAATAGTAATAGGGGAGTCTCTGTGTGTGATATACAGGAATTCTCTGTACTAACTTTGCCATAATTCTGTAAGTCAAAAGTTATCCAAAAATAAATTCTGTCCCCAGAAGCTAAGAAAAGAACCTCTAAGAATATATAAACAGTCAGTTAGAAAATCAGACAACAATCAAGTCACTAAATGAATTTTATATTGACTTGTTATGGATTTTGAGGAAGTTTTCAGGACATGTCTTAAGACAAGTGATAGCAATCACAGATGTTCAAAGATTTGCCAATATACCTCTAATTTACTAACTACTATTGGCAGGTGCTGACATAATCTGGCAGCTGCCAACACCAGAAGGTGTCATATCACATGAGTAAAAATAATGAGCCCTTATTTCCTAACAAATAAAACTATATCATCTTCATTAAATGAGTTAGTAATTTTCTTTACATTAGGAATAATAGATATTACCATGTGGGAAGGGATTTTTTAATACCTTTTTTCTTTATCTGGAGCTTCAGTCAACAGTTCAAGGCTTCCTGGAATTGGAAATGAAAGTAGACATTTATTTATATAAATGATATATAACTATTTTCTTGTTTTATGTAGGATTCTTTGGGGACTTTTGTCAGGTTTGTGTGGCTAAGAGGCTAATGAATCTCTTTTTTCCTTATGTGTGTACTTTGCTACAGGAAGAGGATGTGGTATAAGAGATAAAAGTTCAAGGCCAAGTATAGGTTTGAGAAAATTCTTACAGTTAAATCCTAATTTGTCTGTTTTTTATTCTTAGCAAAATAATTTGAGGGAAGGAATAAGACTGATAATATTTTTGTATTGCACTTGGGAAAGTTTATTGTTTATGAAATGGAGGTTCATTTTTTTATATCATTAAAAGTAATTTTTCACATGTATGTAGGTAGGTAACTTTCAGTGCAATAAAATCATCGTCTTCCAGAAAGCCTTTGGTGTTCTCTCATCGGTCTTTGCAAGGTTTAACTGCATGGCTATCATGGTCTGTATCACCTGTTCATTAATTATTGCTATATGCTAAAAGCCAATATAGCTTTATTACTCCACACCATTTTTTCAGAAAACGAATGTTCAGAATCTTGTTCTTTAAAATAATTTAGTATTTTTAGGCTTTCAAACATGGTATCCAACTTTAAAAATATAATAAAATCATGATTTGGAAGAAAAACAAAATTCATAAAATGAATAAAATATTAATAATTCATCATTAGTCATATTTTATTTTACACACTGAAAAACAATCTAGGGAAGATATTGATTGGGAAAGAGAAGAAGAAAAGTACTTTTATTAGATAAACCACCAACCAGAAGTATACCTAGTATCTCCATTTTATTTTCCAACAATGGCTGTGGTTTATATTAAATTAACCCCAAAATATAAAAATGTAGCTTGAAATAGTAAGGAAAATGTGTTATACTGAACTAGCCACCATTTATTTTTCAACATGTGTTATCTGTTAGGTTTAATCAAAAGCTTTCATATCAACTAGTTTTTCTTCTGCCTTCATGGAAATTTTAAAAGAGAAAATTTATAGCAACTCCATCTAAATATTAAGAAAACAAAGGCAAACCAGGTTGACACATACTCAGTTCTATAATTTCTCTATTACAGTAGTTACCATTTAATAATTATAGTCTACTCTTACACCACTGGCCTGAGATTGCCCATAGGGGCCAATGTATTTATTGACATATTTTTCTTTGACATGTTTTTGTCAGATTTTGTTGTAGCACTGCTTTTGTCCCTTATTCTGTGACTTCCACTTCCACTGGATAGAATTTGGTAACTTGGTTAGGATTGCTATTAATGAGAAGTGTAAGTAGCAAAAGACTTGTTACCTTCCAGACAAGTAGAGAAAAGATCTGTGATTGTAGCTGGTTAAGGAAGATTGAATGAGGAGAAAAATTGTTAGAGGGAACAGTTTGTGAGATGCTGTCATTGCCTGCCTCCTTTGTCAAAAAGAGTGAATCCTGACTACAACCTTCTAAAGTGGGGGCTTTAGGGACTTTTTTTTTGTTTTGGTTTTGTTTTTTTCAGTTGAAGTTAATAATTGCAAAATCCAATTATATATATTTTTTCTGTTTGTAGATTTTTTTAAAATTAATTATTTATTTGTTGTAAATTTCGATGATTCATTAGTTGCATATAAAACCCAGTGCACCACAATACATGCCCTCCTTACTACCCATCACCAGCCTATCCCATTCCCCCACCCCCCTTCCCTCTGAAGCCCTCAGGTTGTTTCTCAGAGTCCCTAGTCTCTCATGCTTCATTCCACCTTCTGATTACCACCCTTTCTTTATCCCTTTCTTCTCCTACTGATCTTCCTAGTTCTTACGTTACATAGATGAGAGAAACCATATGATAATTGTCTTTCTCTGCTTGACTTATTTCACTTAGCATTATCTCCTCCAGTGCTCCATGTTGCAGCAAATGTTGAGAAGCCGTTCCTTTTGACAGATGAGTAATATTCCATTGTATATATGGACCACATCATCTTAATCTAGTCATCTGTTGAAGGGCATCTCGGCTCCTTCCACGATTTAGCTATTGTGGACAATGCTGCTATGAAAATTGGGTGCCTATGGCCCTTCTCTTCACTACGTCTGTATCTTTGGGGTAAATATCCAGTAGTGCAATGGCTGGGTCATAGGGTACTTCAGTTTTTAACTTTTTAAGGGACCTCCACACTGTTTTCCAGAGTGGCTGTACCAACTTGCATTCCCACCAACAATGTAGGAGGGATCCCCTTTCTCCACACCCTCTCCAACAATAGTTGTTGTTTGCCTCGTCTATTTTTGCCATTCTAACTGGTGAAGGCGATATCTCAGTGTGGTTTTGATTTGAATTTCCCTGAGGCTAATGACTTTGAACATTTTTTCATGTGTCTGTTAGCCATTTGTATGTCTTCATTGAAACAGTGTCTGTTCATATCTTCTGCCCATTTTATGATTTGTTTATTTGTTTCTCGCGTATTTAGTTTGATAAGTTCTTTGCAGATCTTGGATACCAGTCTTTTAGTGCCATTTGCAAATATATTCTCCCATTCCGTGGGCTGCCTCTTAGTTTTTTTGACTGTTTCCTTGGCTGCGCAGAAGCTTTTGATCTCGATGAAGTCCCACAAGTTCATTTTATCTTTTGTTTCTTTCTTTTTTTTTTTTTTAAAGATTTTATTTATTTATGTGACAGAGAGACAGCCACCGAGAGAGGGAACACAGCAGGGGAGTGGGAGAGGAAGAAGCAGGCTCATAGCGGAGGAGCCTGATGTGGGGCTTGATCCCATAACGCCGGGATCACGCCCTGAGCCGAAGGCAGACGCTTAATGACTGCGCTACCCAGGTGCCCCAATCTTTTGTTTCTTTTGCCTTTGGAGAAGTGTCATGAAAAAGTTGCTTTGGCCGAAGTTGTAGAGGTTGTTGCCTATGTTCTCCTCTAGGATTTTGATGGATTCCTGTCTCACATATGGGTCTTTCATCCATTTGGAGTTTATTTTTGTGTATGGTGTGAGAGAGTGGTCAAGTTTCATTCTTTTGCATGTAGCTGTCGAATGTTCCCAGCACCATTTATTGAAGAGACTGTCTTTTTTCCACCAGAAGTTTTTTCCTGCTTTATCAAAGATTAGTTGCCTAAAGAGCCAAGGGTCCATTTCTGGGTTCTCTATTCTGTTCCATTGGTCTATGTGTCTATTTTTGTGCCAGTACCATGCTGTCTTTGTGATCACAGCTTTGTAGTACAGCTCGAAATCCGGGACTGTGATGACCCCAGCTTTGTTTATCCTTTTCAACACTTCCTTGGAGATTCAGGGCCTTTTCTGGTTCTGTACAAATATAAGGACTATTTGTTCCAGGTCTATGAAAAATGTCATCAATATTTTGATAGGCATAGCATTGAAAGTGTAGATTGCTCTGGGTAGCATGGACATTTTAACTATGTTAATTCTTCCGATCCATGAGCATGGAATATTTTTCCATTTTTTTCTGTCTTCCTCAATGTCTTTCAAGAGTGATTTATAGTTTCTAGAAAATAGATCCTTTACGTCTCTGGTTAAGTTAATGCTAAGGTAACATATGGTTTTTGGTGCTATTGTAAATGGGATGGATTCCCTAATTTCTCTTTCTTCAGTCTCATTATTCATGTATAGTAATGCAACTGATTTCTGACTATTGATTTTGTATCCCGCCACATCACTGAATTGCTCTATAACTTCTAATAGCTTGGGAGTGGATTCTTTTGGGTTTTCCATATAGAGTATCATGTCATCTGCGAAGAGAGTCATTTTGACTTCTTCTTTGCTGATGCGGTAAACTTTTATGCTTTTTGTTGTCTGAATGCTGTAGCAAGGACTTCTAGTACTATGTTGAATAATAGTGGTGAGAGTGGGCATCCTTGTCGTGTTCCTGATCTTAAGGGAAAGGCTTCCAGCTTTTCCACATTGAGAATAATATTTGCTGTAGGCTTTTCATAGATGGCTTTTATGAGATTGAGAAATGTACCCTCTATTCCGACAGTCTGAAGGGTTTTTGTCAGAAAAGGATGCTGTATTTTGTCAAATGCTTTTCCTGCATGTATAGAGAGGGTCATATGGTTCTTGACTCTTTTCTTGTGGACACGATGTATCACACTGATTGATTTGCGAATGTTGATCCACGCTTGCATCCCAGGTATGAATCCCACTTGGTCATGATGGATAATCCTTTTAATGTACTGTTGGGTTCTATTAGGCAGGATCTTGTTGAGGATTTTGTTGTCCATATTCATTAGAGAAATTGGTCTATAATTCTCCTTTTTGATGGGGTCTTTGCCTGGTTTAGGGATCAAGGTAATAGTGGCCTCATAGAATAAGTATGGTAGCTTTCCTTCTGTTTCTATTTTTTGGAATAGCTTTAGAAGGATAGGGATTACTTATTATTTCTTCTTTGAATGTTTGGTAAAATTCCCCAGGAAAACCATCCGGACCTGGAGTTTTGTTATTTGGAAGGTTTTTTATCACTGACTCAATCTCTTCATAATTAATTGGCCTGTTTAAGAAATCAATTTCTTCCTGTTTCAGTCTTGGTAGTTTATAGGTTTCCAGGAAGGCCTCCATCTCTTCCAGATTGCTTAATATTTTGGCATAAAGCTGTTGATAAAAGTTTCTAATAATCCTTCCACTTTCATGGATGTTGTTCCTGACCTCTCCTTTTTCATTCATAATTTTATTAATTTGGGTCCTTTCTCTATTTTTTTGGAAAAGTCTTGCCAGTACTTTTTCAATTTTATTGATTCTCTCAAAGAACCAGCTTCTAGTCCTGTTGATCTGCTCTACTGTACTTTGGGTTTCTAATTCATTGATTTCTGCTCTAATCTTGGTCAACTGCTTCCTCGTGCTTGGATTAGGAGTGTCCCTCTGTTGCTGTTCCAGCTTCTTGAGCTAAGAATATAAAGACTGCATTTTAGATTTTTCTATTCTTTTGATTGAGGCTTGGATGGCTATGTATTTCCCCCTTAAGACTGCCTTTGCAGTATCCCATAGGTTTTGGAACGTTGTGTTTTCATTCTCGTTGGTCTCCATAAATTGTTTAAATTGATTTTTTATTTCCTGATTTATCGAATCATTTCTGAGCAGGATGGTTTTTAGTCTCCAAGTGTTTGAGTTTCTTCCAAATTTTTCCTTGTTGTTGAGTTCCAATGTCAGAGCATTGTGGTCTGAGAATATGCAGGGGATAATTTCAATCTTTTGGTATTGGTTGAGACCTGTTTTGTGTCCCAGAACATGGTCCATTCTTGAGAATGTTCCATGGGCATTAGAATAGAATAAGTATTCTTTGGTTCTGGGGTGTAGTGTTCTATATATATCTATGAGGTCCAACTCGTCGAGTATGGCATTCAAAGACTTTGATTCTTTGCTTAGTTTTTGCAAGGGTGTTCAGTCTATTTCTGATAGTGGGGTGTTGAGGTCCCCTACTATTAATGTATTTTTATCTATAGGTCTCTTTATTTTCGTTAAGAGTTGGCTTGTGTGTCTTGCTGCTCCCCTGCTGGGGGCATATATATTTATAATTATCATAGCCACTTGTTGGATACATCCTTTAAGAATAATATAGTGCCCTTCTATGTCCCTAATTATAGTCTTTAGTTTAAAATCAAATCTATCTGATGTGAGAATTGCTACCCCAGCTTTCTTTTGAGGTCCATTTGTGGGAAAGATGGTACTCCATCCCTTTATTGTCAGTCGGAATGTATCTTTGGGTTCAAAATGAGTCTCTTGTAGACAGCAAATGGATGGGTCATTTCTTTTTATCCAATCTGCAACCCTGTGGTGTTTTATGGGAGCATTTAAGCCTTTCACATTGAGACTGAATACTGAGAGATATGATTTTAATGATGCCATATTGCCAATAAAGTCTTTGCTTGTACCATTTGTGACTTTCTGTACTGTATCACTCTTGGGGCCTTTTTACCTTTATAGAACCACCCTTTAATATCTCCTGTAGGGCTGGTTTCGTGGTTACAAAATTGGTCAATGACTGGCGATTCTGGAAGGTCTTTATTTCTGCCTCAATTCTGAATGACAGCCTTGGTGGATAAAGGATCCTTGGGTGCATGTTTTTCTCTGAAAGAGGTTTAAAAATGCCCCCCCAACCCTTTCTCTCATTACATGTCTGTGTAGACAGGTCTGAGATAGTTCTGATACATTTGGCTTGGTATGTGAGAAATTTCTTTGCCCTGGCCGCTTTCAATACTGTATCCTCGGATCTAGTATTTGCGAATTGCACTGTGACGTGGCATGGCGTAGGTTTGTCATGGTTGAACTTGGAGGGGTTCTCTCTACCTCTTAGACACAAATACTTGTTTCTGTCACTAGATTATGGAAGTTTTCAGCTACAATTTGTTCAAATATCTCTTCTAGGCCTCTGTTTTTCTCTAACCCCTCAAGGATGCTGATGATTCTGACAATGGATCATTTCATTGAGTCAGTAATCTCCCTTAATCTACATTCGTGGGTGTGGATTTTTTTAAGTCCAGCTTCTATTTTTGTTTTTTCTTCTAACCCATCCTCAAATTTGGTAATACGTTCCTCTGCCTCTTTTACCTTGGCCATCAGAGCCTCTAGTTTTGACTGCATTTGGCTCATAGAATTTTTAATTTCAGTCAGATTTGTTCTCATTTCCACCCTTAGAGATTCTATATTCTCATTAACATTTTTATTAATACTTTTTTCAAGTCTACACATCATGTTGACCATTGTCACTCTGAATTCCATTTCTGATAATTTGGTTGCATCCATATCCATTGAGTCTGTGGCAGAGGCCACAGACTCATTGTCTTTTCTTTGCTGGGGTGGATTGCTCCTTCTCGTCATTCTGATGAGGAGAGGTTGCGGGGTTGTCCAGAGCCCAAATTATTGACCAGGACCCAGGCAGTGTGCACTTGTTTTATAGGGATCTTAGGGATGTGGGCTTCTTGATTTTTCAGACTGCCTTCTGGGGGAGGGGCCTGGCGCACCAACACTCAGGCAACCCTGTTTGGGTTGGGTCTCTGTGTCTCCTGCGTGGGGATATGGGGATGTGCACCCTGTGGGTGGGTTTTTCCAGGCTTTTGTTCTCTGGTGGCTTTCCCTGTCATTTTGCTGTGCCTTTTTTGAGAGACAGAGCAGCAGTGACTGAATCTTAACCTCTGTCACAGAACAGATGGGATCGCGGACCATTCTCCACTGATGATCTGGGTACTTTAATTCTGATTCTGTTGGTGCTGCTCAACCCTGCTGCCTCCTGGGTTGTTCGCCCCACACTCAGCATCCTAGCCCTCACTTCCCGGGCCAGCGCTTCTCTGTCCTTTGTGTTTCTAACACCGCCAACCCCAGCCACCCCCGCACGCCCCCGGAGATCCCGGTCTCAGTCTGGATCCAGTGAGGGCACCGGAGTTCCATGAGAATTCTGGTGGCATCACTCCCTGCTCACGGTCACAGTCTATTTTCTCACGGGTGCCATCCACGAGTCTGCCCTCAGCCCCGTGCAGGTGGCTACCGCTTCCCAGTGCCCGATAGCGGCGGCTCCCTCCACCTTCCATTTATCTTCCGATATCTGTGTATAGTTTCACGGCTCCCCGCTTTGTACCTCAATACTCGGCACTGGAGATGTTCATTTGTAGAGATCCAGATGTATCTTCCTGCATCTCAGGCTGGTTCCATGGATGTTCATGCTGTTCTGGTACCTATACAGCTCGACTCAGTGGACTTGCTGAAAAAGGGTTCCCCTACTCCTCCACCATCTTAACTCCACATCCCAGGACTAATTGATTTATTATGCATAAATTGAGTATAGGAAGGAAAAGATAGTGAATTAAATGTTTCTCATGTGAGTAATTTCCTCTCAATCATCTCTGAAATGAAACACTTTCTCTTTTATGAAAGAGATCCTAAATCTTTATCCATTAGTATCAAAAACTATATTCTTGAATCTCAGATTACTGTCATCAATGACCTCTTTATTTTCCAGAGACATAAATTATATTATCATGAGACAGGGTAGCTCCTTAATTTGAGCTACTTAACTTCTCCATGTGTATAGAGTACCTTTCATGCAGTTTGTGGTACAGTAACTACTAATAAAATAAATGTGTATTTAGATCAAGATAAATTTTGTGGTAAGTTTCATGAGTGAGGTTTATGAATTTCAGGAAAAGTATGCTATGGTGCTTTTTCATTCAGTTCTAGTGAGGTTTGATTACTTTTATCAGAGTGACTAATTATTTTTGGTACTTGCCCTTTTTATCACAATAATTTACAATAAGTGGAAACCCAGGAGACATTTGAGATTAGTTGAGATATAGAAGGTTGACCAGTGACTTGTACATGCTTGACTTGCCCTTCCACAGCTTTTTAAAACAACATAAAGTGATAGAAAAGGTAGTTTTGTTTTGAAGAAGCAAGTTTGATTAGAAATTCATCTACTGATTTGACTAGTAACTGTGCACCATATACACATAAGGTCTTTTCTAGATTAACTTTGTTATTACAAAATAAATTTATAAGTGGTGTGGGTGGTGCAAAGTGTCTTATGAAAAACCTTAAGGGAAGCAAGGTTTTCCTAAATGCACTTAATATATTAGGACTTGGCATCACATGGTGCAACAACCAGTGAATTAAGTAATCTCCATGAACAGTGTAAGTCTTACTTTAAAAAATGATAATAAGCAACTTTGTCAGCAAGAAATCATTTTGCAAAGAATTTAAAAGATAACCAGCCAAAACATACTGTCAGTATAATTTAAAAGGGACCTCTCTTAACCAAACAAGGTTCCACTTTGGAATTACAAGGATACCTTGTTTTATTGCTCTTTGCTTAATTATAGTTTGAAGATACTACCTTTATTACAAATTAAAGTTTGTGGTAACTCTGAGCAAGTCTATCACTGCCATTTTTTCCAGGAACATAACTAAACTCATGTTTGTGTCACATTTTCGTAATTCTCTTTCAAACTCTTCCTTATTATATTGTTATGGTGATTAGTGATTATTAATGTTGCTATTGTAATTGCTTTGGGGTTCCATAAATCACAACCATATGAGATGATGAACTTAATAAATGTGTAAATATACTGACTGCTCCACTGACTGGCTGTTCCTCTATCTCATTTCTTCTACTCAGTTCTTCCAATTCCCTGATAAACAACAATATTAAAATTAGTCCAATTAATAACCATGCAATGGCCTCTAAATATTCAAGTGATAGAAAGAGTCACGTTTCTCATTTTATTTATTATTTATTATTATTTTTTAAATGATTTTTTATTATATTATGTTAGTAACCATACAGTACATCCACGGCTTCCAATGTAAAGTTCGATGATTCATTAGTTGCATATAACACCCAGTGCACCAAGCAATACATGCCCTACTTACTACCCATCACCGGTCTATCCCATTCCCCCACCCCCCTCCCCTCGGAGGCCCCCAGTTTGTTTCTCATAGTCCATAGTCTCTCATGGTTATTCCCCTTCTGATTATCCCCCTTTCTTTATCCCTTTCTTCCCCTACTGATCATCCTAGCTCTTATGTTCCATAGATGAGAGAAATCATATGAGAGTTGTCTTTCTCTGCTTGACTTATTTCACTTAGCATTACCTCCTCCAGTGCCATCCATGTTGCAGCAAATGTTGAGAACTTGTTCTTTCTGAGAGCTGAGAAATATTCCATTGTATATATGGACCACAGCTTCTTAATCCAGTCATCTGTTGAAGGGCATCTCAGCTCCTTCCACGATAGCTATTGTGATCAATGCTGCTATGAACATTGGGGTGCGTATGGCCCTTCTCTTCACTATGTCTGTATCTTTGGGGTAAATATCCAGTAGTGCAATGGCTGGATCACAGGATAGCTCAATTTTTAACTTTTTAAGGGACCTACACACTGTTTTCCGGAGTGGCTGTACCAACTTGCATTCCCACCAACAATGTAGGAGGGATCCCATTTCTCCACATCCTCTCCAACAATTGTTGTTTCTTCCCTTGTCAATTTTTGCCATTCTAACTGGCGTAAGGTGGTATCTTAGTGTGATTTTGATTTGAATTTCCTGATGGCTAATGATTTTGAACATTTTTTCATGTGTCTGTTGGCCATTTTCATGTCTTCATTAGAAAAGTGTCTGTTCATATCTTCTGCCCATTTTTTGATTTGTTTATTTGTTTCTCACGTATTGAGTTTGAGAAGTTTCATTGGTGTTGTTAGTGACCGCTCCTTTTCATTCATAGTTTTAATAATTTGGGTCCTTTCTCTTCTCTTTTGGATAAGTCTTGCCAGTGGTCTGCCAATTTTATTGATTCTCTCAATGAACCAGCTTCTAGTCCTGTTGATCTGCTATACTGTACTTCTGGTTTCTAATTCATTGATTTCTGCTCTAATCTTGGTCAACTGCTTCCTCGTGCGTGAGTTAGGCCTGTCCCTCTGTTGCTGTTCCAGCTTCTTGAGGTGAGAATATAGAAACTGCATTTTAGATTTTTCTATTCTTTTGAGTGAGGCTTGGATGGCTATGTATTTCCCCCTTAGGACTGCCTTTGCAGTATCCCATAGGTTTTGGACCATTGTGTTTTCATTCTCATTGTTCTCCATAAATTGTTTAAATTAATTTTTGATTTCCTGGTTTATCGAGTCTTTCCTGAGCAGGATGGTTTTTAGTCTACAAGAGTTTGAGTTTTTTCTAAATTTTTCTTTGTGGTTGAATTCCAATTTCTGAGCATTGTGGTATGAGAATATGTAGGGGATAATTTCGATCTTTTGGTATCAGTTGATAACTGTTTTGTGTCCCCGAACATGATCTATTCTTGAGAATGTTCCATGGGCATTAGAATAGAATGAGTATTCTTTGGTTCTGGGGTGTAGTGTTCTATATATATCTATGAGGTCCAACTCATCGAGTATGGCATTCAAAGCCTTTGATTCTTTGCTTAGTTTTTGCCAGGGAGTTCTGTATATTTCTGAGAGTGGGGTGCTGAGTTCCCCTACTATTAATGTATTTTTATCTATATGTCTCTTTATTCTGGTTAAGAGTTGGCTGTGTATCTTGCTGCTCCCTATTGGGGGCATATATATTTATAATTATCATAGCCACTTGTTGGATACATCCTTTAAGAATAATATAGTGCCCTTCTGTGTCTCTAACTATAGTCCTTAGTTTAAAATCCATGCTATCTTATATGAGAATTGCCACCCCAGCTTTCTTTTGAGGTCCAATTGCATGAATGATTGTACCCCATCCCTTTACTTACAGTCTGAATGTATTTTGGGTTCAAAATGAGTCTCTTGTAGGCAGCAGATGGATGGTCATTTCTTTTTATCCAATCTACAACCCTGTGGCGTTTTATGGGAGCATTCAAGCCATTTACATTGATAGAGATTATTGGGAGATATGATTTTAATGATGCCATGTTTCCAGTAAAGTCTTTGTTTGTATCAGTTGTAACTTTCTGCTCTGTATCACTCTTGGGGCTTTTTACCTTTATAGAACCCCCCTTAATATCTCATGTAGGGCTGGTTTCCTGGTCACAAAATTGGTTAATGACTGGCGATTCTGGACCATCTTTATTTCTGCATCAATTCTGAATGAAAGCCTTGGTGGATAAAGGATCCTGGGGTGCATGTTTTTCTCTGAAAGAGCTTTAAAAATGCCCCCTCAACCCTTTCTCTCATTCCAGGTCTGTGTTGACAGGTCTGACATAATTCTGATACCTTTGCCTTGGTATGTGAAAAATTTCTTTGCCCTGGCCACTTTCAATACTGTATCCTTGGATCTAATATTTGCAAATTGCACTATGACGTGACATGGCATAGGTTTGTCGTGGTTGAGCTTGGGTGCGGTCCTCTCTGCCTCTTGGACATGAATGTTTGTTTCCCTTGTTATATTAGGGAAGTTTTCAGCTACAATTTGTTCAAATATCTCTTCTAGACCTCTGTTTTTCTCCACGCCCTCAGGGATACCGATGATTCTGACATTGGATCGTTTCATAGAGTCAGTAATCTCCCGTAATCTACATTCGTTGGCGTGGATTTTTTTAAGACCAGCTTCTATTTTCGTTTTTTCTTCTACTAACCTATCCTCCAATTCGCTGATACATTCCTCTGCCTCGGTGACCCTGGCCGTCAGGGGATTCCTTTCTGGAATGTTATGATCATGCCCTAAGTGGAAGACAAGCACTTAATGACTGTGCCACCCAGGCACCCCGTGTTGTGGGCTTCTTGATTTTTCAGCCTGCCTTCTGGGAGAGGGGCCTGCTGTGCCGATACTCAGGAAACCCTGTTTGGGTAGAGTCTCCATGTCCCCTGCAAGGGTGGGTAGGGATGGGCACACTGTGAGCTGGTATTTCCAGGCTTTTTTTCTCTGGCGTCATTCCCTGGCGGTCTGCTGTGCCTCTTCTGAGAGTCAGAGCAGCAGCGGCCGAAATTCAGCCTCTGTCTCAGAACAGAGGGATCGTGGACCATTCCTCCACTGATGTTCTGGCCATTTTAACTCTGTTTCTGTTGGTGCTGCTCAACCCTGCAGCATCCCGGGATGTGCGCCCCACACCAGGTATCCCAGCCCTCACTTGCAGGGCTGGCGCGTCTCTGTCCTTTGTGTTTCTAACACCGCCAGCCGCCAGTCATCCTGCGTGTGCTCCTGGAGCTCCAGGTCTCAGTCTGCTGTCTTGAGGGTGCCATCCATGAGTTCGCCCTCTCCCCCGTGCAGGTGGCCCGCCAGCCGCCCTGTGTGTGCTCCCGGAGCTCCCAGTCTCAGTCTGTTTCCAGTGAGCACACCAGAATTCCTGAGTTCCATTAGATGCTTGGTGGCGTGAGCTCTCGGCTCACGGTCTTAGTCTGCTGTCTCAAGGGTGCGGGTCCGCGGTCCGTCCGCTTCCCCCGTGCAGGTTGCTACTGCTTCCCAGCGCCCGGACATGGTGGCTCCCTCCCTCTTACATTTATCTTCCAGTATCTGTGTGCGGTTTCATGGTTCCCCGCTTTGTACCTCAATACTCAGCACTGGAGATGTTCATTTGTAGAGACCCAGATGTATCTTCCTGCATCTCAGGCTGATTCCTTGGATGTTCATGTTGGTCTGGTACCTATCCAGCTTGACTCAGGGGACTGGCTGAAAAGAAGTCCCCTACTTCTCTGCCATCTTAACTCCTCTCCTTCCTTGTCATTTTTAAGTCTGTTGTATAATGAAATGTCTGCTTATTCATAGTCCCCAAAGAGATCTGTAGCTCACCAAGACTCTGCCAGATGGAAAACTGTGCAGCCAGCTGCCTTAGGTACTCTGTGGAATATGTCAGGCAGATCAGTGGTTGATTATAAAAGGATGTAATGCAGGAACAGCCAGATGGAAGAGTTAAATAAGGCAAGGTCTGGAGAAAGAGCAAGCAGTTTCCCTTCCCTCTCCAGGCCACCACTCTCCCCAAATCTCCACCCATGCTCCTCATTTTAAATCAAAAGCTTAAAATTACCAAGTTTAGTGAGGAAGACACATCAAAAACCAAGAAAAGCTAAAAGCTAGGTCTCTTATGTCAGTTAGCCAGGTTGTAAATGCAAAGGAAAAGCTCTTGATGGAAATTGAAAGGCTATTCCAGTAAACACACCAATGATAAGAAAGAGCAAGAACTTTATTGTTGATATAGAGAAAATTTTAGTGGTCTGGATAGATCAAGCCACAACATTCCGTTAAACCAGAGCCTAATCCAGAACAAGGCCCTGACTCTTTTTTCAATTCTATGAAGCCTGAAAGACATGAGGAATCTTCAAAAGAAAAGTTTGAAGCTAGCAGAAGTTTATTCTTGATGTTTAAGGAAAGAAGCTGTCTCCCTCATATAAAAGTGCAAGGTGAAGCAGCAAGTAATGATGTGGAAGCTGCAGCAAGTTATCCAGAAGATCTAGTTTAGATAATTAGTGAAGGCAACTACACTAAACAACAGATCTTCCAAAGAGCCTTCTATTGGACGAAGATACCATCTAGGACTTTCATAGCTGAAAGGAAAAGTCAATGCCTGGCTTTAAAGCTTCAAAGGACAAGCTAACTCTCTTATTAAGGGCTAATGCAGCTGGTGACTTTAAGTCGAAGCCAATGCTCAGTTCAAAAATCCTAGGGCCCTTAAGAGTTATGTCTATTCTGTCCTGCTGCATTGGCATTTTCTCCTGGACAAGGAGAGGGTGTGGTTGCAGAGAGCCAAGCACCGCAATCTTGACCATCTGAGTGGTGAAGAAGGGAGGCAACAAAGGGGTTGGGTTTGGAGTCTGAGGCAAAGCTCTGCTCTTGTCAGAGGGACAAGAGCCATGGCTCACAAAATGTACTATGGTATGGGCCTCCTCCACTTCTAAGGTGAGGCCTCTGTAGAAGACAGCACCTTGCTTATACAAACCCTGATGGAGGCAATTTGGATTTTGGAGGTGCCACCTACCAACCAGACCACAGCAGCTGGGCCAAATGCTAGACCCCAGAGTTTACAGTCCCCAACAACCAATGAGATGGTTGATATTCAGGCTTTAACAGCTGCTACTAGGCCCAAAACAACTTTAAATCTCAGAACACCACGAAAGGCCCAAATGGTGCCTATGATTTCTCTCAGGCACTCAATGCCAAGGAGATACCCAGTGTGCCCCCTAAGGCAGCCTATAAATACCAGAATGCCACCCCAAAGGGCCCAAATGCTGCCCACAATTTTCCCAGGCAGCAAACACCTGTGAGTTAACTGCTAACAAGTCCAAGATGGTCTTTAAAGCCTAGAACATCACTACTAAGCTGGGCCCAAATGCCACCTACAATTTTTCTGTCTCTCAGGGCCAGTGAAATGGTCAACACTTAGCCTAAGACAGCCTTTAAGGCTTGGAATGATGCCACTAAGGCCCCTACAGCTGATACTCAGACCCAGAATATTAACCAAGCCAAGATGGCCACTTCCCAGACTGAAGTACAGACCAACCTAGGTGTCCCTGAATCTGATGGTGCAGCTGCACAGATATCAGCAGTTGCTTTCCAGGATCAGATTCTGGAGTCCAAGACTAGAACTCAGGGCAAGAGAACCTACAAGATTAATAAATTGAATGTGTATGAGAGCAGCAGTGGGGATCAGAAGTGGGCTTCACTGGCTACAGGGACCTGGAGGTCTGCACCAGTTCCAGTTACTACTCAGAGCCCACACTGTGCACCCCCCAATGTGCTCTGGCAGACCCCATTGGCCTGGCAGAACCCATCAGGTAGACCCCCACCAGCACATCAGAGCCTCCCAGCTAGGCAGACCGCACCAGCCTGGCAAAACTCAGTTGCTTGGCAGAACCCCATTGTCTGCCTTGGTACAGTTGTCTGGCTTGGCAGAATCCACTAGGCTGGCATGGTCTTCCAGATTGGCAAATCCCACCTGGCTGGCCCCTACCACCAGACTGGCTTCTGCCACCTGATTGGTCACTTCCCACTGACTGACCACCCCCACTATCTTAGTGGTATGGGCATCATCTTCATGAATGGCAACCATGCCAATGAAGCTGTCCTCTGGGAGGAACTACACAGGATGAGATTGCATTCTATGGTGAGACTCCTCTTCTTGGAGATCTGAGGAAACTTCTCACTTAAATGTTTGTAAAGCAAAAGTACCTGGATTACAGACAAGTGCCCAACAACTCTCCTGAGTATGAGTTCCTCTGGGGCCTCCATTCCTACCATGAAACTAGTGAGATGAAAGTACTGAGATAGAGGTTCAGAAGAGAGATCATTGTGACTGGACTGCACAGTTCATGGAGACTGTAGATGAGGCCTTGGATGCTCTGGATGCTGCTGCAGCTGAGGCTGAAGACAAGTCTGAAGGGAAAACCTGCATGGGGATTAGAGATGAGGCTGTATTGGGGCCCTGGAGCTGAGATGACATTGAGTTTGAGCTGCTGACCTGGGGAAGGATATTTTGGTGATCCCTGGTCTAGAACCCCATTTACCTTCTGGGCCAGATACATCAGAATGCCCACTCCAGATTTTGTCAGACCTTCACTGAACCCATTATTGGCACTGTTGGTACAGCCAATGCCAACTTTGCTGTCAACTTTGGTGCCATTGGTTTATTCTGGGTGGAGTGAGATGTTGATGTTGCTAATCAGTTGGAGAAGTCTTGCCCACAAGTGAGGATGAAGCTTCAGATTCTTTCTAAACACAGCTATCTAGAGAGCCACATTCTGTTGACTGAAAGTGACATGTAGGATAAATTTATTTGCTGTTCCTTGTTTGTTGCTTTTCTTTCCCCTTGTGTGCTGTCAAGTTTTGGTATTAGAAATAAACTTTGAAACTGCAAAGTGAAAAAAAATATCTCTGTTCTGCCTATGCTCTATAAATAGAACAAAACAATCTGGATGGCAGCTCATCTGTTTACATTATGGTTTACTGAATATTCCAAGCCCACTGTTGAGACCTACTTTTCAGAAACAAACAAACAAAAAAACAGACTCCTTTCAAAATATCACTGCTCTTTGATAATGCACCTGATCACCCAAGAGCTCTGATGGAGATGTATAATGAGATTAATGTTGTTTTTGTGCTCCTAACAACATCCATTCTGCAGCCCATGGATCAAGGAATAATTTTGACTTTCAAGTCTTATTATTGAAGAGATACCTTTTATGAGACTATAGCTGCCATAGATAATGATTCCTCTAATGGATCTAAGCAAAGCAAATTAAAAACCTCCTGGAAAGGACTCATCATTCTCTATGCCATTAAGAACATTTCTCATTCGTGGGAAGAGGTCAAAATATCAACATTACAGGATTTTGGAAGGTGTTGATCTAACCCTCAAGGAGGACTTTGAGGGGTTGAAGAATGAAGTGGAGGAAATAACTGCATATGTGGTAGAAATAGCAAGACAACTAGATTTAGAAGTGGAGCTTGAGGATGTGACTGAATTACTATAATCTCATGATGAAAGTTTAACAGGTGAGGAGTTATTTTTTATGGATGAGCAAAGAAAGTGGTTTCTTGAGATGAAATCTACTCCTGGTGAAGATGCTGTGAAAATTATTGAAATGACAACAAATCATTTAGAATATTACATAAAATCATTTGATAAAGCAGAAGCAGTGTTTGAGAGGACTGACTCCAATTCTGAAAGATGTTTTACCATAGGTGAAATGTTATCAGATAGCATCACACACTACAGAGAAATCATTTGTGAAAGGAAGAGTCAATGAATGTGGCAAATTCACTGTTATTTTAGGAAATTGCCACAGTCACTCCAACCATCAGCAACAAACCACCCTGATCAGTCAGTAGCCATTAACTTGAGGCAAGACCCTCCACCAGCCAAAAAATTATGACTCACTGAAAGGTCAGATGATGGTTAACATGTTTCAGCAATAAAGATTTTTAAAATCAAGGTGTGTACATTTTTCAGACATAATGCTATCATTGTATAGTTAATAGACTTCAGTATACTGTAAATATAACTTTTCATGAACTGGGAAATAAAAAAAATCATTTGACTAGCTTTATTGCAATTTAAATTTTATTGCAGTGTCTGTAACCAATCTGCAATTATCTCTGAGATACACCACACCTGTACAGGCTGGATCATTCCTGTTTAATAAATCTCCCATGCAGTGATATGTTTCTCTCCTTTAAGGCTACATAGCACCTTTCAGTATCTCTATTTGGGCACTTACGACTTTCTGCTGTCTTAATTCCTCAACTATAATGGAAGATCTTTTAGGGACCTAGATTTTTTTGTGTTTGTATCCTTCACAGTTCATTGTATATAGGAGGGAAAAAATAGTTGTTGAAAAAATAAATACCTTGGGTGACCACAGATTCATTCACAAAATCTAGAATGATAGGAGGTAGTCTCTGTAACAATAGACGGTTTAAGATGAAATGCAAGAAAATGTATTAGAAAGTTGATGATTTTTTTTATATTTCAAGAAATGATACAAACTAAAAAAAAAGAAAAATCATTGATCTTCCTATTCAGCAAGTATTTATTTTATTTTTTAAGATTTTATTTATTTACTTGAGAGAGAGAGAAACTGAAGCAGACTCTGCACTGAGCACAGAGCCTGATGAGGGGTTCAATCCCACAGCTGTGAGATCACAACCTGAGCTGAAACCAAAAGTCAGACACTTAACTGACTGAGACACCCAGGCACCACTATTCAGCAAGTATTTAACTGAGCTCCTGAACTATACTACTTTACTAGGAACAGAAGCTATAAAGATGAATAAGACATGGTGTCTTTCCTATAGAAGCATGTTAATCTCATGCAAGGTATGATTATTGGAGGGTTAATTCTACAATGGGTTATTAAAGGAAGCCAGGGATATTTGTGATTATTGTGTTAACCAAAAGAATTTGTCACAGAAACTGTCTACCTAAAACCATTCCCACTGTGCTGTCTCACTACTAAATTCAGAGTATGGATGATTAGACTTGATCACCTTTCAACTGGCATCATTCCCTAAGGATCTTATGTACTTACTGTGATAATGCAGCTTAAAAAGAGTTAACACAGGAGGAGGAGTTAAGATGGCAGTGGAGTAGGGGACCCCTTTTTCATCCTGTCCACTGAGTTGGGTTGGATAGGCACCAGACCATCCTGACATCCAGGAATAACCATGAGATGCAGGAAGATACATCTGGATCTCTACAAATGAACATCTCCAGTGCTGAGTATTGAGGTATGAAGCGGGGAGCCGTGAAACCGTGCACAGATATCAGAAGATAAATGGAAGGGGGATGGAGGCGCCGCGTATGGCTGTGGGGAAGCAGTAGCCACCCGCAAAGGGGAGCAGGCAGAAGAATTAGGCAGAAGAACAAATTGTCGAATTGGAGGATGGGTTACTAGAAGAGAAAGCTAAAATAGAATCTGGACTCAAAAAAATCCATTCGCAAGAATGTAGGTTACGGGAGATTACTGAGTCAATGAAATGTTCCAATGTCAGAATCATTGGCATCCCCGAGGGGGTGGAGAAAAACAGAGGTCTAGAAGAGATATTTGAACAAATTAGCTGAAAACTTCCCTAATCTAGCAAAGGAAACAAACATTCATGTCCAAGAGGCAGAGAGGACCCCTCCCTTGCTCAACCACAACAAACCTACACTACGTCACGTCACAGTGCAATTTGCAAATATTAGATCCAAGGATACAGTATTGAAAGTGGCCAGGGCAAAGAAATTTCTCATGTACCAAGGCAAAGGTATCTGGCTAATAGAATCCAACAGTACATTAAAAGGATTATCCATCATTACCAAGTGGGATTCATCCCTGGGATGCAAGGGTGGTTCAACATTCGCAAATCAATCAGTGTCATAGATTTTATGAAGAAGAAAAAATTCAAAAATCAAGTGATTCTCTCAATAGATGCAGAAAATGCATTTGAAAAAATACAGCATCCTTTCCTGATTAAAACCCTTCAGAGTGTAGGGATAGAGGGTACATTCCTCAATCTCATGAAAACCATCTATGAAAAGCCTACAGCAAATATCATTCTCAATGGGGAAAAGCTAGAAACGTTTCCCTTAAGACCAGGAACACTAAAAGTGTGCCCACTCTCACCACTATTATTCAACATAGTACTAGAAATCCTTGCAACAGCAATCAGACAACAAAAGGGGATAAAAGGTATCCAAATAGGCAAAGAAGAAGTCAAACTGTCTCTCTTCACAGATGACATGATGTTATGGAAAACCCAAAAGAATCCACTCCCAAACTACTAGAAGTTATAGAGCAATTCAGTAATGTGTTGGGTTACAAATCAACGCTCAGAAATCAGTTGCATTTCTGTACATGAATAATGAGACTGAGGAAAGAGAAATTAAGGAATCCATCCCATTTACAATAGCACGAAAAATAATGTTACCTTGGAATTAACTTAACAAGAGACGTAAAGGATCTATATTCTAGGAACTCTAAATCACTCTTGAAAGACATTGAGGAAGACATAAAAAGATGGAAAAATTTTCCATGCTCATGGATTGGAAGAATTAACATAGTTAAAATATCCATGCTCCCTAGAGCAATTTACACTTTCAATGCTATCCCTATCAAAATACCAATGACATTTTTTAAAGAACTGGAACAAACAGCTTTTAAATTTGTGTGGAACCAGAAAAGGCCCCGAATCACGAAGGAACTGTTGAAAAGGAAAAACAAAGCTGGGGGCATCACAATGCCGGATTTCGAGCTGTACTGCAAAGCTGTGATCACAAAGACAGCATGGTACAGGCACAAAAATAGACACATAGACCAATGGAACAGAATAGAGAACCCAGAAATGGACCCTAGGATCTTTGGGCAACTAGTCTTTGATAAAGCAGGAAAAAACATCCAGTGGAAAAAAGACAGTCTCTTCAATAAATGGTGCTGGGAAAATTGGACAGCTACATGCAAAAGAATGAAACTTGACCACTCTCTCACACCATACACAAAAATAAACTCCAAATGGATGAAAGACCTCAATGTGAGACAGGAATCCATCAAAATTCTAGAGGAGAACATAGGCAACAACTTCTATGACATCGGCCAGAGCAACCTTTTTCACGACACATCGCCAAAGGCAAGAGAAATAAAAGATAAAATGAACTTATGGGACTTTATCAGGATAAAGAGCTTCTGCACAGCCAAGGAAACAGTCNAAAAATTTTTTTAATAATTAATTTTATTTTATTATATTATGTTAATCACCATACAGTACATCCCCTGATTCTGAT
>NC_048238.1:69270525-69286892 GCF_002007445.2 Ailuropoda melanoleuca
ACCTATCCAGCTCAACTCAGGGGACCGGCTGAAAAAGGGGTCCCCTACTCCTCCGCCATCTTAACCTCAAGCTGGGAAGAAATTTTTTTAATGATTTTTTATTATATTATGTTAGTCACCATACAGTACATCCCCAGATTCCTATGTAAAGTTTGATTCTTCATTAGTTGCGTATAACAGGTGCTGGGAAATTTTGACAGCCACATGCAAAAGAATGAAACTTGACCACTCTCTCACACCATACACAAAATAAACTCCAAATGGATGAATGACCTTGATGTGAATCGGGAATCCATCAAAATCCTAGAGGAGAACATAGGCAGCAACCTCTACGACATTGGTCAAAGCAACATTTTTCATGACATATCTCCAAAGGCAAGAGAAGCAAAGGATAACATGAACTTGTGGAACTTCATCAAGGTCAAAAGCTGCACAGCCAAGCAAACAGTAAAAAAAAAACTAAGAGGCAGCCCATGGAATGGGAGAATATATTTGGCAATGACACTATAGTTAAAAGACTGGTATCCAAGATCTGCAAAGAACTTATCAAACTCAATACGTGAGAAACAAATAAACAAACCATAAAATGGGCAGAAGATATGAACAGACACTTTTCCAGTGATGACATACAAATGGCTAACAGACACATGAAAAAATGTTCAAAATCACTAGCCATCAGGGAAATTCAAATCAAAACCAAGCGAAGATACTACCTTATGCCAGTTAGAATGGCAAAAATTGACAAGGTAAGGAACAACAATTGCTGGAGAGGATGTGGAGAACGGGATCCTTCCTACATTGTTAGTGGGAATGCAAGTTGGTACAGCCACTCTGGAAAACAGTGTGGAGGTCCCTTAAAATGTTAAAAATTGAGCTACCCTATGATCCAGCCATTGCGCTACTGGGTATTTACCACATAGATACAGACATAGGAAGAGAAGGGCCATATGCACCCCAATTTTCATAGCATCATTGTCCACAATAGCTAAATTGTGGAAGGAACCGAGATGCCCTTCAACAAATGACTGGATTAAAAGTTGTGGTCCATATATACAACGGAATATTACTCAGCTCTCAGAAAGAATGAGTTCTCAACATTTGCTGCAACATGAACGGCACTGGAGGAGATAGTTCTAAGTGAAATAAGTCAAGCAGAGAAAGACAATTATCATATGATTTCTCTCATCTATGGAAGATAAGAACTAGGAAGATCAGTAGGGGAAGAAGGGGACAAAGAAGGGGGGGTAATCGGAAGGGAGAATGAAGCATGAGAGACTATGGACTCTGAGAAACAAACTGAGGGCTTCAGAGGGTAGGGAGATGGGTGAATGGGATAGGCTGGTGATGGGTAGTAAGGAGGGCACATATTGCATGGTGCACTGGGTGTTATACGCAACTAATTAATCATCGATCTTTACATCAGAAACCAGGAATGTACACTATGGTGACTAACATAATATAATAAAAAAACATTAAAATAAAAAAAAAAAGAAAGGGGGGTAATCAGATGGGGGAATGGAGCACGAGAGACTGTGGACTCTGAGAAACAAACTGTGGGCTTCAGAGTGGAGGGGGTGGGGGAATGGGATAGGCTGGTGATGGGTAGTAAGGCGGGCACGAATTGCATGGTGCACTGGGTGTTATACACAACTAATGAGTCATCGAACTTTACATGAAAATCCAGGGATGTACTGTGTGGTGACTAACATAACGTAATAAAAAAATTAAAAAAATGAATAAATAAAAAGAGTTAACATAGATTCCATTAATATGCTACTTGCTTATAGGAGTTGTGCCAACTTCAACAACTATCAAAATAGCTGATATGAACAGTATGATTTCTATACACAAAATGAATCATACATCTCATATTTCTACATACTCAGATCATCTATATATAAATGTACAATTGTATATAAAGTTTCTTAATTTTTAGGATGTGTGTGTGACCTTTAAAAGTTAAGTTGTATTTTGACTTTTCTAACTGCTTTAAGGTGGTATCTTATTTCGGTTTTGATTTGTATTTCCTGGATCGCAAGTTATGTGGAGCATTTTTTTCATGTGTCTGTTAGCCATGTTAGTGGGGATGTGGAGGAAGGGGAACCGTCTTACAGTGTTGGTAGGAATGCAAACTGGTACAGCCACTCTTGAAAATAGTATGGAGGTTCCTCAAGAAGTTAAAAATAGAGCTGCCCTACAACCCAGCAATTGCACTGCTGGGTATTTACCACAAAGATACAGATGTAGTGAAAAGAAGGAGCACATGCACCTGAATGTTCATAGCAGCAATATCCACAATAGCCAAACTGTGGAAGGAGCCAATATGAACTTCAATAGATGAATGGATAAAGAAGATGTGGTTCATATATATATACAATGGAATATTACTCAGCCATCAGAAAAGATCAATATATACCATTTATATTGATATGGATGGAACTGGAGGGTATTATACTTAGTGAGAAAAGTCAATCAGAGAAAGACAATTATCATATGGTTTCACTCATATGTGGAACATAGGGAATAGTCCAGAGGACAATAGGGGAAGGGGGGGAAAACTGAAGGGGAAAAGATCAGAGAGGGAGACAAACCATATGAGCCTCTTGACTCCAGGAAACAAACTGAGGGCTGTGGAAAGGGAAGGGGGTGGGGGGATGGGATAACTGGGTGATGGGCATTAAGGAGGGCATGTGATGTGATGAGCACTGGGTGTTATTTGCAACTAAGGAGTCATTGAACATTATATCAAAAACTAATGATGTACTGTAACTTGGCTAATTGAATTTAAATTTAAAAAAAAGAATAAAACTGATTTTATAATCAGTGCTCTTCTGTGGTTATAAAATTTGGTCGCCCGTTAAATGTGACTTCACACTTGGACTTTTGGAGAGATGGAAGCTCTTCAGAATATTTAATTGAAGACATCTGCTGAAAGGGTTTATTTTCACGAGTGAGAAGACATTGGTCGCTCACAGACCAAATTCCCACATTATCATTGCTTTTCATCACTAATGAACATTTGATCCATTAGACTACTCAAGATTTTGAGTATTATTTCCATTGTTCTTCAAAATAGGCTTCAGAATTCTTTCTCCTTTTCCCCTTATTATGCCTACCCTTGGTGAAATCTCAAATCAGGATGACTTTAAAATTCTTTTTTGCTAACACATTATCAATAATTTGGGAAGTACTAGACCAATATAAATTGTTTCTTTAGGAAAAAAATTGTCCTAGCCAGTTTGGGTTACTATAATAAAATTCCATAAGCTGCATGGCTTATAAATAATAGAAATTTATTTCTTATAGTTCCAGAGGCTGAAAGTCCAAGATTGGGGTGCCAGCATAGCCTGGTTCTTCTGAAATTTGTCTTCTGGTTTGTGGACTATTAATTCACATGTCAGAAAGAGGGTGAGAGAACTTTCTGGGTCCTTTTTATAATCCTATTAATTAATCCTATTCATGAGGGCTCCACCCTCATGACCTAATTATCTTCCAAAGGCTCCACCTCCTAATATCATGACATTGTGGGTTAGGATTTCATTTTTTTTATTATGTTGTGTTATTCACCATACTGTACTCATTAGTTTTTGATGTAGTGTTCCATGATTCATTGTTTGAGTATAACACTCAGCATTCCTTGCAGTACGTGCCCTCCTTAATCCCATCACCAGGCAGTTTTGGAGGAACACAAGCCTTCAGTCCATAACAATTTATTTCTAACAAAAATCCCTAAGATGCATCTTATAACATTGTCCTTTGCATCCAAATTACTAACTCAATGATCCTGTGAAGAGAGTTGTCACTGATAATAATAATAAGCAATAACAATACCATTTACATAGCTCTTTTCATCTTGAGCATTCTGAAAACATCCTACAGAAGAATCATTCCTGATGTGTAACCATCTCTGAGGAAAAGTTGAAAGCTATTTACCAGCTGGCCATCAGTTAGAGACAGGAAGTAAAGAACATGTTTCCCAGCAGAGACTGTAGGATATACAATGTAATTACCAAATTTTGAGTAGGCTTAGGACACTGGAGCTAATTAATGTCCATATCTTTAAACAAGTGGCATTGGATAATTAGTCAGTACAAAGTGATCAGGACTTCAATTGTACATCTTAGCTAAAAGACAAAGCTTCTAATAACAATGTCTCCACAATTGCTGATTCAGTGCTGCTTGAACACTGAATCATGGTGTGAAGCAATTAAGAGATGTGATAATTTCTTGGCTGAGCATATAATGTACACACACACACACGCACACACAAAAGAATATAAAAAGTCTGTAGATTTGTTGAGCAGATTTGCAAAAGCAGTAATGTGTCCTAACTCTAATTGCCAATTGTTAATTTTGCAGTGCAGCTTCCCTGCTTCTTGATTCAACAGTGCAGGTGCACCCCATTACATGAGGATTCACCAATGAGAAATTCACTGTAATGGAAAAGTAGGGAATAAATTCAATATATGTTTCCAGGAACCTCACATGAACAGAAAATTTCCAGCAGAGAACTTCCAGGAGTGTATACAAAATGAGATCTCCAGTTGTCTGTACCTTGCCACAGAAACAGCAGGATGTGACCAGCTGCTACTCATATCTCCCACAGCCTGATCTTGGACGTGCCATTAAATCTAGGCTGTGGCAGTAGGGGAGGAGAAGTTGTCTGTATGAAGCAAGCATTTGAAACTAAAGCAAGGTAGAAAGAGCAGGGCTTCCTTCATCCCATGCCTGAATTAAGCCATGGCTTCAGGCAGGTGGCAGATGTTCAGAGTTAGTGGGGTAACTATACCCCTCTTGTGCTGTAATCACCTAGAGGCAGGGACAGAAAAAAAAAATCAGGAACATGTTCCCTACATTCAATGGAAAAAGATCATTCATTTTATAGAAATCTGCTCTACAAGCAATTTTTCTGGGTTGTGACTATTAATTAAATCAAGTAATGCCCCAATATGGTGAGATCTGCTGCTAATTAAATGATTAAATATTGGAAAGGCAACAGTAATGAAAAAAATATGAGCATTTAATAAAATGGTTAAGGGGAGAAATAAACACTCCCAAACAGTTCAGGTGGAAAATAAAAATTTTATTCATTTAGTTTATAGATCCCATGTCCTTGTTTCCAGCAATATTTTAATGCTAACATTGGAGTATGAGGTTACTCTTACCTTCCCAACTCCCACCCCATCATATTAATTAGTAGCAATTGTATAGAATGTTAGGATAGGAAGTGAAGCAAAGCCAATTTCCTAGATTCAACTGATATTGCAACTATATAAGCCCAAATTAAACAATGCTGAAGAGTAAAATTCAGAATCAAGTGCAGAAAAACTTATCTGACATCTTTAGGAATGGGGGCACTTTATGTAAATTACTTTTCATATAACTGATGCAAATCTCTATTGGCCTGATTTTTAAAATTAAAGTTATTTTTTAAAGATTTTTATTTATTTGAGAGAGAGCGAGAGAGAGAGCATGAGTGGTGGGGAGAGGTAGAGAGAGAGGAAGTAGTAGTGCTCGGTAGGGAGCCCCAACAGGCTGGATCCCAGGACCCTGAGATCATGACCCGAGACAAAGGCAGATGCTTAACCAACTGATCCACCCAGGAGCCCCTAAAATTTAAACTATGTTAAAGAAAAATTTTCTAAAATGAATTAAGACATTCCTCTAATTCCCTAAAGAAAATATCCATTAGATAATTCAATTATTATTTTAATAACTCTTGATTATTGTAAATAATGATCATTTTATGTTGAAAAAGAGTGATGCTCTCGGATGTTATGGAAACTATAGGTTTGTTCATCCAAATGGTCAACAAAATCATATTCTTTATGTTTTAGCCTGCAATTTGTGGTTATCTTCTCTGTTAGGAGGTCAGTGTGCCTATAATACACCTCTCTTTTCATCACATTTTAATTTACTGTTGCTGTTGTATTTTGCATTGACACATGAAGTAACAAAGCCTGTGATAATTTGACACTGATAGATGTGGAACACTGTATCATGGGCTTGACAACAAATATTTCATTACTTCTTGGTTTCTTAGTAATGTTCTGGTTGCCTGAGAATGCAGATGTCCACTCTTCAAATAAAAACTCACTCAGAGTTCACAGTACTTCATTAAAAAAAAAAGTAATCATGAAAGGAACAGAGTCATAGATGGATAAAAAATTTTCAGAGAGAAAAATTTTAATGCCAAGCCTAAGAAAGAAATTCAGAGTCTCAGTCCTCAGTAGAATTTTTCTAACTTGTTGTTTCTTTCTAAAAATCTTACTGATGTAAATCTTAACATAAAAACAGCAAAAAATAACCTACAAGAACAATCTTAATGAATAATTCCAAGGCACCCATTTTAAATTTTATAAAGTTATAATTAGCCAAACCTCCTTTCATATCTTCAGCTGTGATTTGAATCTTTGTATCATCAGTTATATTAACTCTTGTTTGGATCACTGGAGCTTACAGAATAAGTATAATAAATATTTCACATATTAAAGTCAGATATCGTGTCCAATATGAGTCTTCTTTTTTTTTTCATTTAAATCATCTGGAGTTGTCTCACCTGTTCCTAAAATGATAGAGTTTCAAGTCTTCCAGTCATCCTTCTTTCTCCTCTGTCAACATTTTGCATTTTTTTAAAAGATTTTATTTCTTTATTTGACATAGAGAGAGAGACAGCCAGCGAGAGAGGAAACACAGGCAGGGGGAGTGGGAGAGAAAGAAGCAGGGTCCCAGCAGAGGAGCCTGATGTGGGGTTCAATCCCAGGACTCTGGGATCGTGCCCTGAGCTGAAGGCAGACGCTTAACGACTGAGCCACCCAGGCACCCCCATTTTGCATTTTCTTAATGGGTATTCAGAACTGATTACAATGGTCTGGCTGTAATCTTGCTAGTATAGACTAAGGTTATGTGTTACTTCATCCAAACTGCAATGCTTTTCTGAGTGTTTTTGCATTCATATCATGCTGTATTCTTTTTTACTATCTTTTTGGTATTTTAGATATTTTAAATCCAAATTGTAGTTTTCGAGTATGCTGCATATTATGAAAGATGGGATGGTTTGTCTTTTTAACGGATACTTTTTCCATGTGTCTACAAGGAAATTTTGGGACAGTCTGTCTGAAGTCCCTTTTTTAAAGTTTTGAAATAATTATATTTAATTTGTAGGATCCCTGAGTGGATGCCAAAACACTCAAAAAGAAGTTCAATTTTAGGCAAAATGCAATTGGATAATTGGATCATTAGCAAAACTGACTTTTGCCAAAGTGGATGTTCTGGAAACTTGGAATTGAACTACTTAGCTCAGAACACCATTCTTCTTTCAATGCAATCTAAGATTACATTAGCTTTATTAGTAGCCTTATCATGCTGTTATAGTATTTTGGGCTGCCTGTTAATTAATAATCTTAGAATGTTAAAAGATTATTTTCTATAATAATCTTATTTTCTATGCTTTCTTAACACAATTTTAACCCCACAATACACTATCATTAACTATAGGCACAATGTTGTACAATCTTTATAACTTAGTCATCTTGCATGATGAAATTTTATACCCATTGAACAGGAGCTTCCCATTTCCCCCTTCTTGTAACTGGTAACCACACTTCTACTCTGTTTCTATGAGTTTGACCATTTTAGGTATCCCATATAAGTGGAATCATGTAATATTTGCCTGTCAATGACTGGCTTATTTCTCTCAGCATGAAGACTTCAAGGTTCATCTCTGTAGTCATGTATGGCAAGATTTCCTTCTCTTTTAAGGCTGAATTGTACTTATATACCACACTTTATTCATCCCTTTATCGGTCAATGGGCATTTAGGTCATTTCCATGTTTTAGCAATTATGAATAATGCTGCTATGACAGTAGAAGTGAAGATATCTCTTTGAGATCTTGATTTCAGTCTTTTGGATGTATATCCTAAAAGTGGAATTGCTGGATCATATGGTAGTTCTATTTTTGACTGTTTCAGAAACTGCTATATTATTTTCCATAGTAGTACCATTTTACAGTCTCATGAATAGCACACAAGATTTCTGTTTTCCACATCCTCACCAACACTTGTTATCTTTCGTTGGCTTGAGTAAAGACATCCTAATAGCTGTGATTGATATCTCACAGTGGGGTTTTCCAGCTTTATCGATGCATAATTGACAAATAAAACTATATATATGAATTGATTTGTTAACTTCTGGGTGATCCAATTTGTTGGCATATAATTATTTAGAGTAGTCTTTCATGATCCTTTATACTTCTTCACTATCACTCTTAATGTCTCTTCTTTTATTTCTTTTTTTAAAAAAGATTTTATTTATTTATTTGATAGAGAGAGAGAGACAGCTGAGAGGGAACACAATCAGGGGGAGTGGGAGAGGAAGAAGCAGGCTCCCAGAGGAGCAGGAAGCCCAATGCGGGGCCCGATCCAGGACCCTGGGATCAGGTCCTGAGCTGAAGGCAGATGCTTAACAACTGAGCCACCCAGGTGCCCCTCTTCTTTTATTTCTGATTTTGAGTATTCTCTCTTTCTTAGTCTAGCTGAAAGTTTATTTTTTTTAGCCAACCAACTAGTGTTGTTGATCTTTTCTATTGTTTTTCAATCTCTATTTTATTTATTTCTGCTCTGCCCATTTTCCCCCTTCTGCTGGCTTTGAGCTTAGTTTGTTCTTTCTTCTCTAGTTCCTTGAGGTATAAAATAAGGTGTTTATTTGAGATCCTTCTTTTAATTAATGTAGGCATTTATAGCTATAGACTTCCCTCTTATGACTGCTTTAGCTGTGCTCCCTAAGTTTTGATATATTGTGTTTTTATTTTTGTACGAGATATTTTTTGATTTCCCTTTTGATTTTTTCTTTGACCCATTCATTGTTCAAGTGTGCATTGTTTAATTTCCACATATTTGTGAATTTTCCTGCTTTCCTCTGACTACTGATTTCTAGTTTCATGTCATTGTTGTCAGAAAAGATACTTGATATGATTTCAGTCTTACTAAGTTTGTTAAGTCTTGTATTGTGCTCTAGCATGTAATCTATCCTAACGAATGTTCTGTGGGCACTTGAGAAGAATGTGTATGCTGCTACTTTTGGATGGAATGTTCAGTACATGTGTAGATCCATTTGATCTAATGTGTAGTTCAAATCCAATATTCCTTTATTGATTTTCTGTCTATATCACCTATCCATTGTTGAAAGTGAGTATTGAAGTCCCTCACTATTATTGCATTGCTGTCAATTTCTGTATTCAGATTTGTTAATTTTCACTTAATATATTTAGGTGCTACAATGTTGGGTGTGTCAATATTTACAGTTGATATATGTTCTTAATGAGCTGACTCATGATCATATAATGACCTTCTTTGCCTCTTGTTACAGTTTGACTTAAACTCTATTTTGCCTGTTATAAGTATAGCTACTGTTCTACTTTGGTTTTTATTTGCATAAAATCCCTTTCTCCATTTCTTTACTATGTCCCTAAGCGGAAGTGAGTCTCTTATGGGCAGCATATAATTGAGGCTTTTTTTTTTTTTATCCATGCAGCTACTCTGTATCTTCTGATTGGAGAATTTAATTAATATACATTCAAGTAATTATTGACATGTAAAGACTTAGTATTGTCATATTGTTAATTGTTTTTTGGATGTTTATTACTTCTTTTGTTACATTTTTTCCTTTCTTTGTGTCTTCCTTTGTGAATAAATAATTTTCTGTAGTGATATGTTTTGATTCCTTTCTCTTTCTCTTTTATATCTACTGTAGGTTTTTGTTTTGTAATTTGTGGTTACCATGAAGCTGACATAAAGCATCTTACAGCTATAATAGTCTACTTTAAGCTGATAAAATTGAACTGTGCATGCAAAATTTTACCCTTTTATGACTCCCTTACATTTTATGTTTTTGATGCTACAGTTTACATATTTTATATTGTGTATCCATTAACAGTTATTGTAACTATAGTAACTGTAATACTTTTGTCTTTGAACCTTTATACTGGAGTTATGTGCTTAACACACTACCATTTTACAACACTAGAGTATCCTAAATTTGACTACATAATTATCATACCAGTGAGTTTTATACTTTCATATGTTTTCATGTTACTAATTAGCACTCTTTTATTTTACCTTGGGGAACTCCCTTTAGCATTTCTTGTAGGACAGGTCTAGTGGTAACGAAATTTCTCAGCTTGATTGATGGGTAAGTCTTGATCTCAACTATATTTCTGAAGGACAGATTTGATGGTTAAAGCAGTAGATTCTTTCTTCTGCTTCATCAAGTGTATTATTTCATTCATTGTAATCTTCAGCTCTAGAATTTATATTTGGTCCCTTTTTATGTTTTCATTTCTTTCTTTTTTAAAATTTTTTACTTATATGTATTTATTTATTTTTTGATGTAAATTGTGTATAACATCCAGTGCACCATGCAATATGTGCCCTCCTTACTATCCATCACCAGCCTATCCCATTCCCCCACCCCCGTCCCCTCTGAAGCCCTCAGTTTGTTTCTCAGTCCATAGTCTCTCATGCTTCATTACCCCTTCTGATTACCCCCTCTTTCTTTATCCCTTTCTTCTCCTACCAATCTTCCTAGTTCTTCTGTTCCATAGATGACAGAAACAATATGATAATTATCTTTCCCTGCTTGACTTATTTCACTAAGCATTATCTCCTCCAGTGCCATCCATGTTGCCGCAAATGTTGAGAAGTCATGCTTTTTGATAGCTGAGTAATATTCCATCGTATATATGGACCACTACTTCTTAATCCAGTGATGTGTTGAAGGGCATCTCAGTTCCTTCCACGATTTAGCTATTGTGGACAATGCTGCTATGAATATTGGGGTGAAGATGGCCCTTCTCTTCACTACATCTGTATCTTTGCGGTAAATCCCCAGTAGTTCAATGGCTGGATCATAGGGTAGTTCAATATTTAAATTTTTAAGGCACCTCCACACAGTTTTCCAGAGTGGCTGTACCAACTTGCATTCCCACCAACAATGTAGGAGGGATCCCCTTTCTCCACATCCTCTCTAGTGTGGGTTGTTTCTTGCCTTGTCAATTTTTGCCATTCTAACTGGTGTAAGGTGGTATCTTAGTGTGGTTTTGATTTGAATTTCACTGATGGCTAGTGATTTTGAACATTTTTTCATGTGCCTGTTAGCTATTTGTATGTCTTCAATGGAAAAGTGTCTGTTCACATCTTCGGCCCATTTTATGATTTGTTTATTTGTTTCTCGTGTATTGAGCTTGAGAAGTTCTTTGTAGATCTTGGATACCAGTCTTTTATCTGTAACATCGTTTGCAAATATATTCTCCCATTCCGTGGGTTGCCTCTTAGTTTTTTTGACTGTTTCCTTGGCTATGCAAAAGCTTTTTATCTTGATTAAGTTACACAAGTTCATTTTATCTTTTGCTTCTCTTACCTTTGGAGATGTGTCGTGAAAATGTTGCTGTGGCTGATAACGAGGAGGTTGCAGCCTATGCTCTCCTCTAGGATTTTGATGGATTCCTGTCTCACATCGAGGTCTTTCATCCATTTGGAGTTGATCTTTGTGTATGGTGTGAGGGAGTGGTCAAGTTTCATTCTTTGGCATGTAGCTGTCCAATTTTCCCAGCACCATTTATCGAAGAGACTGCCTTTTTTCCACTGGATGTTTTTTCCTGCTTTATCAAAGATTAGTTGCCCAAAGAGGTGAGGATCCATTTCTGGGTTCTCTATTCTGTTCCATTGGTCTATGTGTCTGTTTTTGTGCCAGTACCATGCTGTCTTTGTGATCACAGCTTTTAGTACAGCTTGAAATCCGGCATTGTGATGCCCCCAGCTTTGTTTTTCCTTTTCAACAATTCATTGGCGATTTGGGGCCTTTTCTGGTTACACACAAATTTAAGGGCTCTTTGTTCTAGTTCTTTGAAAAATGTCATTGGTATTTTGATCGGGATAGCACTGAAAGTGTAGATTGCTCTGGGTAGCATGGACATTTTAACTATGTTAATTCCTCTGATCCATGAGCATGGAATATTTTTCCATCTTTTTATGTCTTCCTCAATGTCTTTTAAGAGTGATTTGTAGTTTCTAGAATATAGATCCTTTACGTCTCTGGTTGAGTTAATTCCAATGTAGCGTATGAATTTTGTTGTTATTATAAATGGAATGGATTCCTTAATTTCTCTTTCTTCAGTCTCATCGTTCGTGTATAGAAATGCAACTGATTTCTGAGCATTGATTTTGTATCCCGCCACATTACTGAATTGCTCTAAAACTTATAGTAGTTTGGGGGTGTGTTCTTTTGGGTTTTCCATATAGAGTAACATGTCATCTGCGAAGAGAGAATGTTTGACTTCTTTCTTGCTAATTTGGAAACCTTTTATCCCTTTTTGTTTGTCTGATTGCTGTTGCAAGGACTTCTAGTAGTATGTTGAACAATAATGGCAAGAGTGGGCATCCTTGTCATGTTCCTGATCTTAAGGAATAGGCTTCCAGCTTTTCCCCATTGAGAATGATATTTGCTGTAGACTTTTCATAGATGGTCTTTATGAGATTGAGGAATGTATCCTCTATCCCTACACTCTGAAGGGTTTTAATCAGGAAAGGGTGCTGTATGTTGTCAAATGCTTTTTCTGCATCTATTGAGAGGATCATATGATTTTTGGCTTTTTTCTTCTTGATAAAATGTATGACACTGATAGTTTTGCGAATGTTGAACAACCCTTGCATCCCAGGGATAAATCCCAATTGATCATGATGGATAATCCTTTTAATGTACTGTTGGATTCTATTAGCCAGAATCTTGTTGAGGACTTTGGCGTCCATATTCATTAGGGAAATAGGTCTGTAATTCTTTTTTTTTTAAGATTTTATTTATTTATTCAACAGAGATAGAGACAGCCAGTGAGAGAGGGAACAGAAGCAGGGAAGTGGGAGAGGAAGAAGCAGGCTCAGCAGAGGAGCCTGATGTGGGGCTCGATCCCATAACACCGGGATCATTCCCTGAGCTGAAGGCAGACGCTTAACCGCTGTGCCACCCAGGCACCCCTGTAATTCTCCTTTTTGATGGGGTCCTTGCCTAGTTTGGGGATCAAGGTAATATTGGCCTCATAGAATGAGTTTGGTAGCTTTCCATCCCTTTCTATTTTTTGAAATAGCTTTAGGAGAATAGTTATTATTTCTTGGAATGTTTGGGAGAATTCTCCGGGAAAACCATAAGGCCCTGGCGTTTGTTTTTTGGAAGGTTTTAATCTCCATTTTAATCTCTTCATAATTAATAAGTCTGTTTAAAAAATCAATTTCTTCCTGTTTCAGTCTTGGCAGTTTATAGGTTTCCAGGAAGGCTTCCATCTCTCCCAGGTTGCTTAAGTTATTGGCATAAAGCAGTTATTAAAAGTTTCTAATAATCCTTCCTATTTCATTGGTGTTGGTTGTGACCTCTCCCTTTTCATTCACAATTTTATTAATTTGAGCCCTTTCTCTATTCTTTTGGATATGGTCTTGCCAGTGGCTTACCTATTTTACTTATTCATTTAAAGAACCACTTCTAGTTCTGTTGATCTGCTTTACTCTGCTCCTGGTTTCTAATTCATTGATCTCTGCTCTAATCTTGATCAACTGCTTTCTCCTGCGTGGATTGGGGCTGTTCCTCTTTTGCTCTTGCAGCTTCTTGATGTGAGAATATAAAAATTACTTTTTAGATTTTTCTATTCTTTTGACTGAGGCTTGGATGGCTATGTATTTTCCCCTTAGGACTGCCTTTGCAGTGTCCCATAGGTTTTGGACATTCTCGTTGGTCTCCATAAATTGTTTAAATTGATTTTTGATTTCCTGGTTTATCGAATCATTCTTGAGCCATATGGTTTTTAGTCTCCAATTGTTTGAGTTTCTTCCAAATTTTTCCTTGTGGTTAAGTTCCAATTTCAAAGCATTGTGGTCTGAGAATATGCAGGGAATAATTCCAGTCTTTTGGTATGGGGTGAGCCCTTTTTTGTGACCCAGAACATGGTCTATTCTTAAGAATGTTCCACGGGCATTAGAATAGAATGAGTATTCTTTGGTTCTGGGGTGTAGTGTTCTATATATGTCTATGAGGTCCAGCTCATCTAGTATGGCATTCAAAGCTCTTGTTTCCTTGTTCATTTTCTGCTTAGGTGATCTATCTATTGCTGATAGTGGAGTGTTGAGGTCCCCTACTATTAACATATTTTTATCTATATGTCTCTTTATTCTGGTTAAGAGTTGGCTTCTGTGTCCTGCTGCTCCCCTGTTGAGGCATATATATTTATAATTGTCATATCCACTTGTTGAATATATACCTTAAGAATAATATAGTGCCCTTCTCTAACTATAGTCTTTAGTTTAAAATCCAATCTGTCTGATATGAGAATTGCTACCACAGCTTTCTTTTGAGGTCCATTGGCATGAAAGATGGTATTCCATCCCTTTACTTTCAGACTGGATGTATCTTTAGGTTCAAGAAGAGTCTCTTGCAGACAGCAAAAGGTTGGGTCATGTCTTTTTATCCAATCTGCAACCCTGTGGTGTTTTATGGGAGCATTTAGGCCATTCACATTGAGAGTGATTATTGAGAGATATGATTTTAATGATGCCATGCTGCCTGTAAAGTCTTTGTTTCTATAGATTGTATATTTCTGTTCTGTATCACTCTTGGGGCCTTTTTACTTTCATAGAACCCCCCTTAATATCTCCTGCAGGGTTGGTTTCGTGGTTACAAAATTGGTCAGTGACTGTCGATTCTGGAAGGTCTGTATTTCTCCATCAATTCTGAATGACAGCCTTGCTGGATAAAGGATCCTTGGCTGCATGTTTTTCTCTGATAGAGCTTTAAAAATGCCCCCCCCCCAACCCTTTCTCTCATTCCATGTCTCTGTAGACAGGTCTGAGATAGTTCTGATACTTTTGGCTTGGTATGTGAGAAATTTCTTTGCCCTGGCCACTTTCAATACTGTATCCTTGGATCTAAGATTTGCGAATTGCACTATGATATGATGTGGAGTAGGTTTGTCATGGTTGAGCTTGGGAGGGGTCCCCTCTGCCTCTTGGACTAGAATGCTTATTTCCTTTGCTAGATTAGGGAAGTTTTCAGCTACAATTTGTTCAAATATTTCTTCTAGACCTCTGTTTTTCTCCACCCCCTCAGAGATGCCAATGATTCTGACATTGGAACGTTTCATTGAGTCAGTCATCTCCGGAAAGCTACAATCTTGAGATTGGATTTTTTTGAGTCAGGTTTCTATTTTAGCTTTCTCTTCTACTAACCCATCCTCCAATTCACTGATACATTCTTTTGCTTCTTCACCCTGGCCGTCACAGCATCTAGTTTTGTTTGCGTTTGATTCATAGCATTTTTACGTTCTGCCAGATTTGCTCTCATTTCCATCCTTAGAGATTCTATATTCTCATTAACATTTTCATTAATACTTTTTTTGAGTCTACACATCATCTTGACCATTGTTACTCTGAACTCCATTTCTGATAATTTGGTTATATCCATATCCATTAGTTCTATGGCAGAGGCTACAGACTCATTGTCTTTTCTTTGCTGGGGGGGATTTTTCCTTCTTGTCATTCTGATGAGGAGAGGTTGCGGGGTTGCCCAAAGCGCAAATTATTGACCGGGATCCAGGGAGTGTGCACTTGTTTTATAGGGACCTTAGGGATGTGGGCTTCTTGATTTTTCAGCCTGCCTTCTGGGGGAGGGGCCTGCCACAGCGCTACTCAGGCAACCCTGTTTGGGTATAGTCTCCGTATCCCCTGTGAGGGGCAATGGGGATGGGCACACTGTGAGCCGGTATTTCCAGGCTTTTGTTCTCTGGCAGCTTTCCTTGTCGGTTTGCTGTACCACTTCTGAGAGTCAGAGCAGCAGTAGCCAAATCTCAGCCTCTTTCTCAGAACAGAGGGATCTCAGACCGCTCTCCACTGGGGTTCTGGACACTTTAACTCGGTTTCTGTTGGTGCTTCTCAACCCCGCAGCATCCAGGGATGTGGGCCTCACACCCGGCATCCCAGTACTCACGTCAGGGTGGCAAGTCTCAGTCCTTTGTGTTTCTATCACCGCCAGCCACCAGCTGCCCCCCGCACCTTCTGGAGCTCTGTTTCAGTGTGTTTTGAGCACTCCGCGGAGCTCTGGTTTTCAGACTGGTCGCGTGGTTCCCCAGCTCACGCTCTCAGTCTGCTCTCTCATGGGTGCTGGTCCGCGAGTCTGCCTGCTCCCCAGTGTAGGTGGCTACCACGTCCTGGTGCCCGAACGCGGCTGCTCCCTCCCCTTTCCATTTATCTTCTTTTTTTTTCTTTATTATTAATTAATTTTATTTTATTATATTATGTTAATCACCATACAGTACATCCCCTGATTCTGATGTAA
>NC_048238.1:69286992-69300837 GCF_002007445.2 Ailuropoda melanoleuca
GGAGCTCCCCGTCTCAGTCTGGTGTCTCACGGGTGCTGACCGCGAGTCCACCTGCTCCCCCGTGCAGGTGGGCCTCCAGCCGCCAGCCACCCCGCGGACGCTCCCGGAGCTCCCGGTCTCAGCCTCGATCCAGTGAGCACACCGGAGCTCCGGAGCTCCGTGAGATGCTTGGTGGTGCACGCTCCCGGCTCACGGAGTCAGTCTGCCGTTTCCAGGGTGCGGGTCCACGGTCCGCCCGCTCCCCGGTGCATNGGTGTCTCACGGGTGCTGACCGCGAGTCCACCTGCTCCCCCGTGCAGGTGGGCCTCCAGCCGCCAGCCANCCCCGTGGACGCTCCCGGAGCTCCCGGTCTCAGCCTTGATCCAGTGAGCACACCGGAGCTCCGGAGCTCCGTGAGATGCTTGGTGGTGCACGCTCCCGGCTCACGGAGTCAGTCTGCCGTTTCCAGGGTGCGGGTCCACGGTCCGCCCGCTCCCCGGTGCATGTGGCCCGCCAGCCGCCCTGCGCGTGCGCTCCTGGAGCTCGCGTTCTAAGTCTGCTGTCTCGCGGGTGCCATCCGCGAGTCTGCCTGTTCCCCCATGCAGGTGGCCCACCAACCGCCCGCCGTCTGGTGTGAGCTCCCNCCGGAGCTCCCTTCTCAGCCTGCTGTCTCAAGCGTGCGGGTCCGCGGTCTGTTCGCTCCCCCTTGTAGGTGGCTACCGCTTCCCGGCGCCCTGACACGACGGCTCCCTCCCCCTTCTGTTTAGCTTCGGATATCTGTGCGCGGTTTCACGGCTCCCTGCTTCGTACCTCGATACTCAGCGCTGGAGATGTTCATTTGTAGAGATCCAGATGTATCTTCCTTGCGTCTCAGGCTGATTCCGTGGATATTCCTGCTGGTCTGGTACGTATCCAGCTCAATTCAGGGGACCGGCTGAAAAAGGGGTCCCCTACTCCTTCGCCATCTTAACCTCCCTCCCGTTTATCTTCTGATATCTATGCGTGGCTTCACAGCTCCCTGCTTCGTACCTCAATATTCATTGCTGGAGATGTTCATTTGTAGAGATCCAAATGTGTTTTCCTCCGTCTCAGGATGATTCCGTGGGTGTTCAGGATGGTCTGATACCTATCCGGCTTGACTCGGGACCAGCTGAAAAAGGGGACCCCTACTCTTCCGCCATCTTAACCCCTCCTTCCCTTTTTTTTATGTTTTCTATCTCTCTGTTGGACTTGTGTTTTTCTTAGTGCATTGTTTTCCTGATTTAATTAAATTATTCATTTGTAATATTTGTAGCTCACTGAACTTCTTAAGAACAATTATTTTGATTTTTTTTTTGGCTGTTCATAGGCCTCCAATACTTTGGGGGTGGTTACTAGAAGACTATTGTGTTCCTGTGTCCTTGATTTTTTGTGTCCTGAAACATTGCATTGATGTATATATATTTGATGGAGCAGTCATCTCTTTCCATATGGACAGTGTGGACTGGTTTTGACGGGGAAAGACCTTTACCTGTGAGGATGCTAGCTGGGTGGAGTGTGGTAGTCCTTTCTCTAGAACAGGCCTAGTGTCATAGTCTTTGTACAGTTCCATCAGCTGAGGTCAGCCTTGACAAAGATTATAAAGGCCAAGGCTCTGGATTTCCACAGTGGCACTGGCAGCTGATGGTATCTTTAGCGATGAAGCCTGCTTCAGATGCTCTGATCTCTTTTTCTCCCAAGAGGGATATTGTGGCTGAAGGTATCCTTCTTGGTGCTAAGTCTGACTAGTGGATACTCTTATAGTGGTGGCAGCACTAGTGTCCAATGCATGTGTACCCAGGGCCATCATGGAACTGGGATCCAGAATGCAGGCATACACAGTGAGATAGTGGCTATGGAGTCTCGGGTGCTAGCTGTTCATAGCAGTGGTGAGTCCAGTGTGTGAGATGTGGTCACATGAAGTAGCTTCAGAGGAGAGTGCAGGTACATATGAAGGAGCTGTGGTTCTGGGGTCTGCAGCCTGTGAGGGATTAGAGTGTGGCGACCCTGCTTCCAGGACAGTGAAACACTGTTTCCATTTAGAGGGGAACAGATCTCCCTCCCTAAGGGGCTACATGGTGGCAATGGTTGCTGGGTACCTCAGTGGTAAAAGGTGCTGGTTCTCTGAAGAGCAGTCTTCTGGGATCCATGCCAATAAACACTATAGAGTCCTTCATTGTGAAAGCAGCAGGGAGTCCATGGCTGGCATGGGGGCTGTTCAGGTCTTCAGCAGCAAAGGCTACTTGGGTCCTCCACAGAGTAAGCCACTGGAGACTGCAATAGCACCTGCCTTCTGGCTGATATTGATAGTCCCCACCCTTCATTGTTCCTAACTGTTCCCAAATATCTCAGCTGAGCCAATGTTCCCAACAATCCTTTTTGTGTGATTACTCTCCATTTTTTTGCTCCACTGTGCTGCTGTAAGTTCTTCATTGGACTTTTAACCACTTCCAGGGCTATTTTTCTTTGTAGATAGCTATCTAATTGTTTGTTGTTTTGGGGAACAAAGACTGTTATCTCCAATTTTGCCATCTTATTGACATTTCCAGAGATTTAAAAAAAATATGTTAAACACAGTCTGCTCTTAACCAAACTTACTCTTTGTTATATTTGGCAAATTGTGTGTATGCCACAGTAGCCACGTGCTCATTTGATCTGGTTTGTTATCTAGGCCACCAATAATGTGTTGAGATTGTTTTGTTTTGTTTTGTATTTTCTTTTGATTCATGATCCTATGAATTTGATCTGCATATTATAAATATTCTCACCTTGGACATTGATTCGTAAAGAAACATTTAATGACTACCTCCTTTATGCTAGACATTGGGAATGGTGAATATGAAATGTTTGGTCTCATAGTGTTCATAGACTGGTGGGGTCATCCCAAAATATAGAAGGCTGAACAGGACTAAAGACAGATTCCTATGATGTTTCACTAGAGATCTTTCTCTAAGCTAACATTTGCTCATTTAATTGACACCCTTTGGGTATTGTTGTTCAGTCAGCTGTGATTTGACCTCACCATCCTACCATCAATTCCACATTTTGGTCCATCTTATCTCAAAAATAACATCAGAGCTTGTCATATTCTTTGGAAAATTACATATACACTATCTACAAGATTCTCCTGATTTAGTAAACATTGAGGGGAAGGGGAAACAGAAAGAATGGCAAGGAGGGTCCAGGTGATGAGTTCATTTGAGAGCTAGGATTGGGTGGAGTAGCAGAATAGGTAGTTTGGAAAAGATGACTAAAATGTAGGAAGGGTATAAGAAAGTTGGGAAGAACAAGAGAAAGAACCGCAATTATATGAATACCAAAATGTTCGGCTGTGAACTCTTAGCCTCTGGATAAATGCTGCCAAATAGAAAACATTTTTCATGTACCTGACCAGAAGACCCAGCTATGTGCTGCTTTCCATTTTAGTTTTATTTCTAAAAACTATGGCTTACTGTTCAGAAAAACTGTCCTTTTACATTTTCTGCATGATGCAGTGAATTACAATGTTCATGTCAGATAGCATTAATCTGAGAAGAGGACAGTGTGCCTTCAAGAAATGGAGTCATTTTCATCTGCATGCTTTCCTTTTCTATTCATCAGAATAAGAATATATGCATATCTGTGAGTGAAATGAAGCATCTGGATTTCATGTTATCTTCTTTAAAAAAAACAAATCCATTGAAAACTAGATAAGTGAGGTTACCTTTGAAAACACAGTTCTAAGGTGTTTTTGACAAACAGTAATCCAAAAAAATCTAGAAATAAAGATAACATATTTAGTGCTGCTTTGATGAGCCTCAGAACATTTTTTAAAAATCTGTGGTGTGATAGAAAATGCACTGGAATATGGAAAGGATTTTTTTTCTTGATTTTTTATTCTCCCCAAAAATATTTCATGGTACACTATGAGAGATTTTGGTTGTTGGTTTTCTTTAATTTTCATTCTACTATACTTAACATATAGTGTTATATTAGTTTCAGGTATACAATATAGTGATTCAACAATTCCATGCATCACCCAGTGCTCATCACCACAAATGGCGTCCTTAATACCCATCACCTATTTCACCAATTCCCCCAACCACCTACCCTCTGGTAACCATCAGTTTGTTCTTTGTAGTTAAGAATCTTGGTTTCACTTTCTCTCTCTCTCTCTCTTTTTTTCTTTGCTCATTTGCTTTGTTTCTTAAATTCTACATATGAGTGAAATCGTATGGTACTTGTCTTTCTCTGACTGACTTATTTCTTAACAGTATACTCTCTAGCTCCATCCCTGTTGTTGCAAAGGGCAAGATTTCATTCTTTTTCATGGTTGAATCGTATTCCATCGTGTATATATAGCACATCTTATCTATTCATCTATCCATAGACACTTCTGCTGCTTCCATATTTTGGCTATTGTAAATAATGCTGCTATAAACATGGGAGTGTGTGTATCCCTTTGAATTAGTGTTTTTGTTTTTTTGGGTAAATGCTCAGTAGTGCAGTTACTGGATTGTAGGATAGTTCTGTTTTCAGCACTTTGAGGAAACTCCATACTGTTTTCCAGAGTGGCTGTACTGGTTTGCATTCCCACCAACAGTGCACGAGTCTTCCTTTCTCTCCATATCCTCACTAACACTTGTCATTTCTTCTGTTTTTGATTTTAGCCATTTTGACAGGTGTGAGTTGATATCATATTGTAGTTTTGACTTGCATTTCCCTAATGATCAATGATGCTGAGCATCTTTTCAACTGTCTATTGGTCATCTCTACATCTTCTTTGGGAAAATGTCTGTTCATGTCTTCTGTTCATTTTTAATTATTTGTTTTGGGGGGATATTGAGTTGTATCAGTTAATATTTGAGATATTAACTATTTATCAGATATGTCTCTTCAAATTTTCTATTTATTCCTGGATCTGTTTTGGTACATTAAAAGTTTCTGAGAATTTATCACTTTCTTCTGGGTTGTTTAATTTGTTGGTATATATTTTTTCATGAGAGTCTCTTACAATTGTTTGTATTTCTGTAGTGTTATTTCTCTTCTTTCATGTGTGATTTTGTTTATTTAAGCCATCTCTCTCTCTCCTTTTCTTTAAAAAGATTTATTCATTTATTTGAGAAAGAGACAGAGAGAGAGCATGCAGAGAGGGCAAGGTCAGAGGGAGAGGGAGATAGCATCCCAAGCAGACTGAACTAGGCATGAAGCCCAACATGGGGCTTGATCTCATGACCCTGAGATCATGAACTGAGCTGAAACCAAGAATCAGTCACTTAACCGAATAAGCCACCAGGTCACCCCTCTCTCTCTATCTCGCTTTCTGATAAGTCTGGTAGAAGTTTATCAATTTTGTTGATCTTTTTAGAAAACCACCTCCTTGTTTCATTATCTGTTTTTTTTTAAGTTTCATTATCATTTACTCATTTATTTCTGCTCAATATTTATTGTTTCCTTCCTACTGGTTTTAGATTTTGTTTCTCGTTTTTTTTCTAGCTCCTTTAAGTGTAAGTATAGATTGCTTATTTGGAATTTTTCTTCCTTCTTGAGGCTTCTTAGCTTTTGCTGCATCCCAAAGATTTTGGACTATTGTGTTTTCATTTTCATTTTTTCCATGTAATTTTTTATTTCTTCTTTGATTCCTTGGTTGACCCATTCACTGTTTAGTAACATATTATTTAACCCCATGTCTGTGTGGTCTTTCCAGATTTTTTCTTGTGGTTGATTTCTAGTTTCATAGCATTGTGGTCAGAGAGGACGCATGGTATAACTTTGATCTCTTTGAAACTGTTGAGACTTGTTTTGTGATGTAATATGTGATCTACTCTGAAGAATGATCCATGTGCACTTATAAAAAGTGTGTATCTTGCTGTTTTAAGATGGAATGTTCTGAATATATTTGTTAAATCCATATGGTCCAATGTGTCATTTAAAGCCAGTGTTTCCTTACTGATTTTCTGTTAGGATGATCTGTCTATTAATGTCAGTGGGATGTTAAAGTCCCCTACTATTATTGTATTTCTATTGATTAGTCCCTTTATGTTTGTTATTAACTGTGGTATGTATTTGGGTGCTCTCATGTTGGATGCATGAATATTTACAATTCTTACATCATCTTGTTGGATTATCCCCTTTCTTATTATATAGTGTCCCTCTTTGTCTTACTTTGTTCTAAAATCTGTTTTATCAGATATAAGTAGTGCTACTCCAGCTTTCTTTTGAAATTGATATGCATAATATATGTTTCTCCATTCCCTCACTTTCAATTCGCAGATGTCTTTAGGTTTGAAATGAGTCTTTTGTAGGCAGCCTTTGGATAGGTCTTGTTTTTTATCCATTTTGACACCTTGTCTTTTGATTGGAGCATTTAGTCCATTTCCATTCAAACTAATTATTGATAGATATGTATTTATTGACATTTTGTTACTTGTTTTGTGGTTGTTCTGTAGCTTTTTTCTTTTCTTTTTAAAAAAGATTTTATTTATTTATTTGACAGAGAGAGAGAGCACAAGTGGGGGGAGGAGGAGAGGGAGAAGCAGGCTTCCTGCTGAGTAAGGAGCCAGACTCAGGGCTTGATCCCAGGACGCTGGGATCATGACCTGAGCTAAAGGCAGATATTTAACCAACTGAGCCACCCAGGTGCCCATCATGTTTTTTTTGGTTTGTTTGTTTGTTTTTGTTTTTGTTTTTGTTTTTCTCATCCTCTCTTCTCTTTCTCTCTTTCATGGTTTGTCGATTTTCTTTAGTGATATACCTGGGTTCCTTACTCTTACATATGTATTACTGGTTTCTCATTGTGGTTACCATTCAGTTTATATATAACATCTTCTGCATGTTAGCAGTCTATATTAAGCTGGTGGTCACTTAATACTGAACTCATTCTTTACTCCTTTCCCCTCCACATGTCAGAAATTTGGTATCATATTTTACATCTTTTTTATTTTATGAATCCCTTGATTAATTTTTACAGAAATGCTTATTTTTACTGCTCTTTTTTTTGTTTTTTTTTTTTGTTTGTTTGTTTTTTACTTTTTATACTCTCTCATATGGTCTTTCCTCTACACTTAAGGAATCCCCTTTAACATTTCTTGTAGGGCTGGTTAGGTCATGAACTTCTTTAGTTTTTTTTTTTTTTAATCTCTCCTTCTATTTGAAATGATAGCCTTGCTGGATAGAGTATTCTCGGCTACCAATTTTTCCCATTCTGCACTTTGTATATATCATGTCACTGTCTTCAAGCCTACAAAGAAGTTTCTGCTGAAAATCTGTTGATAGCCTATAGGGTTTCCTTTGTATGTAACTGTCTTTTCTATTTTTAAAATTTATTTCTTTATTTTCAAGAGGGGGTGAGGAGAAGGAGAGAGATAATCTTAGGCAGGTTCCACACCCAGCACAAAGCCTGACATGGGGCCCACTCTCACAGCCTTGAGATCATGACCTGAGCCAAAATCAAAAGTCAGACACTTAAGTGACTGAGCCATCCAGAGCCACTTCCCCCCCCCCCCCATTTTAATTACTATGTGTCTTGGTGTGGACTTCTTGGGTTGAATTTGTTGGGGCATCTCTGTGTCTCTTGAATCTGGATCTGTGTTTCCCCTCCAGATTTGGGAAATTTTCAACTATTATTTATTCAAATACATTTTCTGGCCCCCTTTCTCTCTTCTCCTTTTGGTATTCCTATAATGTAAATGTTATTATACTTTATGGAGTCACTGAGTTCTCTAATTCTATTCTCATTATGCAGTACTTGTTTGTCTCTTATCTGTTCAGCTTAATTAGTTTCCATTACTCTATCCTCCAGGTCCTACTGCTTATTCCATCTATTATATTTTTTAATTATACTTACAGAGTACTTCATCTTTGATATGTTACTTTTTATCTTTTGCGGAAGGGTGACACTGATGTCCTCTTCTCTTTTTATGTCCAATGAGCTTCTTTATGATCATTACTTTAAACTGTCTATCAGTCATCCTACTTATTTCTGTTTCATTTGATCTCCTGCTGAAATTTTTTTGTGTTCTTTCTTTTGGGATAATTCCTCTATTTCCTCATTTTGTCTACCTTTCTGTGTCTGTTTATGTGTGTTAAGAAAGTCAGCTACACCCTTTGTTCTTGAACTTAGTGGTTTTATGAAGAAGATCTTGTGTTCTGTAGTGCAGTATTCTCTGTTCAGCAGAACCTGGCACTTCAGGGGATCTGCCATGTGTACTGCTTGTGTCCTGCTATTGTGTCTGAGTATCTTTCCTTTTCAGTCCATGCTTCTGCATTGACTCTCTGCCTGTTGGGTGCTGGGCTTGATCTGTGTGATGTCAGTGAGACCCAGGTAGGCCAGCTGTGAGGGGGCATGACTGTAGGAAGGTTCTGAGGAAGGGTGGCAGTGTTAGAAAATTTGCACTGAGTGACTCTTCTTAGGCTAGATCCTCTGAAGTGAAGTATGTTGGCTGCCAGGGGCACATTGTGCCTTAGTGGCAGTGGCTGAGGGCATAGGACATTGCTGAGGTGGCTTCAAGAGGCACATGGTATCTGTATATTCAGAGGCTGGACACAGACTACAGCAGCAGCTAGAAGCCTGTGGTGGCTGGTTGGGGTGTGTGTGGCAAAATTTTCAGCAGGATATTTGGAGTTCAGTTCTGGTTCTTCAACTCATTTCAGTATATCACGGGTAACATATCTTGTAAGTAAGGTCTTCCTTCTGAGAAATAATAGGGTTAGAAATCAATTCAAAGAAACTTTTCAGTTTTGATTCTATTCCTCACAAAGCAATCAAAATGATATGAAACTCACAACACTTTCTTATGCATTCTTGAAATAGGACACCATACAGTTAAGTCCATTCTATAAGATTTTTTTTTAACTTTATAACTAAACCTTCTTAAATTGGCATCAAGAGCATTGGGTCTTGCACTGAATCTCAAATACACTGAGGCTCTGGTTTTACAATAGTTTCTGAAACTTCAGGTGCAACTCTTCAGACCACGGAAGAACCTGACCAACTCTACTTTGCCCTGCAATAGTTCCCTCATCTGCAGTAGGAAGAAAAGCCCAGTTCCTCTCATATGCAAGCCACCCTCAAAGTTCTTTTCTATATTAGCTGGAGAAGTTCAGAAGCAAGCACTGTTAGGCCTGAATAAGTGCCTTTATGAAAAGATGGAAACCAGGATGACTTTGGCGTTGTTCATTTTTGGATGGCTTCTGGAAACTAGGCTGAAGCTAAGTTCTTGACAGGGCTGCAAAGGGAAGGAATTGAAAGCTAAGAATAGGTTATTGGAAGTGCAGTGTTCTGGAAGCAAGGTCATCTGAGCTTTAGTCTTAGCTCTTCACAAAACCCTAAAAATTTAGATAAGACTCTTTTGCAACTGTGTATTCTAGTTTCCTCATCCATAAACTGAGGGAACAGAACCAATAGGGTGTTTTTTTGGTTTGTTTCTTTAAAAAAACTGGGCTTGGCAGGCCCGATGAGCACCAGGTGTTGAATGTAAATGTTGAATCACTAAATTGTACACAAGAAACTAATATTACACTGTATGTTCATTGGAATTTAAATGAAAACTTAAAGAGAAAAAGAAGTGTGATATTTAGAGGGCAGGCCAGCAGTCTGGAATTTCAGACAAGAATTGATGTAATCTTGAATCTGAAATCATACGTAGGCTACAGGCTGGAAACTCTGATTTCTATATTATCATCCTAAGGGAGAATTCCTTCTTTGGGAAGCCTCAGGTTTCACTCTCAAGGCTTTCAATTGGTTGAAAGAGACCCACCACATTATCAAGGGTAATCTCCTTTATGAAAAGTCCACTGATTTAGATATTTACCACGTCTACAGAATGCTTTCATATCAACATCTAGACTAGTATTTGACCAAACAACTAAGCACCATAGCCTAACCAAGTTGGCACATATAATTAACCATCACATATTTCCATGCAGACCCCTAGACTATATTATTTCAGAGGACCCTTTGGGCTCTGTTCTCTTATTATTTGGTAGTACCTTTAAACCCCAAATAAAAATCTCTAAGTTCCACATCAATTAAAACACATGAAAGCATTTTTATACAGAAATGTTGCTCTTGGATAAAAATAAAAGGAACCAAGACTAGTATCTGATCCTGTTCCAGTGTAGGCCATGGCCCTTTTAACATTTTGAACATTACCTGCAAGATAATCCTAAACTTTTACCATCTCTCAATCCTTATATAGTAATTGTTCATACTTCATTCATTTTTTTTATTGGTCAGCTGTAAGGGCGTGTACGAGGGTGAATTTGATGACAATGCCTGATTTTACTTTTCTAGCATTAAAAAATAATTTTTAATAGGGATGTGGTATGAAGAGAGTGAGGGCAACGTTTCTTAGACTTCAAGATCTTAATTGTGTCTGTCAAAAATCCATACATTTTGACAAGATTATTCCCCACTGGGCTTTATGTTTTGTTAATTGTAAATATTGTTTTTTTATTTTTATTTTATTTTATTTTTTATTATGATATGTTAGTCACCATACAGTACATCATTAATTTTTGATGTAGAGTTCCATGATTCATTGTTTGCGCATAACACCAAGTGTTCCATGCAATGCATGCCCTCCTTAATACCCATCACTGGACTAGCCTATGCCCCCACCCCCTTCACCCTCCACCCTCCCCTCTAAAACCCTCAGTTTGTTTCCCAGAGTCCATAGTCTGTCGTGGTTCAATTCCCCCTCTGTTTACCCCCTCTTAATTCTTCCCTTCCTTCTACCGATCTCCCTGCTATTCCTTATGTTCACAAATGAGTGAAACCATATGAGAATTGTCTTTCTCTGCTTGACTTATTTCACTTAGCATAATCTCCTCCAGTCCCATCCATGTTGATGCAAATGTTGGGTTCTTTCTGATGGCTGAGTAATATCCCACTGTATATATGGACCACATCTTCTTTATCCATTCATCTGTTGATGGGCATCTCATCTCCTTCCACAGTTTGGCTATTCTGGACAATGCTGCTATGAATACTGGGGTGCATATGGCCCTTCTCTTCACTACATCTGTATCTTAGGGGCAAATATCCAGTAGTGCAATTTCTGGGTCATAGGGTGGCTCTATTTTTAACTTTTTGAGGGACCTCCATACTGTTTTCCAAAGGTGGCTGTACCAACTTGCATTCCCACCAACAATGTAGGAGGGTTCCCCTTTCTCCACATCCTCTCCAACATTTGTTGTTTCTTGCCTTGTAAATTTTTGCCATTTTAACTGGTGTAAGGTGGTATCTCAATGTGGTTTTGATTTGAATATCTCTAATGGCTAATGATGTTGAACATTTTTTTTCATGGATCAGTTAGCTACTCATATGTCTTCATTGGAAAAGTGTCTGTTCATACCTTCTGCCCATTTTTGGATTTGATTATTTGTTTCTTCAGCATTGAGTTTGAGAAGTTCTTTATAGATATCGGATACCAGTCTTTTACCTGTAGTGTCATTTGCAAATATCTTCTCCCATTACATGGGTTGCCTCTTTGTTTTGTTGACTGTTTCCCTTGCTGTGCAGAAGTTTTTTTTTTATCTTGATGAAGTCCCAAAATTTCATTTTGCTTTTGTTACCCTTGCCTTGGGAGACGTCTCACGAAAGAAGTTGCTGTGGCCAATGTGGAGAGTTTATCTTTGTGTATGGTGTGAGAGAGAGGTCATGTTTCATTCTTCTGTATATAGCTGTCCAATTTTCCCAGCACCATTTATTGAAGAAACGGTCTTTTTTCCACTGGATGTTTTTTCCTGCTTTGTCAAAGATTAGTTGACCATAGAGTCGAGGGTCCATTTCTGGAGTGTGCATTCTGTTCCATTGGTCTATGTGTCTGTTTTTGTGCCAGTACCATACTGTCTTGGTGATCACAGCTTTGTAGTATAGCTTGTAATCAGGCAATGTGATGCCTCCACCTTTGTTGTTGTTGTTGTTGTTTTCAACATTGCCTTGGTAATTCGGGGTCGTTTCTGGTTCCACACAAATTTTAGAATTATTTTTCCAGCACTTTGAAAAATGTCATTGGTATTTCCATTGGGATGGCGTTGAAAGTGTAGGTTGCTCTGGGTAGCGTAGACATTTTAGCTATGTTTATTCTTCCAATCCATGAGCATGGAAAGTTTTTCCATCTTTTTGTGTCTTCTTTAATGTCTCTCTTCAGTGTTCTGTAGTTTCTAGAGTATAGATCCTTTACCTCTCTGGCTAAGTTTGTTCTAAGATATCTTATGGGTTTTGGTGCTTTGTAAATGGAATGGATTCCCTAATTTCTCTTTCTTCAGTCTCATTGTTAGTGTATAGAAAGGCAACTAATTGCTGAGCATTGATTTTGTATCCTGTCACGTTACTGAATTGTTGTATGAGTTCTAGTAATTTGGGGGTGGAGTCTTTTGGTTTTACCGTATAAAGTATCATGTCACCTACGAAGAGAGAGAGTTTGACTTTTTCTTTGCCAATTTGAATACCTTTTTATTCTTTTTGTTGTCTGACTGCTCTTGCTAGGACTTCTATACTATGTTGAACAATAATGGCTAGAGTGGGCATTCTCGTCGTGTTCCTGATCTTAAAGGAAAGGCTCTCAGCTTTTCCCCATTGAGTATGATATCCGCTGTAGGCTTCTCATAGACGGTCTTTATGAGATTGAGGAATGTACCCTCTATCCCTACATTCTGAAGTGTTTTAATCAGGAAAGGATGCTGTATTTTGTCAAATGCTTTTTTCTGCATCAGTTGAGAGGATCATATGGATCTCTTCTCCTCTCTTATTAATGTGATCTATCACACTGATCAATTTGTGAATGTTGGCCACCCTTGTATCCCAGGGTTGAGTCCCACTTGGTTGTAATGGATAATCCTTTTAATATACTGCTAGATCCTATTAGCTAGGATCTTGTTGAGAATTTTGACATCCATTATCAGGGATATCGGTCTGTAATTCTCCTTTTTGATGGGATCTTTGCTTGGTTTTGGGATCAAATTAATACTGGCCTCATAGACTGAGTTTGGTAGTTTTCCTTATGTTTCTATTTTTTGAATGAGCTTCAGGGAATAGGTATTATTTCTTCTTTGAATGTTTGGTAGAATTCCCCAGGGAATCTGTCAGGCCCTGGACTCCTGCTTTTTGGGAGGTTTTCGATCACTACTTCAATCTCTTCATGATTAATTGGTCTGTTTAGATAATCAATTTCTTCCTTTTTCAGTCTTGGTAGTTTATAGGTTTCCAGGAAGGCATCCATTTCTTCCAGGTTGCTTAATTTATTGCAATATAGCTGTTGATAATAGTTTCTAATGATTGTTTCTATTTCCTTGGTGTTGGTCGGGATCTCTCCCCTTTCATTCATAATTTTATTATTTTGGGTCTTTTCTCTATTTTTTTGAATAAGTCTGGCCAGTGGCTTATTGATCTTATTAATTCTTTCAAACAACCAGCTTCTAGTTTTGTTGATCTGCTCTACTGTATTTCTGGTTTCTAATTTATTGAGCTCTGCTCTAATTTTAATCAATTGTGTTTTCATGCGTGGCTTAGGTCTGTTCTTCTGTCTCCAGCTTCTTCAGGTGAATATATAAGGACTGCATTTTAGATTTTTCTATTCTTTTGAGTGAGGCTTAGATGGCTATATACTTTCCCCTTAGGACCACCTTTGCAGTGTCCCAAAGGTTTTGGACCAATGTGTTTTCATTCTCATTGTTTTTCGTAAATTGTTTAAGTTCTTCTTTAATTCCCTGGTTTACCCAATCATTCTTGAGCATGATTGTTCTTAATTTCCAAGTGTTTGAATTTCTTCCCAATTTTTCCTTGTGATTGACATACAGTTTCAAAGCATTGTGGTCTGAGAATATGCAGGGAATAATCTCAGTCTTTTGGTATTGGTTGAGACC
>NC_048238.1:69300937-69370185 GCF_002007445.2 Ailuropoda melanoleuca
CAAAGGTCTTGTTTCTTTGTTGATTTTCTGCTTAGGTGATCTATCTATTGCTGAGAGTGGAGTGTTGAGGTTCCCTACTATTAATGTCTTCTTATCTATATGTCTTTTTATTCTGGTTAAGATTTGGCTTATGTAGGTGGCTACTCCCCTGTTGGGGTCATAGATATTTATAATTGTTAGGTCCTCTTGTTGGTTACACCCTTTAAGAATAATATACTGTCCTTCTTTATCTCTAACTACAGTCTTTAGCTTAAAATCTAATCTGTCTGATATGAGAATTGCTACACCAGCTTTCTTTTGAGGCCTCTTGGCATGAAAAGTGGTTCTCCATTCCTTCACTTTCAGTCTGGTTGTATCTTTGGTTCAAAATGAGTCTCTTGTACACAGCAAGTGGATGGGTCATGTCTTTTTATCTAATCTACAACCCTGTGGCTTTTTATGGGAGCATTTAGGCCATTCATATTGAGAGTGATTATTGAGAGATATGATTTTAATGTTGTCATGTTGTCTATGAAGTCCTTGTTTCTAGATTGTCTCTGTAAATTTCTGTTCTGTATCACTCTTGGGGTCATTCTACTTTTAGAGGACCTCCTTTAACATTTCTTGTAGGACTGGCTTGGTGGTCACATATTCCTTCCTTTTTTTGCCTGTCTTGGAAGCTCCTTGTCTCTCCATCCATTCCGAATGGCAACCTTGTTGGATAAAGAATCCTTGGCTGCATGTTCTCACTTAGTGCTCTGAATACATCTTGCCAGCCCTTTCTGGTTTGCCAGGTCTCTGTAGACAGGTCTGGCATTATTCTGATGTTCCTCCCTCTGTATGTGAGGAATCTCTTCCCCCTCGCCACTTTCAAGATTGTTTCCTTGGATCTAAGATTAGCGAATTGTGCTATTATATGTCGTGGTGTTGGTCTGTTTTCATTGATCTTGGGAGGGGTCCTCTCTGCCTCTTGGACATGAATGCTTGTTTCCTTCACCAGATTGGGGAAATTCTCAGCTGCAGTTTGTTCAAATATCTCTTCTAGAACTCTCTCTTTCTCCATCCCCTTGGGGATGCCCATAATTCTGACATTGGAAAGTTTCATCGTGTCAGTAACCTCCCATAGCTTTTTTTCATGAAGATGGAGTTTTTTTTCCCCATGCTATCTCTCTTTCCTTCTTTTCTATCGTCTCATCCTTTAACTCACTAATTCGTTCTTCTGCCTCCTTTACCCTGGCCATTAGAGCATCCTGTTTAGACTGCATTTCACTCATAGAATTCTTAACTTCTGCCAGATTCATTCTCATTTCAGCCCTTAGAGATGCCATATTTTCATTAATATTTTTTTCAAGCTTATACATCATCTTGACAATTGTTACTCTGAAATCCGTTTCTGACAATTTGGTTATATCCATATGCATTAGTTCTGTGGCAGAGGCCACAGTCTCTGTTTCTTTCCTTTGCTGGGGGTTCTTCTTCATTGTCATTCTGGTGAGGTGTGGTTCTGGGGATGTACAGTGCCCAAATTATTGACCAGGACCCAAGCAAGATGAACCTGTTTTATAGGGACCTTAGGGATGTGGGCTTCTTGTTCTTTCAACCTAGGTTCTGGGGGAGGGTCCTGCTGGGCTGATACTCAGGCAACCCTGTTTGGGCAGAGTTACACTTCCCCCTGTGTGTGGGAGGGTGGGCACAGTGAGCACTGGTTCTTCAGGGCTTTTGTTCTCTGGCAGCTTTCCCTGGTGGCTTTCTGTGTCTCTTCTGAGAGTCAGAGTAGTAGTGACCATATCCAAACCTCTGTCAGAACAAAGAGCTCACAGTTTGCTCGTCCCTGAGCTCTCCAGGACTCTTTAACTCCGTTTCTGTCAGTGCTGTTAAAAAGCCGCAGCATCCTGGGTTGTGACCCCCACAGCTGCTCTCCCAGTCCTCACTCCTGGGACCATCGTGTCTCTGCCCTTTGTGCTTCTAAAACCTCCAGCTGCCCCGGTTTGAACACATGTTCCCGAGCTCCTGGTTTCAGTCTGGTTTCCTGGCAGCTACTGGTCTGTTAATCCACTGACTCCCCAGCACAGGAGGCTTCTGTTTCCAGTTGCCTGAGCCCAGCGGCTCCCTCCACCTTCCATTTGTCTTCCAATATCTGCATGAGCTCTCTTGGCTCCCCACTTCATACATCGATACCCAGTGCCAGAGATGTTCATTTGTAGAGATCCAGATGTATCTTCTTATGTCTCAGGCTGATTTCAAAGGTGTTCAGGATGGTCTGCTAGCTATCCAGCTCAGTTCAGAGGAGTGACTGAAATAGGGTCCCCTACTCCTCTGCCACCTTTTCTGTTTCTGCATTTTATTTTTTAAGGGCTGCACAGATTTTTTTGGTTAATTTTAAAGATAAACATGCTATGGAAACAAACCAAAACAAACCATCAATTGTACTTTTATATATCTGCACATTTGAAGCATTATTTCCATCATGTAGTGAGGCTAAGGTTCTAGATGAGCCTGTCTCTTGTCAGTGACATTTGGCAAACCTGGGATTATTGCGTTCTAGCCTTAGTTGGCACACTGATTTCTCTTATATGTTTCTACTATATTTTACAGCCCAAATCCTCACGTTCCATCTAAAAAAAATAAAATAATTAAATATCAATATTAAATGTGCATATTTTAGAAATTTGGGGATGAACATAATGATTATGTTCCTTTCAGAGAAGGCATCAAATACCAATGTCAAAAGAGAAGCTATAGCAACTGTTATTTTATTTAAAAATGAGTAGATATATTGCCTTTTAAAACCACTTTTTAGCAAATAAGTAGTTTTGAGGCACCATCAATGGAAATTGGCATCTGTTATGAGGAAGTGGGCTGAAAATTCACTCAAATAAAAACAGAGATCCATATTGTCCAAGAAGCGTTGGTCTTCCAAAAAAAAAAAGAAGAAGAAATTTCTAAATTTTCAAGGAGAAACACGTGTTGTACTTCTTTTAAAGTGATTTCAGTAATTTTAATATTTTTATTCAGACTAGTAACAAAGATAGTTTTAGGTTCTATCTGATGCAACTATTTGCAGATTCCAGGTGACAGGTGTCTTTAAGAGATCTTTGGATAAAGACACCATGATTGCAAGGGAGACTCAGAAAAAAATAACCTATGCAAGAAAGGTAAAATTCAGCAGAATTGGCTACCCTTGGTTCTGTGTTCTATTTCTCAAATCCTACACCTGCAGTTTCAGATACCTTGTTTTCTTCTCTGTATTACAGCTTCATGATTGTCTCAAGAGGTATTCAGATTCTCTTATTCATCTACTACATCACCCTTCATCTCTGCTAATGTCTGTCTGCTAAATTGCCTACTGTAGATGCTTGATACTAACTTAGCACAATCTTGGTATTTACCTTGTCCCAAACCCCTTATGATGCCCAGTAAAACATTATTAAATATATGAAAAAGACCCTTCACTTAGATTTGTTAATACTTGTACAGTTCATGTCATTGACTTTATTTTTTTTTACAATTAAGTGATTATAGTAAGTTATAATTTACTTTGCCTTGTCAAAACGACACGATTGACACAAATCATAAAAATAACATTTACACCAGTTTGATGGGACAAGTTTCTTTGAGGAAAATTCTTCATTAAATTCTTCCCATAGTAGCTTATTTCTCCTTGAGTGATTCAATACATGGTACAATATCTTAGAAACTACTCACTTATTGGTCACAATGCTCTTCTCAATTGAACGTCGCAAAAGTCAAAATAAAAGCTTGGAAGAAATACTTAAGTATTTTAATCTTATTTCACTTTAACTAATAGTGAGACAGAAATACACAGTAATTATTGACAACCAGATATTTTAATTACTGGGATCTTAAGGTGTCTAGAGATAGAAGAAATAAATTAGGCACCACAGATAACTTTATACTATATGGAACTATTCAAGCTCATTTTTTTTCATTCTTAGAGTGAGCATATAATTTATCATCCAAACCAGAACACTTTTGAAAGTGAAGAAGGCACTATTAAACATTTGATCCGGATAAAATGAGTTTTCCAGAACCTTCCCCAACAAAGACATACAGTAACCCCAAGTGTTTAGATTGTGTTTGTTTGACCTCATACCAAAACCAGAAAATGACAAGAAGGATGGTCATTAAACACAAAAACTACAGTGATTCTAAGAGTTTCTAACACTATTAAAAGGGAGTATCTTTTTCTTTTTTTTAAAGATTTTATTTATTTATTTGACAGAGACAGAGACAGCCAGCAAGAGAGGGAACAACAAGCAGAGGGAGTGGGAGAGGAAGAAGCAGGCTCATAGCAGAGGAGCCTGATGTGGGGCTTGATCCCATAATGCCGGGATCACACCCTGAGCCGAAGGCAGACGCTTAACCGCTGTGCCACCCAGGTGCCCCAGGAGTATCTTTGTTTTTAAATATATTTACACAGATATCTTTTCAGTATTCATATCCTTTTGAAATTGTCTTTCCCTTTCCTCTAAATTTCTTATTTGTGCTTTGGCACAAGCCTGAAATTATCATTAAATTACCACAGATGATCTACCTTGATCACATTTCCTTAGTCAGTCTTTTCCTTGATTTAGCTAGGAGCTAGCTTTCTACTTTGATTTACCTGAGATTTTGAAAATTAGAAATGTAAACATCATTTTACACCATAAACTGGACTAAATTTTGTCTCCTTCTCAGAATTCATTGGGGGATCTTCATTAATACTGATTTAAATTATGTGGCTACTCCTAGCCATGGGGCATGTGGATTATTTCTCTGAAATTTGCTTGAACTGATATACTCTTTGAGATTAACTGAAAGTGATTATCAAAATCATTAAAATAAACCCACTGTTCATCCATTCATCTGTCTGAATGTTCTAGACAGATATGTTTTGGGATCAACATAGCATCTTAATAATCAGATGAAATATTCAAATATCAAAACTGGAGCATAACTATGTTGGAGAAATGCACCTCTAAATTCCTAGAAGAATACTTTGGCAATTTAAATTGGCTGATGATTAGGAATCTCACATATATCTTTAACTTGGAAGAAGTATATATGTATTTTTTTTCAAAAATTATACAAACAAAAGTATGATATTTCTCTACAACTGGATGTAACGTAAGGATGAACATTTATAAATTTTCCTCTCATCATAGAGTTTCTTTCTTTATTCCTTTTTTCTCCTGGAGAAGTTCTATCTAGAGATAGGAGAGTCTCTTAGTCTTCCAAATTGATTTTCTTAATTTTTCCTTATAAGAACGTGAAAATTGAAACAAAGTCTTATTTTGTATTTTAGGATGTGAATAATAATGTTTCAATAAAATTAAAATTAAAATTACTTTATACTATACCTACAGGAACAAGTTTTGCTTATATTCTAAGGTAGGAAGAAATTAAGAGTTAATAGAGTAAATTTTAAGAAGAGGCTAACTGGAATAGAAATCTGCGCCCTTTAATACTTTGAAACACTTCTTCAATACAAAAGGCATTTAACACTACAATGAAAATTGTAAAGGGAAAGAACATCTGATTTAATCAGAATTGTTTCACCCAAAATAGATACTAAGACACTAAGCCAGAAAATCTAGAGTATGTCTGTTGACTCAAGATCCTAATTTACATCCAAATTGACTTCCTTAATTCTGAATTTGCCATATTATAATGCTTCACTGAAATGTTTCTTAGACCCATTGTGCAAATGGCTGGACCTAAAGCATTGCCAGGGTTAAAACAGTCAGACAGTCATGAATTCAAATCACTATGTGGCATTAAAAGAGTGATTTAAATTACAGAGAGAAAAAAAAAGCAAAATTATTCTCTTAGGGAAGAGGAAGTGATCAAGACAAATAACAAGAAAATAGAAGTTGGTGAAATTAACTGGTGTGGCCAGGGCTGCAATTCAGACTCCATGGCCTAAAGAACATACACAAGTTTTGTGATTAAGAAATGTACATTGTTAGCATTTTGATAGTTCAGACAGAAGTGCTTGGAAGTTGTGACAGAGCACAAAGCTCTTTCCAACAAATGATGGACTATGAAGCCAAGTGAGTTGTTAACCAGTTAGAATTAAAGAAGTACTACATAGTAGTAGTAGTAGTGTTCCATGAGTCATTGTTTGCGTATAACACCCAATGCTCATTGTAATATGTGCCCTTCTTAATACCCATGACCAGGCTAACCACTCCCCCCACCCCCTCCCCTCTGAAACCCACAGTTTATTTCATGGAGTCCATAGTCTCTCATGGTTTGTCTCCCCCTCTGGTTTCCCCCTAATTCATTTTTTCCTTCTTTCTCCTAAAGTCCTCCATGCTATTCCTTATGGTCTACATATAAGTGAAACCATATGATAATTGTCTTTCTCTGCTTAACTTAATTTACTCAGCATAATCCCTTCCAGTTCCATCTATGTTGATGCAAATGGTGGGTATTCCTCCTTTCTGATGGCTGAGTAATATTCCATTGTGTATATGGACCACATCTTCTTTATTCATTTGTCTGTTGAAGGGCATCTCAGCTCCTTAAACAGTTTGGCTATTGTGGACAATGCTGCTATGAACATTGGGGTGTTCCTCTCCAACATTTGTTGTTTCCTGCTTGGTTAATTTTTGCCATTCTAACTGGTGTAAGGTGGTATCTCAATGTGGTCTTGATTTGAATTTCCCTGATGGCCAAAGTTGTTGAACATTTTTTCATGGGTCTGTTAGCCATTCATATGTCTTCTTTGATTGTTATACTAGGGTTTGAGCAAATTGAGAGAGGGGCTTTGAAATATTAACTTTTGTCTTACTGATGCTAAGCACATTATCTAGTATACATCGAACTCTTAATATTGTGTTTATAACATGAATTAATAAAATGCCAGCCTCAAAAACATAGTGTTCTGAGGTAATTGAGAATGCCTTTTTAAACCTATAAATATAACAGAAATGAAGAATAAATATAATGAAAACATGTGAAATACATTCCTGATTTTAAAAGAAAGGGGTAACTTTGCATGCTATTTCTGTGTCTTAGGACTCACACAGAGGAAGATGTGGTTGTTGGTTGTGATATGGCAAGGAACTGCACATGAGACATCTACGTAAGTTATGATCTGGGAATCCTACAAGTAGCCAGGATAGAAATAAGGATATTTGTCTGCTTGGGACTCTAAGTGGTAAAAATATTTCTGTATTTTAAATTTGTCCCCTCAAAATTTGTACATTGTAATCCTAACCCCCAGTACCTCAGATTGTGATCTTATTTGGAGACAAGTTCTTTACAGAGGCAATCCGGTTAAAATGAGGTCATTAGGGTGGGCCTTGATCCAATATGACTGGTTTCCTTTTGATTTAGCTCCATTCTTTTCTCAAATGCAACCACAGAAAATTCCACATCGCAGGTCTCAGTGTCCTAGTTGATCCTTATCAGGACCCAGATTTGAGTGCAAGAGAGCTGTCATGCTGTAAATTTGGTTTCATTTGTATCTCTGCTATTCTTACAATTAAATCCTAAATTTAATTTTTAGCAGTCTTCCTTATGACTGTAGGGGATAAGGCTCTCTAAAATGCTGTCATAATGGCCCTAGTGGATCCAATAATGGTTGCAAAATATACGTCCAAGTCCTAAATCCTGGTGCTTGTGGATGTTAACTCATATGGAAAAAGAATCTTTGCAATGGAAACGTTACTAGTTATCTCAGGAAGGTTAAATGGGCCTCCCTCAATAATTAAAAACTACATGAGTGAATTTTTAAAGAATATTATTTATTACTCTATAAGGATAATGGTTAAGCTTTAAACATGGTTCCAAACGTGAAAAGGGGAAGCTTCTTGCAAGTATAGATTCTTGAAACTTACCTCCAGATATTTTGATTTAACAGGAGTTCAGTGGTTTGCAATTAAACACTGCACGTGATTTTGATGAGTGTGATCCACATAGAATGCTTTGAGAAAGAATGCTATAAATGATGGTTAGGTCCTCAGACAAGACTACAGCAGTTTATTTATCTCCAAGTATACACGGATATAGTAATATTTCAGTAACACCTAGCCACCATATTTAATTTTATTCAAAGAAAAAATAGTGCCTTAATACCCTTTCTATAGTATTGAATAAACAATAGTAACTTACTAGCTCTGTACATTTTCATATGTAAGAAAAGCCACCTCTCCTAAATCAATCACTATTCAAGCACTCTGATTAAGATTCCAAAAGCAGATAACTCACCCTGTTTAGGATGCTAGAGAAATTTCAGCAGTCATTTGTATTATTAAAATTATTTGTAAAACTTTTTAAGACAGGGACTTTTTGCAATAGGGGTTTCTAGAAATTTGTAAGTAGTCTGAAGTTTAAAATTATGTATCCAGTCAGACATGTGTTGTATAACCTCTTGTATTTTGGTCATCTTTTATTTAAGCATGCTTGGCCTTCCTATCTGCATTACATACATTTGGAGTATAGAAAATATGTATACATTTTATACATAGTTTAATGTATGAATTAAGACACACATTAACATGGTATGTATTAGTAGTGTTATTGACCAGACTAACAGGTATGTCAACAGGCTAATTGGATTAATGGAATATAATTCACAGTAGCAAATGAGGTCATTTTGGAAAATATCATCAAAGCATTGATATGATTTGGATTGCTCATCAGATTTCTTACCTGGGGGCAGAGAGTGGACAAAGGCAACCATAACAAAACTGGCTCCTAGTGTATTAAGGAGCAAAAGATAAAAGAAATGGTTAAAGAAAGACTGATTCTTGAGTAGCACATATGGTTTTGCTTTTATTTTTATTTTTCTTCTTTTTTATAATTCACTGTGTATTTTTCATTTTTTTCACACTAATATTTTTATTATATTATGTTATTCACCATAAAATACATCCGTGGTTTTTGATGTAAAGTTCCATGATTCAACAGTTGCGTATAAAACCCAGTGCACCATGCAAAATGTGCCATCCTTACTACCCATCACCAGCCTATCCCATTCCCCCACCCCCCTCCCCTCTGAGGCCCTCAGTTTGTTTCTGAGGGTCCATAGTCTTTCATGCTCCATTCCGCCTTCTGATTACTTCCCCATTCTTTATCCCGTTCTTCTCCTACCAATCTTCCTAGTTCTTATGGTCCTGAGATGAGAGAAAACATATGATAATTGTCTTTCTCTCCTTGACTTATTTCACTTAGCATTATCTCCTCCAGTGCCATCCATGTTGCAGCAAATGTTGAGAAATCATCCTTTTTGATAGCTGAGTAATATTCCATTGTACCTATGGACCACATCTTCTTAATCCAGTTATCTGTTGAAGGGCATCTCTGCTCCTTCCATGATTTAGCTATTGTGGACAATGCTGCTATGAACACTGGGGTGAATATGGCCCTTCTCTTCACTGCGTCTACATCTTTGGAGTAAATCCCCAGTAGTGCAGTGGCTGGATCATAGGGTAGCTCAATTTTTAACTTTTTAAGGGGCCTACACGCTGTGTCCTAAGTGGCTGTACCAACTTGCATTCCACCAAAAATGTAGGAGGGATCCCCTTTCTCCTCATCCTCTCCAGCAATTGTTGTTTCTTGCCTTGTCAATTTTTGCCATTCTAACTGGCATAAGGTGGTATCTTAGTGTGGTTTTGATTTGAATTTCCCTGAAGGCTAATGATTTTGAACATTTTTTCATATGTCTGTTAGCCATTTGTATGTCTTCATTGGAAAATTCTCTGTTCATATCTTCTGCCCATTTTATGATTTGTTTATTTGTTTCTCGTGTATTGAGTTTGAGACATTCTTTGTAGATATTGGATACCAGTCTTTTATATGTAGTATCATTTGCAAATATCTTCTCCCATTAAGTGGTCTGCCTCGTAGTTTTTTTGACTGTTTCCTTGGCTGTGCAGAAGGTTTTTCTCTTGATGAAGTCCCACAAGTTCATTTTTTCTTTTGTTTCTCTTGCCTTTGGCGATATGTCATGAAAAAGGTTGCTGTGGCCGATGTCGTAGAGGTTGCTGCCTATGCTCTCCTCTAGGATTTTGATGGATTCCTGTCTCACATCAAGGTCTTCCATCCATTTGGAGTTGATCTTTGTGTATGGTGTGAGAGAGTGGTCAGTTTTCATTCTTTTGCATGCAGCTGTCCAATGTTCCCAGCACCATTTATTGAAGAGACTGTCTTTTTCCACTGGATGTTTTTTCCTGCTTTGTCAAAAATTAGTTGCCCAAAGATCCCAGGGTCCATTTCTGGGTTCCCTATTCTGTTCCATTGGTCGATGTGTCTTTTTTTTTGCCAGTACCATGCAGTCTTTGTGATCACAGCTTTGTAGTACAGCTTGAAATCTGGCATTGTGATGCCCCCAGCTTTGTTTTTCCTTTTCAACAATTCGTTGGTGATTTGGGGCCTTTCCTGGTTCCACACAAATTTAAGGTCTCTTTGATCCAGTTCTTTGAAAAATGTCATTGGTATTTTGATCGGGATAGCATTGAAAGTGTAGATTGCTCTGGGTAGCATGGACATTTTAGCTATGTTAATTCTTCCAATCCATGAGGCATGGAATATTTTTCCATCTTTTTGTGTCTTCTTCAATGTCTTTCAAGAGTGATTTGTAGTTTCTAGAATATAGAGCCCTTACGTCTCTGGTTAAGTTAATTCCAAGATAAAGTATGACTTCTGGTGCTATTGTAAATGGGATGGATTCCCTAATTTCTCTTTCTTCAGTCTCATTGTTCTTGTACACAATTGCAACTGATTTCTGAGCATTGATTTTGTATCCCGCCACATTACTGAATTGCTCTATAACTTCTAGTAGTATGGGAGTGGATTCTTTTGGGTTTTCCATATAATCATGTCATCTGTGAAGAGAGACATTTTGACTTCTTCTTTGCCAATTTGGATACATTTTATATCTTTTTGTTGTCTTATTGCTGTTGCAAGGACTTCTAGTACTATGTTGAATAATAGTGGCGAGAGTGGGCATCCTTGTCGTATTCCTGATCTTAAGGGAAAGGCTTCCAGCTTTTCCCCATTGAGAATGATGTTTGCTGTAGGCTTTTCATAGATGGTTTTCATGATATTGAGGAACGTACCCTCTATCCCTACACTCTGAAGGGTTTTAATCAGGAAAGGATGCTGTATTTTGTCAAATGCTTTTTCTGCATCTATTGAGCCGATCATATGAATTTTGGCTTTTTTTTTGTTGATATAATCTATCACATAGATCGATTTGCAAATGTTGAACCACCTTTGCATCCCAGGGAATAATCCCACTTGGTCATGATGGATAATCCACTTAATGTACTTTGGATCCTATTAGCAAGGATCTTGTGGAGAATATTGGCATTCATATTCATTAGGGAGATTGGTCTGTAATTCTCCTTTTTGATGGGGTCTTTTCCTGGTTTGGGGACCAGCATAATATTGCTCTCATAGAATAAGTCTGGTAGCTTTCCTTCTGTGTCTATTTTTTGAAATAGCTTTAGGAGAATAGGTATTATTTTTTCTTTGAATGTTTCGCAGAATTCCCCAGGAAAACTAATCAGTAGCTGGCGTTTTGTTTTTGGAAGGTTTTAATCACTGTTTCAATCTCTTCATAATTAATTGGTCTGTTTAAAAAACCAATTTCTTCCTGTTTCAGTCTTGGTCGTATATAGGTTTCCAGGAAGGCCTCCATCTCTCCCAGGTTGCTTAATTTATTGGCATAATGCTGTTGATAAAAGTTTCCAATAATCCTTCCTGTTTCATTGGTGTTGGTTGTGACCTCTCCCTTTTCTTTAATAATTTTATTAATTTGGGTCCTTTATTCTTTTGGATAAGTTTTGCCAGTGGCTTATCTATTTTATTTATTCATTCAAAGAACCACTTCTAGTTCTGTTGTTCTGCTCTACTGTGCTCCTGGTTCTAATTCATTAATCTCTCCTCTAATCTTGATCAACTGCTTTCTCGTGCGTGGATTGGGGCTGTTCCTCTGTTGCTCATGCAGCTTCTTGAGGTGAGAATATAAAAACTACATTTTAGATTTTTCTATTCTTTTGACTGATGCTTGGATGGCTATGTATTTTCCCCTTAGGACTGCCTCTGCAGTGTCCCATAGATTGTGGACCATTGTGTTTTCATTCTCGTTGGTCTCCATAAATTGTTTAAATTGATTTTTGATTTCCTGGCTTATTGAATCATTCTTGAGCAGGATGGTTGTTAGTCTCCACGTGTTTGAGTGTTTCCAAAATTTTCCTTGTGACTGAGTTCCAATTGCAAAGCATAGTGGTCTGAGAATATGGAGGGAATAATTTCAGTCTTTTAGTATCGGTTGTGGCCAGTTTTATGTCCAAGAACATGGTCTATTCTTGACAATGTTCCATGGGCATTAGAATAGAATGAGTATTCTTTGGTTCTGGGGTGTAGTATTCTATATATATCTATGAGGTCTAACTTGTTGAGTATGGCATTCAAAGATCTTGTTTCTTTGTTGATTTTCTGCTTAGGTGATCTATCTATTGCTGATAGCGGAGTGTTGAGGTCCCCTACTACTAACATATTTTTATCTATATATCTCTTTATTCTGGTTAAGAGTTGGCTTGTGTATCTTGCTGCTCCCCTGTTGGGGGCATGTATATTTATAATCGTCATATCCACTTGTTGGATACATCCGTAGGAATAATATAGTGTCCTTCTGTAACTCTAACTATAGTCTATAGTTTAAAATCCAATATGTCCAATATGAGAATTGCTACCCCAGGTTTTTTTGAGGTCCATTGGCATGAAAGATGGTATTCCATCCCTTTACTTTCAGTCTGGATGTATCCTTAGGTTCTAAATGAGTCTCTTGCAGACAACAAATGGATGGGTCATGTCTTTTTATCCAATCTGCAACCTGTGGTGTTTTATGGGAGCATTTAGACAATTCACATTGAGTCTGATTATTGAGAGATATGATTTTAATGATGCCATGTTGCCTGTAAAGTCTTTGTTTCTATAGATTGTGACTTTCTGTTCTGTATCACTGTTGGGGCCTTTTTACTTTTGTAGACCCCCCCTTAATATCTCCTGTAGGGCTGGTTTTGTGGTTATGAAATTGGTCAGTGCCTGGCGATTTTGGAAGCTCTTTATCTCTCCATCAATTCTGAAGGACAGCCTTGCTGGATAAAGGATCCTTGGCTGCATGTTTTTCTCTGAGAGAGCTTTAAAAATGCCCCCCCCAACCCTTTCTCTCATTCCAGGTCTGTGCAGACAGTTCTGACATAATTCTGATACCTTTGCCTTTGTACGTGAGAATTTTATTTTGCCCTGGCCACTTTCAATACTGTATCCTTGGGTCTAATATTTGCGAATTGCACTATGACGTGACGTGGTGTAGGTTTATCATGGTTGAGCTTGGGAGGGGTCCTCTCTGCCTCTTGGACATGAATGTTTATTTCCTTTGCTAGATTGGGGAGGTTTTCAGCTACAATTTGTTCAAATATCTCTTCTAGACCTCTGTTTTTCTCCATCTCCTCAGGGATGCCGATGATTCTGACATTGGAAATTTTTATTGTGTCAGTAATCTCCTGTAACCTACATTCTTGAGATAGGAGTTTTTTGAGCCAAGTTTCTATTTAGTTTTCTCTTCTACTATCCTATCCTCCAATTCACCAATACGTTCTTCTACCTCATTCACCCTGGACCTCAGGGCATCTAGTTTTGACTGCATTTGATTCATAGAATTTTTAATTTCTGCCAGATTCACTCTCATTTCCATCCTTAGAGATCCATATTCTCGTTTATATTTTCACTAATATTTTTTTTCAAGTCTACACATCACCTTGACTATTGTTACTCTGAACTCCATTTCTGATAATTTGGTCATATCCATATCCATTAGTTCTGTGGCAGAGGCCACAGACTCATTGTCTTTTCTTTGCTGGGGGGTGGTTTCTCCTTCTCTTCATTCTGGTGAGGAGAGGTTGCGGGGTTGTCCAGAGCCCAAATTATTGACCAGGACCCAGGCAGTGTGCACTTGTTTTATAGGGACATTAGGGATGTGGGCTTCTTGATTTTTCAGCCTTGCTTCTGGGGGAGGGTCCTGCCACACCAATACTCAGGCAACGCTGTTTGGGTAGTGTCTCCATGTCCCCTGCGAGGGTGGATGGGAATGGGCACACTGTGAGCTGGTATTTCCAGGCTTTTGTTCTCTGGTGGCTTTCTCTAGCGGTTTGCTTGCCTCTTCTGAGTCAGAGCAGCAGTAGCTGAATCCTAGCTTCTGTCTCAGAACAGAGGGATCGCAGACTGCTCTCCACTGGGCCCCTGTGGCCACTTTAACTGTGTTTCTGTTGGTGCTTCCCAACCCTGCAGCGTCCCAGGATGTGTGTCTCACAGCCGGCATCCCACGCGCTCCGGAGCTCTGTTTCAGTGTGTTTCGTTCACACTCCAGAGCTCTGGTTTTCAGACTGGTCCTGCATTCCCCAGCTCATGGTCTCAGTCTGCTCTCTCGCGGGTGATGGTCCGCGAGTCAGCCCGTTTCCCTGTGCAGGTGGCTACAGCTTCCTGGTGCCCGAGCGTGGAGTCTCCCTCCCCTTCCGTTTATCTCCCGATATCTGTGCGTGGCTTCACAGCCTCCCACTTCGTATCTCAATCCTCAGTGCTGGAGATGTTCATTTGTAGAGATCCAGTTGTATGTCCCTGCATCTCAGGCTGATTCCATGGGTGTTCAGGATGATCTGGTACCTATCCTGCTCGACTCAGGGGACCAGCTGAAAAAGTGGACCCCTACTCCTCTGCCATCTTAACTCCTCAATCTTCTCTTCTGTGAGGTAGTCTCCATGTCAGGGAGCCCACAAGAGCCCACATACTGGGTCTGGTGAAGTAAAACTGGCAAGGTTATTCGGTGGGGGCCACTGTGTCGGGACTCCTTGCGGCTGGAATTGGCCTTGGCTTAGGTCTGGCTGTCCTTATATATGCTTCCAAGAGTTCCAAGCCCTCATGGGGTGTTGGGGGGGCCCTCCTGCATTCTCAAAGTACTTGGCCTGCTCTATAGGCAGCTTTGCTCAGCGTGTATTGCTATAATTCACTGTGTATTATTTGGCTTTTTAACTAACAGAGCACCTCAGAAATATCTAAAGCCAAAGATAAAGTAACAGCCTGATTCTGTGTCTTCCATTTCACCATAAACTTGTACAATATTAGATAAATTTTAATGTTATATATAGAATGGGTTGGTGCAGAACTCCAGCATCTCTGTGTTTTAAATTTATCATTATTTCTAAATGAGATTATCTTTTTGTTCGATCAAATTCAGATGTTGCCCTTTCATAAGTCTACTTTATCCTTGAATTAATGAAAACACCAGAGGGTGAGACTAAGCAATACTCACTTCTTACAGAATTTTATCATATTAATAGCAATGTCCAACTATTATGAAATTGTACCAACTCTTTGTAGTTACTGAACTATACTTAAATTTTATTCATGAAATTGATAAGTACTAAGAACAAATAATTATTTCTTCAATAACAAGTAAGTACCCTGAATTCAGATGTTGATTATATTAAGGGAATGAAATCAATATTCTAGGTTGTATTTGTAGCTCTGGAACTGACCCATAAAGCAGTAATCTAGAGTTAGACTTTGAGCTCTGTGTCTTCTACATACTTCACTGTGTAACTACACAAGGATTTCATCATCTGCAAGCCTGTCTCATCAAGGAAAAAAAAAGATACTAATAATCATGTAACTTATAGGGTTGTTGTAAAGAGTAAAGGAGATCATGTATGTGAAAACCACTTTGTAAAAGTTCAAATGATAAAGTCAACCATTATTGCTATTATAATCATTATAAGAAGTTTCTCCTTCATGGGATCTTATAAGGATTTACCTAAAGGGGTAAAGTATTAATTCAATAATCAAAACCTCTTGAGCTTAACAATGGTAATAGTGATGATAGCTAGCATTTGACAACATGATCTGTCCCCTGCCACCCAGCAGATATGATTGCATCTCCTACTTCTCTTTCCTCCTCATTCACTATTTTGTATCCACATTAATGTCTTTGTTCTTCCTAAAGAACACTAAGATCATGATTCCCTTATGAGGAATATTACATTGGCTACTCTCTCTGTATGAAATGTTCTTCCTACAGATCTGTACATGACTGTGTGTTTTGACATATTCTGGACCTCTGATCAAGTGCCACATCCTTACAGAAAAGCCTTTTTAAACAACTCTAAGTAAAATAGTATGCCTCCTACCTTTACAGTCAATCTTTAGTCCCTTTTTCTTCTTTTGTTTCTGCACGGCCCTGATACTATTTGCTTATGTATTAATTATCTTCCCAATCAGAATAGGAGATATATGAGAGCAAGGTTTTTTTTCTGTCTTGTTTTACCATTGTATCCCAGAACATAGAATGATGACAGGCATATAGTAAATTCTCCATAACTATTTGTTAAATGAATGAATTACATTAATTGAACTTTATGTGTCAGGGCTTGTTTTACTCATTTCATTGTTTTTAATATTCACAATAACTCCATAAAGAAGGTCCATTACCTGTGTTTTGCAGAAGAGAAAATTTAAGTTTAGAAAGGTTAAATAAGTTGCCCAAGGTCACACAGTGAATAAATAGGAAGTCTAGGATTTGAACCCAAGCAGTCTGACTCTAGTGGCCTTATTCTTCATACTCTAGTGCCTCTAGAGTTTATTTTTTGAGCACTTGCTCTGTACCAAGCACTGTGTTAGTTTTATGTGCATAAAACGTTTAGTCCTCATCCATATTTTTACAGAGAAGGAAATTGAAGTTTAGAGAGGTTAAGTAATTTGCCCCAGTCACACAGGTATAATGAGTTATCTTTTATGAAATATTTAAATAAAATTATGAAATTGACTCTTCACTTAAAAAATATTTTCTGCAATTTTTTTTAATGTTCTGGAAAATAAATAAGGGAGTAATGAGTCAACTCAATTCTCTGGTCCTGTGATATCCCTTTTCTAAACCCATGTATTTCATGCTTTTAAAAATATTAACAGGTTCTTTTTTTCTGCACATCCTTGACAACACTTGTTGCTTGCCTTTTTGATAATAACCATCTTAGTAAGTGTGAGGTGATATCTTGTTGTGGTTTTAATTTCCCTTTCCCTGATTAATAGTGATATTGAGCACTTTTTTACATACCTGTTGGCCTTTTATGTCTTCTTTGGAGAAATGTCAATTCAGGTGCTTTGTCTATTTTTATTTGGGTTATTTGTTTTGTTTTGTTTTTCACCATTGAGTTGTAGGAGTTCTATATGGATTTTGGATATTAAGACTTTAACAGATATGTGGTATATAAATATTTTCTTTTTTAAAGATTTTATTTATTTATTTATTTATTTATTTATTTATTTATTTATTTTAGAGAGAGAATATGAGTGGGGGAAGAAGCAGAGAGGGTGGGAGAGGGAGCAGGAAAGAATCTCAAGCAGTCTCTGCCTGAGTGTAGAGCCCACTGTGGGGCTCAATCTCATGGCCCTGAATTCATGATCTGAGCTGAAACCAAAAGTTGGACATTTAACCAACGGAGGCACCTGGGCACTCCAACAATTTTTTTTCCCATTCTCTAGATTGCCTCCTTTGTGCATATTGGTGGGAATATAAATTGGTACAGCCACTATGGAAAACAACATTAGGGTTTCTCAAAAAATTAAAAATAAAACTACCACATAATCTAGCAATCCCATTTCTGGGTATATATACACAAGAATTGAAATGAGAATCTCAAAGAGAAATCTGTACTCCCATGTTTTTTGCAGCATAATCATATGAGCCAAGACATGGAAGCAACCAAAATGCCCATCAGTGAATGAACAGATTTAAAAAAATGGTATTTACATTCAATGAAATGTTATTCAGCCATAAAAATAAAAAGAAGGAAATCTTGCCATTTTTGACAAGATAGATGAACCTTGAGGACATTACACTAAATGAAATAAGGCAGTTACAAAAGGACAAATACTGCATGATCCCAAATGTATAAGGACTCTAAAATAGTCAAACTCATAGAAGCAGAGAGTAGAATGCTGGTAATCAGGGGCTGAGGGTAAGGGGAAATAGGGAGGTGTTAGTCAAAGTGTACAAAGTTTCAGTAATGCAGGTCAAATCCTAGAGATCTACTTTAGGGAATAATTAATAATGTTGCATTGTATACTTAAATTTTTCTAAGAGAGTAGATCTTAAGTGTTCTTATCACAAAAAATAAAGAGGACAAAAGGAAACTTTTGAATGGATATGGTTATGGCATTGAATATGGTGTTGGTTTCATTGGTGTATACTTATCTCCAAACTCATCAGGTCATATACATTAAATACAAATAGTTTTTTGTATGTCACTCATACTTCAGTGAAGTTTTTAGAAAAAGAAGATTACTAATAAAGTTTGAACTGCATTTTCACAAACATATACTCTTATTTGTGAGTGTGGCAAGATTGATCCCCTTGCTCATGTCAAACAGCTAGTTAATTGTAGCACTGAAAGTAGAACTCAGGTCCTTGGACTCTTAATTTCTAATTCCATTACAGTTTGTTCATTAATACCTTGCTTTAATCAATTGAGCTAATTGGAAACAAAGATTTATGTGTGTTTTAATCTGTTTTAGCACATCAGTAATTTCAAAAAAAATCTCTATAATCTTTCCTGTTATTGTCTATACACTTTGTGTATTCTTTTTATTCACTACTACTTAACACAGATAATTAGATGATTGTATATCTATTTAAGGACACGTTTTTTGAGGGCAGAAACCATGGGTAGTCTTTATTATGTAACTTTAAAGATTTTAAAAAGAACAATGTGCTATCTGGACACTGAGCAAACACTGGGTCACTTATGTTACTTCCTTTTATATGAACATGGAGTCCCACAAAAGAAAAAAATCCACAGAAAAAGAGTATTCAGTAAAAACAAAAACAAAACAAAACACACATACATAAAGGCTTGGATACACAACCCCCAAGCACACACACAGAAAGAACTCTATAGCATTTAAATTTATCTTTATTATCTTGGCTTATACAGTGTCCCTTTTACCATGGGATCCCCAACTGTCATTCATGATAAACAAGTTTCAATGGGCATTTCCATTCTGGAGTATGCCAGAAGGAAAATAAATAATCTAGTGTTTGTTTAGTTACATGTACAGGCATGTTTTACCCTTAGCAGAGGAAACCTTGGCTGAATTAGTTAGCACCAACTGACTCCATTCCACAAAGCACAAATGGGAATCTTCTCCATTGTCTGGTTGCCAAATATCTGCACTTATGCAAGTGCATTTTCATATTTAGAAAGAAAGGGTATTATGTAGGATACTTGCTATTTTTTAGTAATTATGAAATAATCTTTGCAGGGCCCTGTATAATTAAAATCTTTCTTTAAAAAATGATTAATATTCACTTATTTCAAAGCTAGGTTTTGTTGTTTTTTTAAATCAATGATCTGATTTTCACAAGTAAGAAAATAAGCCCTAACCTTTATAACATAGGTATTGCTTTCTGGTTGGGAAATAATATTAATAGTCTAAACTTAAGCTTCTATCAGGGAAAAAAATAGAGTTTTTTTAATAATAATTTTTTATTATGTTATGTTAGTCACCATGCAGTATATCCTTAGTTTTTGATGTAATGTTCCATGATTCATTATTTGTGTATAACACCCAGCGCACCATGCAATATGTGCCTTCTTTAATAGAGTTTTTAAATAAATCTGTCTCTGGACATATGTGAGAAAGGAAAAACCTTTTTTTCCTACTATTTCTGCTACTGTTTTTCTACCATTCCCACCTATTCTATGTGGTCAACATCCATTGAATGGATATTGTATACAGATACACTGTTTGATCACAAAGAGTTGATAATCCATTTAGCAGAAAGACACATGCTCAAAAACACATAAACTCAATATTGCTTATCTAGTAAGGTTATTAAGGGCAAAACAATCAATATCCACTAAGCTAACATATTTTTGTGAAGACAAAGTAATTTAGAACTAATATTCAGTGGAAAAAAGTCAGAGAGGGCTTCTTGGAGGAATAGTTAAAATTTTTAAGCTGAATTTTAAAGGAGTTCAGAGACAATGGATCAGCAGAGGGAGGGCGTTCCAAGTAAAGAAACATTAATTTACATGTAATAGAGGAGGGCCCATTTGGAAAAAGTGATAAAAAACATATGTTGACTATCAAAAGTTGCAAATTGATAGAGATCCCTAAATATCAGGCAAAGGGATATAACTTTTCTAATAAAAGTAGTAAGAAACTAGTTTTATAAGAAGGGGAATAACATAATAAAGCCAATCCAGGCTACATAGTGGTATAGCATGCTAGTAAAGATCAAAGAGTCTGAAGTTCAGTCTCCTGGGTTTGAATCCTGGGTCCTCCATTTCCTAGTAACCTTGAATAAGTTATTTAACTTCTATGTTTCTCATTTCCCTCAGCAGTAGAATAGATCTAAAAACTGTGCCAACTTCACAGGGTTGGTATGAGCATTAGACGATTTCCTGCAAATAAAATGATTACAGTAATGCCTCACAGATTAACCATTCATGAAATGTTAGCTTCTACATGAAAATGTGGAGGCCACTTTATCTCTGGGCATTTCTCAATGTAGCCAACCTAATTATCCTCATAGCTTTTAATCAAAATCCTGACCTTTGGGGCACCTGGGTGGCCCAGTCGTTAAGCGTCTGTCTTGGGCTCAGGTCGTGATCCCGGCATTCTGGGATGGAGCCCCACATCAGGCTCCTTCGCTGGGAGCCTGCTTCTTTCTCTCCCACTCCCCTTGCTTGTGTTCCCTCTCTCACTGGCTGTCTCTCTCTCTCTGTTGAATGAATAAATAAAATCTTTAAAAAAAAATCCTGACCTTCATCCAAACAAACCAGTTTGCTTGTCTATATTGCTCAGACTTTGAATATTTTATCCCTGCTGGCCTAAGCTATTCCTTTTCACCAATCCACATTCCTACTCTAGTTAAAACCCTTAACTCAAATGGCATTCCTTCACTGTTCCGCTAAAATTTTACCAGTCCTTCAGTTCTCTTTCTATTATGCAAGTGCTCCAGTCAATTTTCTTTTTTTACTGTTATTCTCTTGGTGATTCCAGCCTCTCCCCACCTCCACTGAATTCATCCTTCCAAAGACGCCTAACATGACTAAGAATAGAAGTCAGAATTTACCAGTGTCATCTACACAGATTTCTATATTTTTCCTTCACTATATATATATATATATATATATATATAGAGAGAGAGAGAGAGAGAGAGAGAGAGAGAGAGAGAGAGAGAGAGCCAAGATATGTTTCTTCATTGTTGATTAGTCAAAGGGAAAGACAAAGCTTCCTGGAGTTTGAGTGCTTTCAATACGTGAGCATTGAAGTCCAACTGTCTAGGTTTATATCCTGATTCTTCTGTTTACTGAGCAACTTTAGGCAATGCTCTTAATATTTCTGAGCTTAGGTTTCCTCATTTACAAAATGGTAAAATGAGTAGTAATCGTCTCACAAGGTTGTTTTAAAAATTTATTAAGGCAATGGATTTAAAGGGTTTAACACAGTGCCTGCCAAGTAGAAATACATTAATAAATGGAAACTACTACTATAATGACCATTGTTTCATGTAGTCCTAACCAGAAAATACAGGAAAAATTATTATCTCCATTTTGCAGAACAGGAAATAAGTTTAGAGAAGTAAAGTACCTTGTTCAAAGTGACAGAGCTAGTAAATGACAGAATTTGGATTTCAATCAAATCTGCTGCTATTTTGTTGCATTTCATCTTGCTCTGCTATTCCACTGCATTTCATCTTGCTATTTTTCTGCATTTCCATGAACTTTTAGGTTTTAGAAGGACAGATTATTGCTTTTTGTCAATTCAATTAATAACACTTATTTTTTTTCTTTACTTACAGCTATAGAATGACCAGCCATGGAGTAAACCATCTGTATCTTGTCTCTAGATGCATTGCAGAATGAGATGTCTTCTATGTAAAACCTATAGATGAGTGGAAAAGGCTTATCATGTACAAGTATCACTTCATCACTGAGGGAAAGCCCTGGCTTCTTGTTTCCCAGAGAGATCCTAAAACTGAGTGTCAAGGTTTTGTTTATTTATATCTAAATGTGTATATCACTACCGAGTGTCCCTAATTCTTAGAACATATAGTAAACCAATTAATGTAACCCCCAGAAACTGTGTTTAAATTCAACATTCAGTATATATAGCCTGTAGGGAATTCACAGCACTGTTAAATCAATTACCTTAAACTAGTGCTTGCCAAAAGCATGTGGAACAAAGCACTAGTGTAACAAGAAGCTCTTTGAAAAAAAAAATTCAGAGGTCAAAGAAGTTTGTGAAGCATTACATGCTATAATCCCCTTCTCGGAAATTCACAGAACTGTATTAGTTAAGGTTATTCTAATTGCAAGTAACAAAAACCAACTTTAGCTAGCATAAGCTTAAAAAGGAATTATTGGAAGGATACTGTAGTAATACACTGAAATCAAAAGAATAGTTGAAATACTGAACCTCAATAAGAGTAACTACTAAACACCTCCACAGCAAGAGTTCACAGAACTCCCAAATGTACATCCTTACATCAATCCTGGACAGGATGCATAAAATCCTCTTGGAAATCTTGTTAAGAACTATAGTGCTTGACATTTAGAGAATACGTGGTGAGTCTTCAATAATTCTTAGCTGTCATTATTAAACATTTTCTGTCTAAATCAGGTACAAGACATTCTGATTTAGAGACATTGGATGGAGCATAGGAACCAGAGTTTTTGCATAACTTTCATGTCAGTGTGAAGTAGAGTCAGATTTGGAAACCACTTCTCAAACCACTTAAGTGATACAGACACTAATGATGCCCAGCTTCTAAATCTCTCAGCTCAAAATTCTATGAAGACAATTGTTCTTATTGAGCTTTTAAGTTTCAAATATTTTATTCCTTCACCAATCAGCTATGGCCAGAGAATCAGAACATATGTGACTGTAAAGGGCATATTTCTGAGGAATAGTGACAGTTCCAAGAGAAGGGGAAATTTTTGTGAACTGAGTAGCCACCCTGAGAAGTGTCTGCTTTTAAAAATATTTGAAGATGTGTTTTTTTAAAAAAAACTATTTAATTTTGTTGAATCAGGCTTTGCCTAAATTTATTTGGCCACAAAATCATTTTTTGTGGTGATCTATTTATTTTTAATAATATTTTTTATTATATTATGTTAGTCACCATACAGTACATCCCTAGTTTTTGATGTAAAGTTCCATGACATTACTTGTGTATAACACCCAGCGCACCATGCAATACATGCCCTCCTTAATACCCATCACCACCCTATCCCACTCCCCCATCCCCTCCCCTCTGAAGACCTCAGTTTGTTTCCCAGAGTCCATAGTCTCTCATGCTTCATTCCACCTTCTGTTTACCCCCCCTTTCTTCTTCCCTTTCTTCTCCTACCAATCTTCCTACTTCTTATGTTCCATAAATGAGTGAAACCATATGATAATTGTCTTTCTCTGCTTGACTTATTTCACTTGGCATTATCTCCTCCAGTGCCGTCCATGTTGCAGCAAATATTGAGAAATCATTTTTTTTTAAAGATTTTATTTATTTATTTGACAGAGATAGAGACAGCCAGCAAGAGAGGGAACACAAGCAGGGGGAGTGGGAGAGGAAGAAGCAGGCTCATAGCAGAGGAGCCTGATGTGAGGCTCGATCCCATAACGTCGGGATCACGCCCTGAGCCGAAGGCAGACACTTAACCGCTGTGCCACCCAGGCGCCCCGAGAAATCATTATTTTTGATGGCTGAGTATTATCCATTGTATATATGGACCACATCTTCTTAATCCAGGCATCTGTTGAAGGGCATCTCAGCTCCTTCCACTATTTAGCTATTGTGGACAATGCTGCTATGAACATTGGGGTGCCTATGCCCCTTCTCTTCACTACGTCTGTATCTTTGGGGTAAATCCCCAGTAGTGCAATGGCTGGATCATAGGGTAGCTCAATTTTTAACTTTTTAAGGGACCTCCACACTGTTTTCCAGAGTGGCTGTACAAACTTGCATTCCCACCAACAACGTAAGAGGGATCCCCTTTCTTCACATCCTATCCAACATTTGTTATTTCCTGCCTTGTCAATTTTTGCCATTATAACAGGCATAAGGTGGTATCTCAATGTGGTTTTGATTTGAATTTCCCTGATGGCTAATGATTTTGAACATTTTTTCATGTGTCTGTTAGCCAGGACCCTCAGCTCTCTGTGCAACTAATCTTTGACAAAGCAGGAAAAAACATCCAGTGGAAAAAAGACAGTCTCTTCAATAAATGGTGCTGGGAAAATTGGACAGCTACATGCAAAAGAGTGAAACTTGACCACTCTCTCACACCATACACAAAGATCAACTCCAAATGATGAAAGACCTCAATGTGAGACAGGAATCCATCAAAATCCTAGAGGAGAATGTAGGCAGCAACCACTTTGACATCGGCCACAACAACTTTTTTCATGACACATCTCCAAAGGCAAGAGAAACAAAAGAAAAAATGAACTTGTGTGACTTCATCAAGATAAAAAGCTTCTGCACAGCCAAGGATACAGTCAAAAAAATGAAGAGGCAGCCCACGGAATGGGAGAAGGTATTTGCAAATGATACTACAGATAAAAGACTGGTATCCAAGATCTACAAGAACTTCTCAAACTCAATACACAAGAAACAAATAATCAAATCAAAATATGGGCAGAAGATATGAAAAGACACTTTTCCAATGAAGACATACAAAATCATGTTTTTCCCCAACATTTAATAATGTGATTCTGAACAGGAAATCTGTACCACACACATTAAGACATGTTGATTTGAAAGTTAGGTTAAAGTTATTATGGTCCCCTTATCTTCACTAGATTTTTGCCTTACCTGGCTTTCAGCTGCTACTCCTGCAGTTTCTGTTTCCGTATGACAAAGGAGGTGGTTTGGCTTCACAGTTGTGAAAAACATTTTGTGTCTCAGCTCAGTATCTCATGAGGTGCTCTGTAACAAAATAAAAATAAAACAAAACAAAAAACAAAGAATAAAAAAGCAAAGACAAAAAAGATGCAAAGGGATTTTATGTAATCAAACAATGTTTAGCAAACATTGAAACTTTGCATAAATATACTTTGGAAATTTCACAATGTGCTTAAGCATATAAAAGACTTTGAGAAGTCTGATAGCAAAGACAGTTTTTCAACTTTGTTTAACCCAACATCTTCTCAATTTATTTATTGGGAGGAACTCCTATGAATGAAGCCTACTTTACTCACACACAAAACGCAGAATGGAAGGCTGGTAATTACAAGTCCACCTTTCCTCCTTTTCTTTTTCTTTTTTTTTTTTTTTTGGATTTTATTTATTTATTTGACAGAGAGACAGCCAGAGAGAGAGGGAACACAAGCAGGGGGAGTGGGAGAGGAAGAAGCAGGCTCCCACCGGAAGAGCCCAATGTGGGGCTCGATCCCAGAACTCTGGGATCACACCCTGAGCCGAAGGCAGACGCTTAATGACTGAGGTACCCAGGTGCCCCTCCTCCTTTTCTTCTATGTTGCCTCTTAATATCTTTGTGGTCTAGGAAAAACAATGATTTTAGAATAGCCCCACAGAATTTCTGGTCTGAAATTGGCCTTAGTCAGCTATTACTTAAAGTGTTTTTAATAGATCATTTTGGCTTTCTTCTATTATGAGGAGAGCAAAGGTTATACCACATCCTTCTGAACAAATTAAGTATTGTGTCACAAGCGCCTGACATGAAAGGCATGTTCAGATGGAAAATCTGGTAACTTGCACTGGTAGAACAAAAAATAACAAAAAAAATAACTTGTTTTGTTTTACAACATTTAAAAATGTTTTCACATAAATGCAAAATTGAGCAAGCCACACAAATTGGATTAATCACAAATCAAAGAATGCCTGGGGTAATGCATTGGTTATAATCTTAACTTATGCATCAGCTTCTCTGGTTTCTGCCTTTGACAGATAATTTTCCCTGAAGGGTTTTTATGTATTTCAAACAATAAACACATTACAATAGGTGTGCTCACCTAAAAAATTCACTTGTTGTTACATCTTCATTCGACATGGCTGCCCTTGAGTTTTACACATTTACAGAGCCAGGCTGCTGTGCAGTTTAGCATGGGGGTGACTTGGGTAAGTTTTGAGGTTGAGCAGTCACTGCACCTAAAGCAAGAACTAACTGGGTCACTATCAAACATTTTCCATTACATTTGTCAGAAAAAGACCATGGTTGTGAGAGTCACAAGAAATAAGGGAGATAAAAATATCAAAGCAAACTGAGACATAGTTTCCTAACATCACCCTCCCAGTCTACCAGCTCTTGGCCAAGAGAAAAACAAAAACGTGAAGCTAGGGCTTAATAGGCATTTTACTACTGTTATTTTAAATAAGGTCAAAAACAAAACACAAAGGGGCTAGTTCAAGCTGTCTGCCACCTGTTTGGGTCTGGCTACATGAAGCTGCCACATATTCCCTGGTTGCTACCCTTCCTAACTACCTAATGGGTTAGCCAACCATCTGTGTCTCCTGCCATAACTAATCAGGGCAGTACTCAAATCTATTGTCCTTGAGCTTTAGGGCTCTTAGAGCATTATGGTTCATGCCTATGGCTTATTGCTTAAGGAAGCTAGGCTGGTTCACAGAAACTTTCTGAAACTCTCCTTTCCTTTCCTTCTGTGACCCTCTGAAAGCTTTAGAGCTCACCCCATCATTCATTCATTTATCATTCTGGTTGGATTTCCATGTAATCATTAAAATCATCATCATCAAGCTTGCTTTCTCCTGGACTCCATCTGCTTTTACTTTCAAATTCCACATGCTCTGGGACAAAGCACCCCTGAGAATTCCATCTATTTTACAATCTTCAAAATTTTGGTTTGTCAGTTGCTGGCTCTTAATAGTGAGGGAAGCCCAGCAGTTTGGCACCAAAGAGGAAAACTGCACACAGACATAGTCAACAGGAAAAAAAAAAAAAAGCAACAGAAGAAAAACAAAACAAACAGAAGGAAAAGATACTGGGGAATTTCTTGGAACTGCTGTTTCATTCAGATAGCTATTTAAAATTCACTATACAGATATTTGCTAAACATATTATGCAAATAATAGAATCCAGAGATTCAAAGATAAATAAATCATAGACCCACCACACGAAGTGTATATATTCTATTTAATAAGATCTCAAAATGCATAAGTCATAATGTTGATTTAAGAAATAATGATTAAACTGGGGATGGGTCTTTGTACTAATGAAACCTGTTCAGAATTTCAGAAAAGAAAAATAAAACACAACAGTGTGCTTTCTAGATTTATGTCTTATGTTTTTCTCCTTTTACCTCATGTACTAAACATTAACCCCTTACATCTAATTATTAAATATCCAGAGCAATATACTTGAAATACTATGTTTGCCTCACAATGCAACCTTTCCTTTATGTGGAATTCTAGCTTTAATCTCTTAAGTTACTTTCCAACATGAAAGAATACCTTTAATTATAAAAATTAAGCTAAAACTTTGGTTTTAATCACTGTACTGATTCAAACCTTATTCCTCTTATGCTCTTATGCAAAAAGAAAAGCAGTACACTTATCGTATGTGAAAGTCTTTACCTCAAGAAAAGAAAAGAATATTTGATTATAGCAGTTCAGTCTTTCATTAGTAGTATTCGGTTTTGCTACTGTTTCTCATTCTAATATTCAGAAACTAATTAAGGTGTCTTAATTAACTTTCACATGTCTAGAATACATGTCATAGTCAATTAAGTGTCTTAACAATCCCTCACTCTGCTGTTTCCTATCCCTATTTCTCTACTACTTATCACTCACACCTAGGTGACTCAGACAGAAAGAGGGTCTAAACTAAACAGCATATGGGATAGACCGGTGATGGGTAGTAAGGAGGGCACGTATTGCATGGTGCACTGGGTGTTATACACAACTAATGAAGCATCGAACTTTACATCGGAATCCGGGGATGTACTGTATGGTGACTAACACAATATAACAAAAAATCATTAAAATAAATAAACTAAAGAGCATATGACAGTGATTGTGGAAGGTAAATAAATACCAGGTGATGAATTTGAATAATATAAAAACAATAATACCCATGAAAAGAGCACTCAGACCTGTGGGGAAAAAATTGGGTAAAATAATAAGTTCAGGCCTTATCTAAACCTGGTTTAATATTGGTAGTGGTTAAAATTTTGACTAAATTATTCACTCTTTTTTTTTGTCCTTTGCTTCTCTTTCTAGCCACTCGCACACATGCAGTCCCCAGATTCCTTTGAGGAAGCAACCATGAAGACTAAACTATTCCAAAGGTTCTCTTCTTACCTAGGCAGTCTTTCCCTACTGATATTTTCAGCTCAAATTTCCAAAGTGGTTTTCAAGCACACATTTAGTATCATCACTTTGGTCAGAAAGAGTAAACTATCCTGTTTTTTGAAGTCTGCCTTCCTCAGAGCAAATCAGCATTAATAAATGAAAGAAAAATAGATATTTGTTAAGTTTATTTCTTAGTCACCAAAGAGGAAAAGGCAGCTAGTGAACCAGAGCATATATGAGACATGCTTTGGGGACTTTCAGAGAAATTTGAACATGATGCAACTTAGAAAGAGTCTTTCAACAAATCCATAGAAAATGTGTGAGCTCACAAGTAATATAAAATTAAAATTAAAACAATGAAATAATAATTTTCTTTTAGCAATTGGCAATTATTTGAAATACTAAAAATGTTCAATGCTACCAAAGTTGTATGGAAAGAGGCGTCCTTACATATTGTTAGTGGAGGTGAATTTGGTAAAATGCTTTGGGAAATAAATTTGAAAATAAGTATTAGGATTCTTAAAAATGATATTACTATGACTCAGTAAGTTCACCTTTAGGACACAATGCTTTAGAATGCTTTAGAAATCATCCTAAACACAATACATTTTATGCATGATGATGATCATCAGAGTGTAGTTTATAATAGTGAAATATTGGAAGCAACTGTTGGAGGAATTATTTGGTAATCTATGATGCCATCTACCAGATGAAATATTGTGCAGCCATTGGAAATAATGTTTTTGAAGACTTAAAAACATGTGCATAATATAGTATTAAGTGGGAAAATAATATAAATGTGCACATACTGTTTAATTACAACTATGTTAAAAAATAGCAACAACATGTGTTTAGAGAGAAAAGGGGGACTGGAAAGAAATACACCAAAATTAGAATGAGGTGATAAATTCATAAGACCTTTCTTTTCTTAAATACACAATTTGTCATATCTATTCTTTTCATACTTGAGATCAATTTTAAATCTAATTCATATAAGTATAATTTTAAATAGAATATAATCTTAAATTCAGTATAATTTATTAAAAATTTTAAATACAGGGATGACAGTTATAATTTTGGCATTATTCCTAGTGTTAGTAATGGAAACCATGTAAATGCAAGATTAAGTTAATCCATCTTAACACATAGTTCTTTAGACATCATTTTATGATCACTTCATTATAGACACAGTCTAACCTCATTCTACTCAATTTATGATTTATTATCTGTGGTCTTCTGGCTCAATATTTCTAATGGTTCAGTCTTCAACCAACAAGTTTTTTTTAAGTTCTTTCCTACAGTGAGGGTGTTTATTGTCTGCATGGAGGTAAAATTATCAGCTAGTTTATTATATAAGTCAAATCAGTTTTCAACTGAGATGAGCCATATCTATTGAAAGACACGTGGACTGATGCTGAAACCTGGAAAAAACAAACTAGTTTGGGTCTCCCCAGGCAGAGATAGTCCACTTTCTATTAAGCCGAGTAAATTTGGTGCTTCCAAACTCTCTAGGACCTTGGAAGAAAAATCAAACTGGGTTTATTTTTGTTGTGAGGATTAGAGATACCATTAGTTTGGTCTAGAGCTTGGTCTGGGCTGAAATTATAAGAGAGTCTATCAGAAACAGCCAAATACCAGATAAATCATTAGTTGAATACAGAAATGATGATGCTCCCCTACTCCTCTGCCCCCCTGCCAAGTTTTATATTTCTTTTCTTTATAAACCAAGAATTTTGTTTTGTTTCAGGTGATACTGTAGGTCATCTAAACAGATCATTTTCTTTCTTGGGTTGCTTTTTCCTTTGAAGAAGAAAATGTCGACAGGATTTGCCACCAATGTATGGTGCATAGAAGGACAATGGGGGACTTAAAATACTTCTTGAAGCTCAATTGATTTTAAGTCCTTGTGCTTGGCACAATTGGCAAGATTTCCATTGAGTATGTTTAATTAGCAACTCTATCAGCAATCCCAAAGACAAGGGCAGGGTCAACTCTGCTTCTGGGGTGCACAGTTGGGCCTTGTTCAAAAAAAAGCAATCTCAAAGCTTACAGGAAAGCTGATCTGTTAGTTACAGTGGAGTTTCAGCCAGAACATATCTCATTGCTCCAGGATATATTTCATTGAGTGATTTAACTGTTGCTTCTGTCCACCCTGATTTCAATTTCCCCCCTTAAGTTCACTACAATTATTTTTTTTCTTTATCCAGTTGCCATTTGCTCTAAACAATTAACTGACATATTTGAAATGAACTGTACTTAGTAAACATAGCTTACTTATTAGAATGCCTATGATCCAAGACTTGTCATTATATATAATGTTTATTATAGCTTATAGGCCACACTGAAGAAATTTCTTACTGTCCAGATCTCACAATTCAATAGGAAGTTGGAGGTGAAACCTGTTTAAAAGACCTTCAGTTTGGTTCTTGACAGCCTCCTGAGTTTATTTCTTTTTGTACTTTAATGATCAATGCAGGGCTATACAAGTACAATTACTAATTTTCAGCTTTAATTTCCTTATAACTAACTCATATACATTTGCCTAAATTGGTGAAATAGATTTCTATATCTTAAAAGTGACTTATATAGAAGCAATGTCTGATTAGTTTGATTAATCCTCTAATATCTCTTTATCCAGAAATTAATTAATCAACATATAGCTATAGTATATTCTGAAGCTTTTCTATCATTAATTTAAAATGTTAGTTTATTTGCCTGCAAGATTATTCAGGCATATCTTAAATAATTAAAAAGTAGCTTTGACTTATATAACTTCCCATGTCCCCAGTCTTCTAAAGGATTTCCACTCAGAGAAAAAGCTGATCTTCTTACTTTGAATTGTTATTATTTTCCCCAGTGGTTTCTCCAATTATCTATATTCAAATATCTTTACTTTTTTAAATATATATACACCAAAAGACACAGACTTTTCTTTTTTTTTAATATTTTTTATTTTATTATATTAGTCACCATACAGTACATTCCCAGTTTTTGATGCAATGTTACATGACACAGCCTTTTCTTATGTTCATTTGTGGCACAATAAAAACTACTACATCGATCAAACACAATTGAATTTTTATAAAGAAATGTAACATCATATTTGAAAACCTTTTAAAGGGCAATTTCTTCTGTTTTCTTGGTACTCTCATATGGGTTGTTCTGACATCCTGCATAGTGACATAGTGACACTTAACTTGATCAGCACTTAACATCCCTTGTACCATGGACATGAGATTCCAGTCTGTAAGGAATTTGGTTAAAGTGCTAAGGAATTAAAATGCAGTTCTCTTTTCAGCCTTCAACTTGTGACAAAATGGAAAAGAAACATTTATTCTATGTTTTCCATAATTTGTGTTTTTGATATCATTTAGCAATAGATAATAGTAAATTGAATATATATGTATCTGGTATACGTATACATCTGGTATCTTGATCAATACACAAAAAATTCAAGTGCATAGATTTTAACCATCTATTATAAAACACAGAATACAAGAAAACTTTATTTTTGAATCATTTTAATGCCCTTAGGGGACAAACGACATTAACCTATAATTCTCAAGTTTATAAGGTTTGGAATAATAACATCACAGAAGAAAAATTAATGTTTTTCATTTGTTACCATACAAAATTTATAAGAATAAACTCTTTTCCAGACCACAGATGGTGTACAGAACCCAGTGATAATGAGCTTCTCATGTGCATGTGTTGCAGATTCATTGTTTTTTCTTACTATTTCAAATGTCTTTAATGTAATACCTGATGGTTACTAGAAGCTAATGGGTGAGGTAATAGAGAGATGTTGGTCAAGGGGTACAAATTCTCAGTTATAAGATGAATAAGTTCTGAGAATCTAATGCACCTCATAGTGCTTATAGGTAATAGTACTGTATTATGCACCTGAAAGTTGCTAAGAGGGGAGATCTTAAATGTTCTTACCACAAGAAAGAAATGGTAGTTATGTGATGGGGGGGGGTGGACATGTTAGCTAACATGGTGGTGATCATTTTGCAATTTATAAGCTTAATTTTGCAGTTATTTTTTAAAAATCTAAAACCATAAGTAATACCTGATAGTGGATATCTGGTGTAGTATTTGTTTGTATAGAAGGGAAGCACTTGACTATATCATTCTCCAAACCCATTAAAATTGTAAGGGAGTGCAGAGGGGAAGGAATTGTTCAAAACTATTACCTTAGTCAATTGAATGACTTTTTTGAAGAATAGAGATAAGTGAGTAGATATAACAAGGTGGATTGTGATACAAAAAAAGTGTTTTGTGAATATCTTTTGAACAATCTATAAATCACGCCACTTGACTTGCACAAATACTTCTTGTTTCAGTGGGTATACTAATCTGCAGTTTACACAGGTTAGGTTAGTTTAATAATAATTGTACAAAATTATATACCTTGATTACTTAATTCATCCGCACACACACATACACAGAGTAGCCAGAGTAAAACCAAGTATTTTTATGTCCTAATATGTAACTATTTACTATATCATGACTCATCAGTGTTGATTTTCTAAGAACAGCCAATTTTTTTTAAATATGTTCAGTTGGCCAGCATATAGTGTATCATTAGTTTTGATGTAGTGTTCAATGATTCATTAGTTGTGTATAACACCCAGTGTTCATCACCATACATGCCTTCCTAAATACCCATCACCTGGTTACCCCATCCCTCGCCCCCCTCCCTTCTGCAACCCTCAGTTTGGTTCCCAGCATCAAGAGTCTCTAACGGTTTATGTCCCTCTCTGATTTCTTCCCATTCACTTTTCCTCCCTTCCCTGGTGGTCCTCTGCACTATTACTTATGTTTGACATATGAGTGAAACCATATGATAATTGCCTTTCTCTGCTTGACTTATTTCACTTAGCATAAGCCACTCCAGTTCCAGCCATGTTGATGAAAATGGTGGGTATTCTTCCTTTCCGATGGCTGAGTAATATTCCGTTTTATATATGGACCACTTCTTCTTTATCCATTCATCTGGTGAGGGGCATCTCAGCTCCTTCCAGTTTGGCTATTGTGGACATTGCTGCTATGAACATTGGGGGGCATGTGTCCCTTCTGTTCACTACATCTGTATCTTTGGGGTAAATACCCAGTAGTGCAATTGTGGGTTGTAGGGTAGCTCTATTTTTAACTTCTTGAGGAATCTCCATACTGTTTTCCAGAGTGGCTGTAGCAGCTTGCATTCCCACCAACAGTGTAAGAGCGTTCCCCTTTCTCCACATCTTGCCAACATTTGTTGTTTCCTGTCTTGTTAATTTTTGCCTTTCTAACTGGTGTAAGGTGGTATCTCATTATGGTTTTCATTTGTATTTCCATGATGGCTAGTGATGTTGAACATTTCTTCATGTGTCTCTTAGCCATTTATATGCCTTCTGTGGAGATGTGTCTGTTATGTCTTCTGCCCATTTTTTGACTGGATTATTTGTTTGTGTGTGTGTGTTGAGTTTGAGAAGTTCTCTATAGATCCTGGATACCAGCCCTGTATCAGATATGTCATTTGCAAATATCTTCTCCCATTTCACAGATTGCCTCTCAATTTTGATGACTGTTTACTTTGCTGTGTAAAAGTTTTTTTATCTTGATGGAGTCCCAAAAGTTCATTTTTGCTTTTGTTTCCCTTGCCTTTAGAGACATGTCTTGAAAGAAGTTGCTGTGGCCAATGTCAAAGAGGTTACTGCTTATGTTCTCCTCTAGGATTTTGATGGATTCTTTCTCACATTGAGGATTTTCATCGATTTTGAGTTTATCTTTGTGTATGGTATAAGAGAGTGGTCAAGTTTCATTCTGCATGCGGTTGTTCAGTTTTCCCAGCACCATTTATTGAAAGGACTGTATTTTTTTTTCCATTGGATATTCTTTCCTGCTTTGTTGAAGTTTAGTTGACCATAGATTTGGGGGTCAATTTCTGGGTTTTCTATTCTGTTCCATTGATCTATGTGTCTGTTTTTCTGCCAATAACATCCTGTCTTGATCACAGCCTTGTAATATAGCTTGAAGTCAGGCATTGTGATGCCCCCAGCTTTGTTTTTCCTTTTCAACAATTCCTTGGCAATTTGGGGCCTTTTCTGGTTCCACACAAATTTAAGGTCTCTTTGATCCAGTTCTTTGAAAAATGTCATTGGTATTTTGATTGGGGTAGCATTAAAAGTGTAGATTGCTCTGGGTAGCATGGACATTTTAACTATGCTAATTCTTCCATTCCATGAGCATGGAATATTTTTCCACCTTTTTGTGTCTTCTTCAATGTCTTTCAAGAGTGATTTGTAGTTCCTAGAATAGAGATCCTTTACGTCTCTGCTTAAGTTAATTCCAAGATAACGTATGACTTTTGGTGCTATTGTAAATGGGATGGATTCCCTAATTTCTCTTTCTTCAGTCTCATTGTTCGTGTACAGAAATGCAACTGATTTCTAAGCATTGATTTTGTATCCCGCCACATTACTGAATTGCTCTATAATTTCTAGAAGTTTGGGAGTGGATTCTTTTGGGTTTTCCATGTAGAGTATCATGTCATCTGCGAAGAGAGACATTTTGACTTCTTCTTTGCCTATTTGGATACCTTTTATCCCTTTTTGTTGTCTGATTGCTGTTGCAAGGACTTCTAGTACTATATTGAATAACAAGGGTGAGAGTGGGCATCCTTGTTGTGTTCCTGATCTTAAGGGAAAGTCTACAAGCTTTTCCCCATTGAGAATGATATTTGCTGTAGGCTTTTCATAGATGGTTTTTATGAGATTGAGGAATGTACCCTCTATCCCTACACTCTGAAGGGTTTTAATCAGGAAAGGATGCTGTATGTTGTCAAATGCTTTTTCTGCATCTATTGAGAGGATCATATGATTTTTGGCTTTTTTTCTTTTTGATGTAATCTATCACACTGATAGATTTGCGAATGTTGAAGCTCCCTTGCATCCCAGGGATGAATCCCACTTGGTCTTGATGGATAATCTTTTTAATGTACTGTTGGATACTATTAGCAAGGATCTTGTTGAGAATTTTGGCGTCCATATTCATGAGGGAAATTCCTCTGTAATTCGTCTTTTCGATGGGGTCTCTGCCTGGACTGGGGATCAAGGTAATATTGGCCTCATAGAAGGAGTTTGGTAGCTGTCCTTCTGTTTCTTTTTTTTGAAATAGTTTTAGGAGAATAAGTATTATTTCTTCTTTGAATGTTTGATAGAATTCCCCAGGAAACCCATCAGACCCTGGCATGTTGTTTTTTGGAAAGTTTTCGATCACTGTTTCAATATCTTCATAATTAATTGGTCTGTTTAAAAAATCAATTTCTTCCTGCTTCAGTCTCAGTAGTTTATAGGTTTCCAGGAAGGCCTCCATCTCTTCCAGATGCTTAATTTATTGGCATAAAGCTGTTGATAAAAGTTTCAAAAGGTCCTTCCTACTTCATTGGTGTTGGTTGTGACTTCTCCCTTTCCATTCATAATTTTATTATTTCGGGTCTTTTCTCTATTATTTTGGATAAGTCTTGCCAGTGGTTTGTCTATTTTATTAATTCATTCAAAGAACCAGCTTCTCGTTCTCTTGATTGGCTCTACTGTGCTCCTGGTTTCTAATTCATTGATTTCTGCTCTAATCTTGATTGTCTGCTTTCTCGTGTGTGGGTTAGGCCTGTTCTTCTGTTGCTGTTCCAGCTTCTTGAGGTAGGTATATAAAAACAGCATTTTAGATTTTTCTATTCTTTTGAGCGAGGCTTGGATGGGTATGTATTTTCCCCTTAGGACTGCCTTTACAGGGTCCCATATGTTTTGGACCATTGTGTTTTCATTCTCGTTGGTCTCCATAAATTGTTTAAATTGATTTTTGATTTCCTGGTTTATCAAATCATTCTTGAACAGGATGGTTCTTAGTCTCCAAGTGTTTGAGTTTCTTCCAAATTTTTCCTTGTGGTTGAGTTCCAATTTCAAAGCATTGTGGTCTGAGAATATGCAGGGAATGATTTCAGTCTTTTGGTATTGGTTGAGACCTGTTTTATGACCCAGAACATGGCCTATTCTTGAGAATGTTCCATGGGCATTAGAATAGAATGAGTACTCTTTTGTTCTGGGGTGTAGTGTTCTATATATATCTGTGATGTCCAACTCGTCGAGTATGGCATTCAAAGCTCTTGTTTCTTTGTTGATTTTCTGTTTAAGTGATATATCTAATGCTGAAAGTGGAGTGTTGAGGTCCCCTATTATTAATGTATTTTATCTATATGTCTCTTTATTCTTTTTTTTTTAAAGATTTTATTTATTTATGTGACAGAGAGACAGCCAGCAAGAGAGGGAACACAGCAGGGGAGTGGGAGAGGAAGAAGCAGGCTCCCAGCAGAGGAGACCAATGTGGGACTCGATCCCGGAATGCAGGGATCACGCCCTGAGCCAAAGGCAGACACCTAACGACTGTGCTACCCAGGCACCCTATATGTCTCTTTATTCTTGTTAAGAGTTGGGTTGTGTATCTTGTTGCTCCCCTGTTGGGGGCATAGACATTTATAATTGTCATATCCACTTGTTGGATACATCCTTTAAGAATAATATAGTGCCCTTCTGTATCTCTAACTATAGTCTGTAGATTAAAATCCAATCTGTCTGATATGAGAATTGCTACCCCAGTTTTCTTTTGGGGTCCATTGGCTTGAAAGATGGTATTCCATCCCTTTACTTTCAGTCTGGATGTATCTTTAGGTTCAAAATGAGTCTCTTGTAGACAGCAAATGGACGGGTCATGTCTTTTTATCCAATCTGCAACCCTGTGGCATTTTATGGGAGCATTTAGGCCATTTACATTGAGACTGATTATTGAGAGATCTGATTTTAATGATGCCATGTTGCCTGTAAAGTCTTTGTTTCTATAGATTGTGACTTTCTGTTCTATATCACTCTTGGGGCCTTTTTACTTTTATAGAACCCCTCTTACTTTCTCCTGTAGGGCTGTTTTCGTGGTTACGAAATTGTTGAGTGACTGGCGATTTTGGATGTTCTTTATCTCTCTATAAATTCTGAATGACAGCCTTGCTGGATAAAGGATCCTTGGTTGCATGTTTTTCTCTGAAAGAGCTTTAAAAATGCCTCCCCCCCCACCCTATCTCTCATTCCAGATCTGTGTAGACAGGTCTGATGTAATTCTAATACTTTTGCCTTGGTACGTGAGAAATTTCTTTGCCCTGGCCACTTTCAATACTGTATCCTTGAATCTAATATTTGTGAATTGCACTATGACGTGACATGGTGTAGATTTGTCATGGTTGAGCTTGGCAGGGGTCCTCTCTGCCTCTTGGACATGAATGCTTTTATCCTTTGTTAGATTGGGGAAGTTTTCAGCTACAATTTGTTCAAATATCTCTTCTAGACCTCTGTTTTTCTCCACCTCCCCAGGGATGCCAATGATTCTGACATTGGAACGTTTCACTGAGTCAGTAATCTCCCATAACTTATATTCCTGAGATTGGTTTTTTTGAGCCATGTTTCTGTCTTAGCTTCCTCTTCTACTAACCCATCCTCCAATTCACCAATTCGTTCTTCTGCCTCATTCACCCTGACTGTCAGAGCATCTAGTTTTTTTTTTTTAAGATTTTATTTATTTATTTGACAGAAATAGAGACAGCCAGCGAGAGAGGGAACACAAGCAGTGGGAGTGGGAGAGGAAGAAGCAGGCTCCTAGCAGAGGAGCCTGATGTGGACCTTGATCCCATAACGCCAGGATAACGCCCTGAGCCGAAGGCAGACACTTAACGACTGCACTACCCAGGTGCCCCAGCGCATCTAGTTTTGACTGCATTTGATTCATAGTATTTTTAATTTCTGCCAGATTCACTCTCATTTGTGCCTTTAGAGATTCTATATTCTCATTAACATTTTCGTTAATATTTTTTTCACATCTACACATCACCTTGACTATTGTTACTCTGAACTCCATTTCTGATAATTTGGTTATATCCATATCCATTAGTTCTGTGGCAGAGGCCACAGACCCATTGTCTTTTCTTTGCTGGGGTGGGGGGTTTCTCCTTCTCGTCATTCTGATGAGGAGAGGTTGCGGGGTAGCCCAGAGCTCAAATTATTGACCAGGACCCAGGCAGTGTGCACTTGTTTTATAGGGACCTTAGGGATGTGGGCTTCTTGATTTTTCAGACTGCTTTCTGGGGGAGGGGCCTGCTGGGCCGATACTCTGGCAACCCTGTTTGGGTAGAGTCTCCGTGTCCCCTGTGAGGGGGGATGGCGATGGGTACATTGTAAGCCGGTATTTCCAGCCTTTTTTTCTCTGGCGGCTTTCCCTGGCCATTTGCTGTGCTTCCTTCTGAGAGTCAGAACAGCAGTATCCAAATCCCAGCCTCTGTGTCAGATCAGAGGGATCGCAAACCACTCTCCACTGCGGTCTTCTGGCCACTTTAACTCTGTTTCTGTTGGTGCTGCTTCAGCCCTGCAGTGTCCCGGGATGTGAGCCCCACAGCCAGCGTCCCAGCCGTCACTTCCAGGGCTGGCTCATCTCTGTCTTTTGTGTTTTTAACACCACCAGCCACCAGACAGCCCCGCATACTCCCGAGCTCCGTTTCAGTGTGGTTTGTGCACTCCAGAGCTCCAGTTTTCAGGCTGGTCATGCACGTTCCCCGGCTCAGGTCTCAGTCTGCTCTCTCGCAGGTGTCCGTCTGCGAGTTAGCCCTCTCCCCAGTTCAGGTGGCTACCGCTTCCCAGCGCCCGAACGCCGCAGCTCCCTCCCCCTTTCATTTCTCTTCTGATATTTGTGTGCGGATTCACAGCTTCCTGCTTCATACCTCAATACTCAGCGCTGGAGATGTTTATTTGTAGAGATCCAGACGTATCTTCCTTCGTCTCAGGTGATTCCGTGGGTGTTCAGGATGGTCTGGTACCTATCCAGCTCGACTCAGGGGACCAGCTGAAAAAGGGACCCCTATTCGTCCACCACCTTAACTCCTCCGAAAATGCAAATTTTTGTTGTTATCACAAGTGAACCATATTTGTTCCTTATGATAGCATGCCTAGGCAATTCTTTGTCTTTACACATAACAGACGTCAAAGGAATCTTACAATTAAAAGACTTTCCCATACAGAAACAGTTATTCTTTTCCCCAACCCCCTCCCTTAAAAAAAAAAAAAACTATAAAACCACAATTTAAAAGTCTGGTTTTGGACCCATAAAAAAAATCCAAGTACAAATGCACCAAAATTACTTCTATAGTCACTGCTTTATTCACTCAAGAACTTACATCAACACTTATAATCTTCATAGGGATTCGATACTTGGCTTGATATGTTCACAGACTTTAAATCTGGCTGTTGCCAGCCAGAATTCAAGATGAACAATTTGCATAAGAAAAAATTACTGGGAAAAAAAAAGTAATTTCACAGATACGGTTTCTCTATTAAGAAGATCTGATAAAGTGTGAAAGTTGTGAAACATTTTTCTACAAAAGAGAATATATTTCTTCTTATTTTTCATTCACTGTAAAGTAGATAGTTCTCATTCTGATGCATTGTCCTTTACCCTGCATCTCCATTTTAAAGACTCTACAAACATACTAATACTTCCTGGCACTTTAAGAAGGTCACAGCTCAAATGATCTCTCTGCCAGGATCCCCTGGGAAGGGAACTGTTCCATACTTCCCCATTTTCAAAACATAAGTATTCAAATATTCCATAAGTGAATGTTATTTTTAGGAATGATACTGGCAATAACATAGACATTGAGAAAATAGTTTATTATATTTAGTTTTTTAAATGGGAATTTAACATATTCGGGTGAGAAATTTCTGACTGTAAGTGAAAGGCAGACTTTAAATTTTTTTAGTAGACCATGAGCTAATTTTGCTCAAGAAAACAGAGAGGGGCGCCTGGGTGGCACAGCGGTTAAGCGTCTGCCTTCGGCTCAGGGCGTGATCCCGATGTTGTGGGATCGGGCCCCACATCAGGCTCCTCCGCTATGAGCCTGCTTCTTCCTCTCCCACTCCCCTTGCTTTTGTTCCCTCTCTCTCTGGCTGTCTCTATCTCTGTCGAATAAATAAAATAAAATCTTAAAAAAAAAAAAAAGAAAACAGAGAAAAGGTAATGATTTCTCTCCACAACCTCACAACGTCATATCCTTCTTTGTCACAAGTGAGGCAAGTGCTTCTCATTTCATATGCAGTAGCGGAATGTATTGAGGAATGCTCTCATTGAATCCCATTGGCCCACTTCATCTTTGGAACATACTTTATTTTCAGTGTAATTTCAATGCTAACTAAAATAGACCTTAATCTAAACCAGAATTTAAGGCCAGGTCATGGCATTTGATAGATTCAAGAAGATATAAAGCAAGAAAGATTTTTGCATATGCCTTGAAAAATCAAAGGAAAAATCTGAACATCCACATTCAAAGGCAAATCAATTTCATCAGGCTACAACAGGTATAAAATGTGAAATAGCTCAGAGGTTGATTATGCTCAAAATATGTGAACACATCAAAGCCTTGTCAGCATTTTGAGATGAAGGTTATTGGTATGGTAAGTACTCTGGAAAACATAGGAGAAAATCGCATAAATAAAGAAATTAAAAACAACTGCACCTTCCAAAACTAAGGAAAAGAAAATAACATGGGGTGCAGAAGCTTCTAATACTTAACTTTTTGTACTGCATTATTAAAGAAGAACCTTCAAACATAAGGACAGAAGAGTTATAGAAAGTCATTCATATGAATCTATGTGTATCTACAAAGAAAGCTGCTTGAAGGCTTTGGAAATAATATCAAGCTATGGATATTCAATAAGACTGACTGTTGAAGACACAAAATTTCTAAAAAGACTGAAAATCTTAAAAAAAAACCCTCTACTTACAAGAGTGAAAAGGGAGGATGGAAGGGAGGAAGAGGAGAGGGAGAAGGAGAGATAGAGAAAGAAATTGAGAGAGACAGAAAGAGAGCAAACATGGAACAAAGCCACACTGTGATGTGGTTTCCCTAAAGTTAAATAATAATAGAGAAAGATGGAAAGAAGTCTTTATTATTATTTAACTTTAAGGAACCACATCAAGAAAGAAGAAAGAAAGAAAGAAGAAAGAAAGAAAGAAAGAAAGAAAGAAAGAAAGAAAGAAAGAAAGAAAAAGAAAGAAAGAAAGAAAGAAAGAAAGAAAGAAAGAAAGAAAGAAAGAAAGGGAGGGAGGAAGGAAGGGAGGAAAAGCAGGGAAAAAAGCCACCTTTTTAGAACATTTCGTAAAATGTGGAACATCTCATTGCTCCTCACTATCAGAAAATAGCCTACATCAAAATCAAGAATATATGTATACCTGCCATGCTCATTCCAGCACTTGAGTCTTTGTACTGAGCCAAGATTCATACCAACTGTCTATCTCCAAAGTCTCTGTGTTACACTGGGATTCTTCCAGTACTGGAGGTAATCTGGAGTTGAAGTCAAAAGGATCTGTATCAGAATGAATCCAGGGAGCCTCCACACTCAGCCCAGAACTCTCATGTTGGGATGATACCCAAATGGCTTATATAACTAATCCTATGCTCTTCTAATGATTTGGATTCTTTCGATTAAGAACATGAGTCTAGCAGAGCACCTTTATGATCTGATCAGCTACTATATACTTAGACAAATATTTTTATCCCTTAGAAAATTTTCTAGTAATCCAAGGCTGCTGGGTGATGTGTGGCTACTCAATTGATCTAACTCCTTATTTTTTTTTGACAATTGTGACAGCAAAATGATGTTCCTCAAATGCACTATGGCATGCAGTTTTAATCAAAGTGAAAAAAGAACACTGAAACCTGTATGGGAGGTAGATTGGCTTCTATCACTCTCTTTTACCTTTTTATAAGATTATTTATTTATTTACTTGAGAAAGAAAGAAAGAGCACAAGTAGAGACAGGGCAGAGGGAGGGAAAAAGCAGATGCTCTGCTGAGCAGGGAAACCCCCCCCCCACCGACTCAGGGTGTGATACCATCATGATCTGAGACAAAGGCAACACTTAACTAACTGAGCCATCCAGGTGCACTTCGTTTATCTTTTTTTTTTTTTTAATGTCAATTGAATAACTTTTCCATTTGTAAACCTAAGAACAACTTGTCTGTGGGACTATGTTTTATTCACATGAAAAATGTCAACATACATAGAAGAGCAATAAAAACACAGAAGAAATACTGAGAGAATTTATAATATAATATGGGTGAGCACCTTGTTTCTCTGGTGTTCATCATCTGTACACACAGAAGTAGATTAATGAAAAGGAAAAGGAAATGAAAAGGAAAACTAATGGGTATTTTTAAATTTTTCTATACTTTAACAAATAAAGAATCTTTTTTTTTTTTTTTTATAATTAATTTTATTTTATTATATTATGTTAATCACCATACAGTACATCCCCTGATTCTGATGTAAAGTTTGATGCTTCATTAGTTGCGTATAACACCCAGTGCACCATGCAATACGTGCCCTCCTTACTACCCATCACCAGTCTATCCCATTCCCCCACCCCCTCCCCTCTGAAGTCTTCAGTTTGTTTCTCATAGTCCATAGTCTCTCATGTTTCATTCCCCCTTCTGATTACCCCCCTTTTCTTTATCCCTTTCTTCCCCTACCGATCATCCTAGTTCTTATGTTCCATAGATGAGAGAAATCATATGATAATTGTCTTTCTCTGCTTGACTTATTTCACTTAGCATTATCTCCTCCAGTGCCGTCCATGTTGCAGCAAATGTTGAGAATTCGTTCTTTCTGATAGCTGAGTAATATTCCATTGTATATATGGACCACAGCTTCTTAATCCAGTCATCTGTTGAAGGGCATCTCGGCTCCTTCCATGATTTGGCTATTGTGGACAATGCAGCTATGAACATTGGGGTGCATATGGCCCTTCTCTTTACTACGTCTGTATCTTTGGGGTAAACACCCAGTAGTGCAATGGCTGGGTCATAGGGTAGTTCAATTTTTAACTTTTTAAGGGACCTCCACACTGTTTTCCAGAGTGGCTGTACCAACTTGCATTCCCACCAACAATGTAGGAGGGATCCCCTTTCTCCACATCCTCTCCAACAATTGTTGTTTCTTGCCTTGTCTATCTTTGCCATTCTAACTGGCGTAAGGTGGTATCTCAGTGTGGTTTTGATTTGAATTTCCCTGATGGCTAATGATTTTGAACATTTTTTCATGTGTCTGTTAGCCATTTGTATGTCTTCATTGGAAAAGTGTCTGTTCATATCTTCTGCCCATTTTATGATTTGTTTATTTGTTTCTCGTGTATTGAGTTTGAGAAGTTCTTTGTAGATCTTGGATACCAGTCCTTTATCTGTGGTGTCCTTTGCAAATATATTCTCCCATTCCGTGGGCTGTCTCTTAGTTTTTTTGACTGTTTCCTTGGCTGTGCAGAAGCTCTTTATCCTGATAAAGTCCCATAAGTTCATTTTATCTTTTATTTCTCTTGCCTTTGGCGATGTGTCGTGAAAAAGGTTGCTCTGGCCGATGTCATAGAAGTTGTTGCCTATGTTCTCCTCTAGAATTTTGATGGATTCCTGTCTCACATTGAGGTCTTTCATCCATTTGGAGTTTATTTTTGTGTATGGTGTGAGAGAGTGGTCAAGTTTCATTCTTTTGCATGTAGCTGTCCAATTTTCCCAGCACCATTTATTGAAGAGACTGTCTTTTTTCCACCGGATGTTTTTTCCTGCTTTATCAAAGATTAGTTGCCCAAAGAGCCGAGGGTCCATTTCTGGGTTCTCTATTCTGTTCCATTGGTCGATGTGTCTGTTTTTGTGCCAGTACCATGCTGTCTTTGTGATCACAGCTTTGTAGTACAGCTCGAAATCCGGCATTGTGATGCCCCCAGCTTTGTTTTTCCTTTTCAACAGTTCCTTGGAGATTCGGGGCCTTTTCTGGTTCCATACAAATTTAAGGACTATTTGTTCCAGTTCTTTGAAAAATGTCCTCGGTATTTTGATCGGGATAGCATTGAAAGTGTAGATTGCTCTGGGTAGTATGGACATTTTAACTATGTTAATTCTTCCAATCCATGAGCATGGAATATTTTTCCATCTTTTTATGTCTTCCTCAATATCTTTCAAAAGTGATCTATAGTTTCTAGGATATAGGTCCTTTACGTCTCTGGTTAAGTTAATTCCAAGGTAACGTATGGTTTTTGGTGTTATTGTAAATGGGATGGATTCCCTAATTTCTCTTTCTTCAGTCTCGTTATTCGTGTATAGAAATGCAACTGATTTCTGGGCATTGATTTTGTATCCTGCCACCTTACTGAATTGTTCTATAACTTCTAATAGTTTGGGAGTGGATTCCTTTGGGTTTTCCATATAGAGTATCATGTCATCTGCAAAGAGAGACAGTTTGACTTCTTCTTTGCCGATTTGGATACCTTTGATCCCTTTTTGTCTTCTGATTGCTGTTGCAAGGACTTCTAGTACTATGTTGAATAATAGTGGCGAGAGTGGGCATCCTTGTCGTGTTCCTGATCTTAAGGGAAAGGCTTCCAGCTTTTCCCCATTGAGAATAATGCTTGCAGTAGGCTTTTCATAGATGGCTTTTATGAGATTGAGAAATGTACCCTCTATTCCTACACTCTGAAGGGTTTTAATCAGGAAAGGATGCTGTATTTTGTCAAATGCTTTTTCTGCATCAATTGAGAGGATCATATGGTTCTTGAGTCTTTTCTTGTTGATATGATGTATCACATTGATTGATTTGCGAGTGTTGAACCATGCTTGCATCCCAGGTATGAATCCCACTTGGTCATGATGGATAATCCTTTTAATGTACTGTTGGATTCTATTAGCAAGGATCTTGTTGAGGATTTTGGCATCCATATTCATTAGAGAAATCGGTCTGTAATTCTCCTTTTTGAGGGGGTCTTTGCCTGGTTTGGGGATCAAGGTAATATTAGCCTCATAGAATGAGTTTGGTAGCTTTCCTTCTGTTTCTATTTTTTGAAATAGCTTTAGGAGAATAGGTATTATTTCTTCTTTGAATGTTTGGTAGAATTCCCCAGGAAAACCGTCTGGGCCTGGAGTTTTATTATTTGGAAGGTTGTTTATCACTGACTCAATTTCTTCATAGTTAATTGGCCTATTTAAGAAATCTATTTCTTCCTGTTTCAGTCTTGGTAGTTTATAGGTTTCCAGGAAGGCCTCCATCTCTTCCAGATTGTTTAGTTTTTTGGCATATAGCTGTTGATAAAAGTTTCTAATAATCCTTGCAATTTCAATGGTGCTGGTCGTGACCTCTCCCTTTTCAGTCATAATTTTAATAATCTCAGTCCTTTCTCTTTGTTTTTGGACAAGTTTTGCCAGTGGTCTGTCAATTTTATGGATTCTCTCAAAGAACCAGCTTCTAGTCCTGTTGATCTGCTGTACTGTGCTCCTGGTTTCTAATTCATTGATTTCTGCTCTAATCTTGGTCAACTCCTTCCTTGTCAGTGGGTTAGGCCTGTCCCTCTGTTGCTGTTCCAGTTTCTTGAGGTGAGAATATAGAAACTGCATTTTAGATTTTTCTATTCTTTTGAGTGAGGCTTGGATGGCTATGTATTTCCCCCTTAGGACTGCCTTTGCAGTATCCCATAGGTTTTGGACCGTTGTGTATTCATTCTCGTTGGTCTCCATAAATTGTTTAATTTGTTTTTTGATTTCCTGGTTTATCGAGTCATTCTTGAGCAGGATGGTTCTTAGCCTCCAAGTGTTTGAGTTTCTTCCAGGTTTTTCCTTGTGGTTGAGTTCCAATTTCAGAGCGTTGTGGTCTGAGAATATGCAGGGGATAATTTCAATCTTTTGGTATTGGCTGAGACCTGTTTTGTGTCCCAGAGCATGATCTATTCTTGAGAATGTTCCATGGGCATTTGAATAGAATGAGTATTCTTTGGTTCTGGGGTGTAGTGTTCTATATATATCTATGAGGTCCAACTCGTCGAGTATGGCATTCAAAGCCTTTGATTCTTTGCTTAGTTTTTGCCAGGGTGTTCTGTCTATTTCTGATAGTGGGGTGTTGAGGTCCCCTACTATTACTGTGTTCTTATCTATATGTCTCTTTATTTTGGTTAAGAGTTGGCTTGTGTATCTTGCTGCTCCCCTGTTGGGGGCATATATATTAATAATTGTCATATCCACTTGTTGAATACTTCCTTTAAGAATAATATAGTGCCCTTCTGTATCTCTCTCTATGGCCTCTAGTTTAAAATCCAGTCTATCTGATATGAGAATTGCTACTCCAGCTTTCTTTTGAGGTCCATTTGCGTGGAAGATGGTACTCCATCCCCTTACTCTAAGTCTGAATGCATCTTTGGGTTCAAAATGAGTCTCTTGTAGACAGCAAATGGATGGGTCATGTCTTTTTATCCAATCTGCAACCCTGTGGCGTTTTATGGGAGAGTTTAAGCCATTTAGATTGATAGAGATTATTGACAGATATGATTTTAATGATGCCATTTCTCTTTAAAGTCTTTGTATCGGTTGTGACTTGCTGCTCTGTATCACTCTTGGGGCCTTTTTACCTTTATAGAGCCCCCCTTAATATCTCCTGTAGGGCTGGTTTCGTGGTTACGAAATTGGTTAATGATTGGCGATTTTGGAACGTCTTTATTTCTCCATCAATTCTGAATGACAGCTTTGCTGGATAAAGGATCCTTGGCTGCATGTTTTTCTCTGAAAGAGCTTTAAAAATGCCCCCCCAAGCCTTTCTCTCATTCCAGGTCTCTGTAGACAGGTCTGACGTAATCCTGATACCTTTGCCTTGGTACGTGAGAAATTTCTTTGCCCTGGCCGCTTTCAATACTGTATCCTTGGATCTAATATTTGCGAATTGCACTATGACATGCCGTGGCGTAGGTTTGTCCTGGTTGAGCTTGGATGGGGTCCTCTCTGCCTCTTGGACACGAATGCTTGTTTCCCTTGCTAGATTAGGGAAGTTTTCAGCTACAATTTGTTCAAATATCTCTTCTAGACCTCTGTTTTTCTCCACCCCTTCAGGGATGCCGATGATTCTGACATTGGATCGTTTCATAGAGTCAGTAATCTCCCGTAATCTACATTCGTGGGCGTGGATTTTTTTAAGACCAGCTTCTATTTTCGTTTTTTCTTCTACTAACCCATCCTCCAATTCGCTAACGCGTTCCTCTGCCTCGGTGACCCTGGCCGTCAGAGCCTCTAGTTTTGACTGCATTTGGCTCATAGAATTTTTAATTTCTGTCAGATTCGCTCTCATTTCTGCCCTTAGGGATTCTATATTCTCAGCAACGCTTTCTCTGATGCTTTTTTCAAGTTTACTCATCATCTTGACCATTGTTGCTCTGAATTCCATTTCTGATAATTGGGATACATCCATATGTATTAATTCTGTGGCCGAGGCCAATTCTGTGGCAGAGGCCACAGACTCATTATCTTTTCTTTGCTGGGGGGGACTTCTCCTTCTCGTCATTCTGATGAAGAGAGATTGCAGGGTTGTCCAGAGCCCAAGTGTTGACTGGGACCCAGGCCGTGCGCCCTTGTTTTATAGAGATCTTAGGGATGTGGGCTTCTTCCTTAAAGAGTTTATTTATTTATTTGAGAGAGAGAGAGACAGTCAGCAAGAAAGGGAACCCAAGCAGAGGAGTGGGAGAGGAAGAAGCAGGTTCCCGGTGGAGAAGCCCGATGAAGGACTCCTTACGGAGCGTTGTGATCACACCCTAATCCGAAGACAGGTGCTTGGTGACTGCGCCACTCAGGCGCTCCGGGTTGTGGGCTTCTTGATTTTTCAGCCTGCCTTCTGGGGGAGGGGCCTGCCTGCAGGTACTCAGAAAACCCTGTTTGGGTAGAGTCTCTGTGTCCCTTGCGAGGGGGGATGGGGATGGGCACCCTGTGAGCCGGTATTTCCGGGCTTTTGTTCTCTGGCGGCTTTCCCTGGCGGTTTGCTATGCCTCTTCTGAGAGAGCAGCAGCGGCTGAAATTCAGCCTCTGTCTCAGAACAGAGGGATCGCGGATCGTTCTCCACTGATGTTCTGGCCACTTTAACTCTGTTTCTGTTGGTGCTGCTCAACCCTGCAGCATCCCGGGCTGTGCGCCCCACACCCGGCGTCCCAGCCCTCACTTCCAGGGCCGGCACGTCTCTGTCCTTTGTGTTTCCAACCCCGCCCGCCGCCAGCCGCCCCGCGCGGGCTCCCGGAGCTCCCCGTCTCAGTCTGGTGTCTCACGGGTGCTGTCCGCGAGTCCGCCTGCTCCCCCGTGCAGGTGGCCCGCCAACCGCCAGCCGTCCCGCGTGCGCTCCCGGAGCTCCCTTCTCAGCCTGCTGTCTCAAGTGTGCGGGTCCGCGGTCTGTCCGCTCCCCCTTGTAGGTGGCTACCGCTTCCCGGCGCCCTGACACGGCGGCTCCCTCCCCCTTCTGTTTAGCTTCCGATATCTGTGCGCGGTTTCACGGCTCCCCGCTTCGTACCTCGATACTCAGCGCTGGAGATGTTCATTTGTAGAGATCCAGATGTATCTTCCTGCGTCTCAGGCTGATTCCGTGGATATTCCTGCTGGTCTGGTACCTATCCAGCTCAACTCAGGGGACCGGCTGAAAAAGGGGTCCCCTACTCCTCCGCCATCTTAACCTCCTCCACAAATAAAGAATCTTAGATGCCATTTATTAACATGTAACATCATTACCATTTTTCACTTTCCGTCAGTGCTAAGATAGGTAAAATGAGTGTCTTCACTTTTAGATCCTAAACGGCTCCTTGAGCACAACATTTGTGCCTTATTCATCTTTGACTATACAGCATTTAATGCAGTGACTGACTCACAATGTGTGTTCAATAATTTTCTATTGAGATTGAGGAGTCCAAGATGGTGGAGAAGCAGGAGACCTTAATTTCGTCTGGTTCCACAAATTCAGCTAGATAGCTATCAAACCATTCTGAACACCTGTGAACTCAATAGGAGATTGAAGAAAAGAATAGCTGCAAATCTATGAACAGAAAAGCAACCACTTTCTGCAAGGTAGGAGGTGTGGAGAAGTGAATCTGAGGTGATATATGGGAAGATAGACCACAGGGGGAGAAAGCCTTCATCAGCCAGCTACCAACAAGTGATAGAGCAGCAGAACACAAAATCAGAACTTTTAGAAGTCTGCTCCAGTAAGGGACATGGCTCAGGCTGCTAAACGGGATGGAACCCTCACTGGGTCAGTGTAGTATCAAGATCCTTGGGGTCACAGGAAGACCAGGGGTGCCTGAGTGCAGCAGAGCTCCCAGGTATTGGATCAGGGAAGCCAGCGGCAAAGAGTGAGTCCAGGAGTGGGCTCTCAGCTAGGGGTTGCCATAACTGTGATCCGTGGCACAGTTGCCATAACTGTGATCTGTGGCACTTCTCAAAGAGCAGTGGCCCAATGAACAGCAGATCCAGGGAGACATCTCTTCTTCCCCCAGGAGGAGCACACTTCAGGGGTCTGCTAGGTTTGGGGACTTGAAATGGGGTCATGTGACTGAGAAACACTGTCACAGGCTAGGTGAGCACCGAGTGTGGTTGGAGACCAGGGAGACAGGAGTGATTGATTGCTTTTCTCTGAGGGCTCACTGAGGAGTGGGGCCCTGAGCTTTCAGCTCCAGGGCCTGAGATTGGCAGGCCACAATTTTCATTCTCATCCTCTAAAGCTACACAGAAAGCCTTCAGGGAACAAAAGCCATATAGAGCAAACCTGAGCAGATTACTTAGCCTGGCTCCTGGCAAGGGCAATGCAATTCCACCAGGGGCAAAGACATTTGAGAATCAATGCAACAGGCCCCTCCCCTGGAAGATCAGCAAGAACATCCTTCCAAGACCAAGTTTACTGATCAATGAAAACTATAAAACTCTAGCGCTAGTGGAATATAGCACATATAACTCATGGCTTTCTTCCCATGATTCTTTAGTCTTTTTTTTTTAAGTTTTCTTTATTTTTTTCTTTTCTTTTTTAATTTTTCTTTCCTTTTGCAACCAACTTATTTTATCAACTCCTTTTTAAAAATCTTTTTTTTAATTTTCATTTTTATAGTCACATTGCATCCCTTCATTGTATTTAATCTTATTTCTGTATATATATAAGTTTCTTTCTTTAACATTTTGGATACAGTTTCTTCTAACAGACCAAAATACAACCAAAATCTAGTGTACGGCTCTGTTCTTTTCATCCGCCTGATCATATTCTTTCCCTCTCTCCTTTTTTCTTACTTTTTTGTTTTTCTCTTTGTTTTTTTTCTGTTTTGTTAAAGTCTTTTTTGATTTTCATCTTTACACTTACATTCTATACTTTCAATGTATTTAATTTTATTTTTGAATATACAAGTTTTTCTTCTTTTATAATTTTGAGATGTGGTTTCCTCTAACAAACTGACTCAGGAGATAGTGTATTGCTCTGTTCTGTTCAACTGTCTGTTTATATCCCATGCTTTTTTGTTGCTGTTGTTATTGTTTTTCTTTCTCTTCTGTTTTTCCTTGTCTTCTTAGTTCTATTTTTACAGTTACATTCTGTCCTTTCACTGTATTTAATTTTATTTTTGTACATATATAAGTTTTACTTACTTTAAAATTTTGGGATCTAGTTTTCTAAAAAACAGACCAAAATACACACAGAATCCAGTGTATTGGTCTATTCTGCTCATTTGTCTCATTATATTCTTTGTTTGTTTGTTTTTCCCAATTTCAGGTCTCTTCTGATTTATTTAGTGTAATGTAACCTGCATGGGTAGAAACATCACATGGCAGCAGACCTATCCACGGAAACGGATGAAAAAAATGAAAATAACAACACAACAGTTCAAAATCTTTTGGATGAAGCAAAGGCGGTCCTAAGACGGAAGTATATAACACTACAAGGCTTTTCTGAACAAACAAGAAAGGTCTCAAATACACAACCTAACCCTACACCAAAAGGAGCTGGAGATAGAACAATAAATAAAGCCTAAAGCAGCAGAAGGGGAATAATAAGGATTGGAATAGAAATCAATAAAATAGAAATGAAAAAAAAAACACACGTAAAACAGATCAAAGAAACTAGAAGCTGGTTCCTGAAAGAAGTAATAAGATTGATAATCCCCTGGCCAGACTTATCAAAAAGAAAAGAAAAAGGACCCAAATAAATAAAATCATGAATGAAGGAGGAGATCACAACCAAAAGAAACGATATAAAAACAATTTTTAAAAAAATCATGAACAACTCTATGCTGACAAATTAGACAACCTGGAAGAAATGCATAAATTCCTAGAGATGTATAAACTACCAAAACTGAACCAGAAAGAAATAGAAAACCTGAAAGACATATAACCAGCAAGCAAATTGAAGCAGTAAACAAAAATCTCCTAACAAACAAGAGCGCATGGCCAGAAGGCTCCCAGGGGAATTTTAACAAATATTTATTTATTTATTTATTTGTTTGTTTGTTTATTTATATAATAATTCTTCATTATGTTATGTTAGTTGCTATATAGTATATCCTTAGTTTTTGATGTACTGCTCCATGATTCATTATTTGCGTATAACACCCAGTGCACCATGCAATATATGCCCTCCTTAATACTCATCACCGGCCTATCTCAATCCCCCATGCCCCCTCCCCTCTGAAGCCCTCAGTTTGTTTCCCAGAATCCACAATCTCTCATGGTTCATTCCTCCTTCTGTTTACCCCCCCTCATTCTTCCCTTTCTTCTCCTACCATTCTCCCTGCTATTTCTTATACTCCATAAATGAGTGAAACTGCATGATAATTATGTTTCTCTACTTGATTAATTTCACTTAGCATAATTTCCTCCAGTCCCCTGCATGTTGTAGCAAATGTTGAGAACTCATTCTTTCTGATGGCTGAGTAATATTCCATTGTATATATGGACACATCTTCTTAATCCAGACATCTGTTGAAGGGCATCTCTGCTCCTTCCACAATTTATCTATTGTGGACAATGCTGCTATGAACATTGGGGTGCATATGGCCCTTCTTTTCACTACGTCTGTATATTTGGGGTAAATACCCAGTAATTCAATGGCTGGATCATAGGGCAGCTCAATTTTTGACATTTTAAGGGTCCTCCACACTGTTTTCCAAAGTGGCTGTACCAACTTGTGTTCCCACCAACCATGTAAGAGGGATCCCTTTTCTCCACATCCTCTCCAACAATCGTTGTTTCTTGCATTCTCAATTTTTGCCATTCTAACTGGCATAAGGTGGTATCTCAGTGTGGTTTTGATTTGAATTTCCGTGATGGCTAAGGATTTTGAACATTTTTTCATGTATATGTTAGCCATTTGTATGTCTTCACGGAATAGTGTCTGTTCATATCTTCTGCCCACTTTTTGATTTCATTATTTGATTCCTGTGTATTGAGTTTGAGAAGTTCTTTGTAGATCTTGGATACCAGTTTTTTATCTGTAGTGTCAGTTGCAAATACCTTCTCCCATTCTGTAGGCTGCCTCTTAGTTTTCTTGACTGTTTCCTTAGCTGTGCAGAAGCTTTTTATCTTGATGAAGTCTCACAAGTTCATTTTTTGTTTCTGTTTCTCTTGCCTTTGGAGATCTGTCATGAAAGAAGTTGCTATGGCCGATATCAAAGACATTGCAGCCTATATTCTCCTCTAGGATTTTGATGGATTCCTGTCTCACATCAAGGTCTTTCATCCATTTGGAGTTTACCTTTGTGTATGGTGTGAGAGAGTGGTCAGGTTTCATTCTTTTGCATGTAGCTGTCCAATTATCCCAGCATCATTTATTGAAAAGACTGTCTTTTTTTCCACTGGATGTTTTTTCCTGCTTTATCAAAAATTAGTTGCTCAAACTACCGAGGGTCCATTTCTGGGTTCTCTATTCTGTTGCATTGGTCTATGTGTCTGTTTTTGTGCCAGTACCATGCTGTCCTTGTGATCACAGCTTTGTAGTACAGCTTGAAATCCGGCCACGTGATGCCCCCAGCTTTGTTTTTCAATTGGGGGCCTTTTCTGGTTCCACACAAATTTAAGGGCTGTTTGTTCCAGTTCTTTAAAAATGTCATTGGTATTTTGATCAGGATGGCATTGAAAGTGTAGATTGCTTGGGGTAGCATAGACATTTTAACTATGTTCATTCTTCCGATCCATGAGCATGGAATATTTTTCAATCTTTTTGTGTCTTCTTCAATGTCTTTCAAGAGTGGTTTGTAGTTTCTAGAATATAGATCCTTTACGTCTCTGGTTAAGTTAATTCCAAGATAACGTATGATTTTTGGTGCTATTGTAAATGGGATGGATTCCCTAATTTCTCTTTCTTCAGTCTCATTGTTCGTGTATAGAAATGCAACTGATTTCTGAGCATTGATTTTGTATCCCGACACATTACTGAATTGCTCTATAAGTTCTAGTAGTTTGGGTTTTCCATGTACAGTATCATGTCATCTGTGAAGAGAGACATTTGACTTCTTCTTTGCCAATTTGGATACCTTTTATCCCTTTTTCTTGTCTGATTGCTGTTGCAAGGACTTCTAGTACTATATTGAATAACAAGGGTGAGAGTGGGCATCCTTGTCGTGTTCCTGATCTTAAGGGAAAGCCTTTCAGCTTTTCCCCATGGAGAATGATATTTATTCGCTGTAGGCTTTCATAGATGGTTTTTTGAAATTGAAGAATGTACCCTCTATCCTTATACTCCGAGGGTTTTCATCAGTAAAAGATGCTGTATTTGGTCAAATGCTTTTTCTGCATCAATAGAAAGGGCCATATGGTTCTTGACTCTTTTCTTATTGATATGATCTATCACACTGATTGATTTGCGAATGTTGAACCACCCTTGCATCCCAGGGATGAACCCACTTGGTCATGATGGATAATCCTTTTAATGTACTGTTGGTCTCATTAGCTAGCATTTTGTTGAGAATTCTGGCCTCCTTATTCATCAGGAAAATTGGTCTGTAATTCTCTTTTTTGATGGGGTCCCTGCCTGTTTTGAGGTCAAGGTAATATTGGCCTCATAGAATGAGTTTGGTAGTTTTCCTTCTGGTTCTATTTTTTGAAATAGCTTCAGGAGAATAGGTATTATTTTTTTCTTTGATCATTTGGTAGGAATCCATCCGACCCTGCACTCTTGTTTCTGGGGAGGTTTTCGATCACTGCTTCAATCTCTTCATAATTAATCCGTATGTTTAAAAAATCAATTTCTTCCTGTTTCAGTCTTGGTAGTTTATAAGTTTCCAGGAAGGCAACTATTTCATCCAGGTTGTTTAATTTGTTGGCATAAAGCTGTTGATAAAGGTTTCTAATGATCCTTCCTATTTTATTGGTGTTGGTTGTGACGTTTCCCTTTTCATTCATAATTTTATTAATTTGGGTCCTTTCTCTATTCTTTTTAATAAGTCTGGCCAGTGGCTTATCGATCTTATTTATTCTTTCAAGGGATCAGCTTCTAGTACTCTTTATCTGCTCTACTGTGCTCCTGGTTTCTAATTCATTGATCTCTGCTCTGATCTTGATCAACTGCTTTCTCGTGCGTGGATTAGGCCTGTTCTTTTTTGCTGTTCCAGCTTCTTGAGGTGAGAATATAAAAACTTCATTTTAGATTTTTTTTATTCTTTTGAGTGAGGCTTGGGTGGCTATGTATTTTCCCCTTAGGACTGCCTTTGCAGTGTCCCATAGGTTTGGACCGATGTGTTTTCATTCTCATTGGTCTCCATAAATTGTTTAAACTGATTTTTAATTTCCTGGCTTATCCAATCATTCTTGAGCAGGATGGTTCTTAGTTTCCAAGTGTTTGAGTTTCTTCCAAAATTTTCCTTTAGATTGAGTTTAAATTTCAAAGCATTGTGGTCTGAGGATATGCAGGTAATAATCTCTGTCTTTTGGTATTTTTTGAGACCTGTGTTGCATCCCAGTATACGGTCTATTCTGGAGAAAGTTCCATGTGCATTCGTAAGGAATGAGTATTCTGTTGTTCTGGGGTGTAGTGTTCTGTTATGGGGTCCATCTGGTCCAATATGTCATTCAAAGTTCTTATTTCTTTGTTCATTTTCTGCTTTGGTGATCTGTCTAATGCTGATAGTGGAGTGTTCAGATCCCCTACTCTTAACATATTACTATCTATATGTCTCTTTATTATTTTTACGTGTTGGCTTGTTTATCTTGCTGCTCCCCTGTTGGGGGCATATATGTTTATAATTGTCATATCCATTTGTTGGATACATCTTTTAAGAATAATATTGTGTCCTTCTGTATCTCCAACTACAGCTTTTAGTTTAAAATCTAATCTGTCTGATATGAGACCAGCTACCTCAGCTTTCTTTTGAGGTCCATTGGCTTGAAAAATTGTTTTCCATTCCTTCATTTTAGTTTGGATGCATCTTTAGGTTCAAGATAAGTCTCTTTTAGACAGCAAATGGATGGGTCATGTCTTTTTATTCAATCTGCAACCCTATGGCATTTTATGGGAGCATTTAGGCCATTTACATTGAGAGTGATTATTGAGAGATATGACTTTAATGATGTCATGTTACCTGTGAAGTCTTTGTTTCTATAGATTGTAAATTTCTGTTCTGTATCACTCTTGGGGCCTTTTTACTTTTATAGAACCCCCCCTAATATCTCAGGTAGGGCTGGCTTGATGGTCATGAATTATTCAGTTTCTGCCATTCCTGGAAGGTCCTTATCTCTCCATAAATTCTGAATGACAGCCTTGCTGGATAAAGGATCCTTGGCTGCATGTTCTTCTCAGATAGATTTTTGAAAATATGCTGCCAAACCTTCCTAGCCTGACATGTGTCTGTAGACAGGTCTGATGGTATTCTGATATTTTTCCCTCTGTACGAAAGGATTTTCTTCCCCCTGGCCACTTTCAATACTGTATCCTTGGATCTAATGTTTGCAAATTACACTATGATGTGATGTGCTGTAGGTCTGTTGCCATTGACTTTGGTAGGGGTCCTCTTTGCCTCTTGGACACGAATGCTTGTTTCCTTTGCCAGATTAGGGAAGTTTTCAGGTGCAATTTGTTCAAATATCTCTTCTAGACCTCTCTCTTTCTCCACCTCTCTGGGATGCCAGTGATTCTGACATGGGAATGTTTCACTGAGTCATTAATCTCCCATAATCTACATTCTTGAGATTGGATTTTTTTGAGCCAAATTTCTGTTTTAACTTTCTCTTCTACCATTCCATCCCACAAATCACTAATTCGTTTTTCTGCTTCATTTACCCTGGCCGTCAGAGTGTCTAGTTTAGACTGCAGTTGAGTCATAGCATTTTTCAGTTTCTGTCAGATTCACTCTCATTCCCACCCTTAGAGATTGCATATTCTTATTAATATGTTCGTTAATTTTTTTTCAAGCCTATACATCATCTTGACCATTGTTACTCTGAACTCCATTTCTGACAATCTGGTTATATCCATATTCATCAGTTCTGTGGCAGAGGCCACAGATTCATTGTCTTTTCTTTCCTGGGGGAGATTTCTCCTTCTCGTCATTCTGATGAGGAGAGGTTGCGGGGTTGCCCAGAGCCCAAATTATTGACCAGGACCCAGGCAGTGTGCACTTGTTTTATAGGGACATTAGGGATGTGGGCTTCTTGATTTTTCAGCCTGCCTTCTGGGGGAGGATCCTGCCACACTGATATTCAGGCAACCCTGTTTGGCTGGAGTTTCCTTGTCCCCTGCGTGGAGGGATGGTGATGGGCACAATGTGAACTGGTATTTCCGGGCTTTTTTCTCTGGCAGCTTTCCCTGGAAATTTTCTGTGACTCTTCTGAGTCAGAGCGGCAGTGGCCATATTGTAGCCTCTGTCTCTGAACAGGGAGGTCGCAGTCTGCTCTCCACTGAGCTTTCCTGACCACTTTATCTCTGTTTGTGTCGGTGCTGCAAAAAACCCTGCAGCGTCCTGGGTTTGTGCCCCACAGCTGGCATCCCAACCCTCACTTCCAGGCCCGGCTTGTCTCTGCCCTTTGTGCTTCTAACACCGTCAGCCGCCCCCAGTTCCCCCGTGCACTCCTGAGTTCCCTGTTTCAGTATGGTTCACATGCGTTCCAGGATACAGGTTTTCAGTCTGGAGGCATGCGCACTCCTGAGATCTTGGTTCAGTCTAATTCGCGTGTGTGCTCCCGAGCTCTGGTTTTCATGTTGGACACACATGCTCCCGAGATCCCGGTTTTAGTCTGGTTCTAGTGAGTGTTCTGGAGTTCCGTTTTTCAGTCTTTTTGCAAGTGCATTCCCAGGCCCACGGTGTCAGTCTGCTCTCTTGTGGGTACCGGTCTAGGAGTCTGGCCGCCTCCTCAGTGCATGTGCCTACTGCTTCCCAGTGCCTAAGCATGGTGGCTTCCTCCTCCTTCTGTTTATCTTCTGATATCTGTGGGTGGATTCTCGGCTCCCTGTTTCATACCTCAAAACTCAGCTTTGGAGATGGTCATTTGTGGAGATCAAGATGTACCTTCTTGCACCTCAGGCTGATTTCATGGGTGTTCAGAATGGTCTGGTAGATATCCATCTCGACTCAGGGGACCAGCTGAAAAAGGGGTCATACCTATTCTTCTGAACCTGTTTCAAAAGAAGGAATAATTGGAATGGAAGGAAAACTTCCAAACTGTTTTTATGAGGCCATCATTACCTTGGCCCCTAAACCAGACAAAGGCCCAATCAAAAAGGAGAATTACAGGCCAAATCCTGATGAATATGGATGCAGAAACTCTCAACAAAATACTAGCCAATAGGCTACAACAGTACATTAAAAGGATTATTCCCCGTGACTAAGTGGGATTTATTCTTGTGCTGCAAGGTTGGTTCAACATCCACAAATCAATCAAAGTGATACACTACATAAAGAAAAGACAAGAACCATATGATCCTCTCAATAGGTACAAAAAAAAGCTTTTGAAAAAGTACAGCATCCTTCCTTGATTAAAACATTTCATGGTGTAGGGATAGAGGGTATATCCCTCAATATCATAAAAGCCATCTATCAAAAGCCCACAGTGAATATCATTCTCAATTGGAAAAAGTTGATAGCTTTTCTCCTAAGGTCAGGAACACAGCAGGGATATCCAATATCACCACTGCTGTTTAATATAGTCCTAGCCTCAGCAATCAGAAACAAAAAGAAATAAAAGGCATATGAATCAGCAAGGAAGAAGTCAAACTCTCACTTTTTTGTAGATGACACAATACTCTGTGTAGAAAACCTAAAAGACTCTATGTGGAAAGCCCAAAAGATTCCCCTCCAAAATTCCTAGGACTCATACAACAATTCAGTAAGTGACAGGACATAAAATCAATGCACAGAATTTGGTTGTATTTTTACATGCCAACAATGAGACAGAAGAAAGTGTTCTTAATTTAAAATTGCACCCCAAATCATAAAATACCTAGGAATAAACCTAACCAAAGAGGTAAGTTCTGTATCAGAAAACTATAAAATACCCATGAAAGAAATTGAGGAAGACACAAAGAAATAGAAAAACATTCCATTGTGATAGATTGGATGAACAAATATTCTTAAAATGTCTATGTTACTTAGACCAATCTACACATTCAATGCAATCCCTATCAAAATACCATCAATTTTTTCACAGAGCTGTAATGAATAATCCTAAAATTTGTATGGAACCAGAAAAGATAATGAATTGCCAGGGGAAGTTGACAAAGAAAAGAATAGCTGGTGGCATCACAATGCCTGTCTTCAAGCAAAATTACAAAGCTGTAATCATCAAGACAGTATGGTACTGGCACAAAAAAAGACACATAGATCAATGGAACAGAATAGAGAACCCAGGAATGGACTCTCAACTCTATGGTCCACTAATCTTTGACAAAGCAGGAAAGAATATCCAATGGAAAAAAGACAGTCTCTTCAATTAATGGTGCTGGGAAAATTGGACAGCCACATGCAGGAGAATGAAACTGGCCCATTTCCTTACACCATACACAAAAATAGACTCAAAATGGATGAAAGACCTAAATGTGAGACAGGAATCTGCTCAACACATTGAGCAACCTCGTCGACCTCAGTCACAGCCACTTCTTGCTGGACACATCTCCAAAGGCAAGGGAAACAAGGGAAAAATGAATATTTGGGACTTCATCAAGATAAAAAGCTTTCACACAGCAAAGGAAACATTCAAGAAATCAAAAGACAACCGACAGAATGGGGTAAAGGGCTAGAATCCAGAATCTATAAAGAACTTCTCAAACTCAACACCAAAAGAACAAAAATCCAATCAAGAAATGGGCAGAAAGCATGAGCAGACATTTCTGCATAGAAGACATCCAAATGGCCAACAGACATATGAAAAAGTGTTCAACATCTCTGGGCATCAGGGAAATACAAATCAATATCACAGTGAGGTACCACCTCACACCAGTCAGAATGGCTAAAATTAACAAGTCCGGAAATGACAGATTTTGGCAAGGGTGCAGAGAAAGGGGGACCCTCATACACTGTTGGTAGGAATGCAAGCTAGTGCAGTCAGTTTGGAAAACAGTGTTGAGGTTCCTCAAAAAGTTAGAAATAGAGCTACCTTACAACCCAGCAATTGCACTACCAGGCATTTACCCCAATGATTGAAATGTGGTAATCTGAAGGGTCACCTGTACCCCAGTGTTTATAGCAGCAATGTCTACAATAGCTAAACTACGGAAAGAGTGTGTGGGGAGATGGGGTAACTGTGTGATGGACATTGGGGAGGGTGTGTGTTGTAATGAGCACTGGGTATTATATAAGACTGATGAATCACAGACATGTACCCCTGAAATAAATAAAACATTATATGCTAATTAATTGAATTTAAATTAAATAAATGAAAAGTTCTGTTGAATTGGACTATAGGGGTGAAAAACTAGTAGTCATAGAACCTACAGAGATATGCATGAAGGCATGTAAGCAACAGAAACTATGGATTTTAAATCCTAAAATGTAGTGACTTACCAAGGATATCTGCCAAACAATTGAACATGTTCATACTAATAGTAACATTTATCTGTTACCTTCTAGTTGTCATACCTTGCAATGGAAATTTAACATATTTATCTTTTAAGATTTTCATTAACCCTGTGAAGCAGACATTACTATCACCTAAGGTAAGTTCAGAGAGGTTAAATAACTTGCCTAAGGTCACACAGTTAATGCATGTTGGAGTTAGTATAAGAAACCTAAATCTATATGTCTCCAGTTGTCTGGAATTTTGAGCTGAAGCATGTGTATATATACTTTAAGAAAAACAAGTATACAGTTTAAATAATACCAATGAGATCTACACTGGAAATACCAAAAGAATAAAATATCAAAGACAAAATGTGAAACATTAGGATGAGGATTTTTCTGTGCCTGGGGATGATTGGGTTGATTATCTAAATATGTGCAACTTTTAAAACATCAAGTTTTAAAGATTTAAAGGACAAGCAAAAGCCTTCTGGAAACAGCTCATTCACTACAGGGTATTTTAAAAAGAAAATTGATAATATATAAACTTGCTTTCATTCATTCACTTTATACTGTGTTAAACTGAAAAAAATGAGGAAAATGTCAAGACCCTTGACTATTATCTGCCTTCTTCTCTGTTTCCTAAGATGACAACACTGTTTATAAATTTTTATAGGTTGCAAAACACTTCAACATCCTTCATCTCAGTTAATCCTCACAATATCATTAATGATATGGCCAAAGTTATTTTGTCCATTTCCAGATGAGGAAATAGCAACACAAGGAGATTTGTGTCAAAGCAGAATTAGAGCCTTCTTTCCTGGTAGCTGAGGCCAATGTTCCCTCCTCTAATAAAACAATGGTCTGGACATTTTGGTCCAATCTCCCTGCTTGAGTGTCTACTCATCCACTTTAATCTCCAAGAGTTTCAGTTCCTTCAAAGTTTTTCTTGTGGTGGAGTTCCAGTTTCAAAGCATTGTGGTCTGAAAATGCACAGGGAATAATCTCAGTATTTGATTATTGGTTAAGACCTGATTTGTGATGCAGTATGTGGTCTATTCTGGAATAAGTGTCATGTGCACTCGAGAAGAATGAGCATTCTGTTGTTTTAGGATGCAATATGCTGTATATATCTATGGAGTCCATCTGGTCCAATGCATCCTTCAAACCTCTTGTTTCTTTGTTGATCTTCTGCTTGGATGATCTGTCCATTGCTGTGAGTGGCGTATTGAAGTCTCCTACTATTAATGCATTCTTATTAATGTTTCTTTATTGTGCTAATTAATTGGTTTATATAATTCACTGCTTCCATGTTGAGGGCATAGACATTTATAATTGTGAGATTATCTTGTTGGATAGACCCTTTAAGTATGATATAGTGTCCCTCTACATCTCTTACTACAGTCTTCAGTTTAAAATCTAATTTGTCTGATATGAGAATTGCTACCCAGCTTTCTTTTGAGGTCCACTAGGATGGTATTTTGTTCTCCATCCCCTCACTTTCAATCTGGAGGTATCTTTAGGTTCAAAATGAGTCTCTTGTAGACAGCATATGGATGGGTCTTGCTTTTTTATCCAGTCTGATACCCTGTGTCTTTTGATTAGAACATTTAGCCCATTTATATTCGGGTAACTATTGAAAGATATGAATTTAGTGCCATTGAATTGCCTATGAAGTCCCTGTTTCTGTATGTTGCTTCTGTTTCTTTCTGGTCTATGTTACTCTTGGGCTCTCTCTTTGCTTAAAGGGTCCCCCTTAATATTTCTTGCTGGGTTGGTTTAGTGGTCACATATTCTTTCAGTTTCTGTCTGTCCTGGAAGCTCTTTATCTCTCCTTCCATTCTGAATGACAGCCTTGCTGTATATAGTATTCTTGTCTGAATGTTCTTCTCATTTAGTACACTCAATATATCATGCCAGCCCTCTCTGGCCTGCCAGGTTTTTGTGGATAGGTCTGATGTTAGTGTGATGTTCCTCCTTCTGTAGGTAAGGAGCCTCTTGTCTTGAACTGCTCTCAAGATTCTCTTTTTTCTCTAAAATTTGTAAGCTTCACTGTTATATGTCAAGGTGTTGATCTATTTTTATTGATTTTTGGGAGGGTCCTCTGTGCCTCTTGGACATGAATACTTGTTTCCTTCTCCAGACTAAGGAAGTTCTCAGCTAGGGTTTGCTTGAATATACTTTCTGTCCCTCTCTCTCTCTTCACCCTCAGGTACCCCAGTAATTCTGACATTAGTTCATTTCAGAGCATCATTATTTTCTTGAACCCTTTCTTCATGGGCTCTGCATTATTTTTCTCTCTTTTCCTCAACTTCCTTACTTTCCATCAGCCTGTCTTCTAGATCACTTACTCTCTTCTGCCTCATTCACTCTAGCTGTTAGAGCATCCAATTTAGACTGCGTCTCTGTTATATAATTTTTATGTTTGACCTTATTAAATCTCATTTTTGCAGTAAGAGTTTCTCTACTGTTTTTTATGCTTTTTTCAAGCCCAACTATTAACTTTATTATTGTTATCCTGAATTTCATCTCTGATATCTTACTTATATCCATATCAATCAGATCTGTGGCAGAGAACATTACCTCTGGTTCTTCTTTTGTTGTGAATCCCTCCTCCTAGTCTTTGCCTGGGCAGAATTGCACCACTCATTGCCAGGGGGCTGGGATCAGTGTAAACTGGTCCTCTGTGTGGCTTTTCTTTCCTGATGGCTTTCTGTGCCTCTTTAGAGGATCAGAATAAAAATGGCCTTGCCCTGATCTCCAGCCCCAGAGCTGAAAGATCACGGTCCCTCCTCTTCAGTAAATCCTCTGGGACAAACAGTCTTCACTTTTGTGTGTGCCAAGCTTTGCAGACTCCTCTGGTGCATGTCCATAGCAATCCTCCCGGGGGGCATCCTAGAGACTTCGTTACTGCCCTTTGTGTGCCCTGGGGCTGAGCGTGATCTTGGGCTCCTGTGGGTACCTGCTCCACCTGGGGCATGGCTGAGTGTCACCCTATTGTTCTTTCTAGTGCCACCACCCAGTTGTGGGTGTACCCATTTCACCCCTCCCTGGGGGATGGCAGATAGTCCACACATTCCAGTCTTTTTCAGGGTGCTCAGGTGGAGAACAGTCCCTTGTTTAGCCCCACTCACAGTTTATGGTGACCTGAGTTTAGAGTCCCCTCCTGAGCTCGCTGACTATAACCTATCTCTCTGCTTTGCTGTTTGGGCACTCTACTGGCTTAGGCATCCCCATTAGTTCTGTGACTCCTGGGATCCTGAGATCACACTGACCCACCTGGAATTCTGTCCTTTTCATCCCCTGAACCTTTTTCAGACAGAGATGTCTCTCACTGGAGCAGATTTCTAAAGGTTCTGATTTTGCTCTCCAGGTCCATATCACTTTCTGGTAGCTGGCTTATGGAGGCTCCCTCCACCCTCCCTTTATCTTCTGCTATCTCCCCTCAGATTTATGTCTCTGAACCTCCTACCTTGCAAAAAGCAGTTGCTTTTCTACTTTAGTGTTCCAGATATATTTTCTTACATCTCAGGCTGAATTCATGGGTGTTCAGAATGGTTTGATAGTTATCCAGCTAAATTCAAGGGACCAGATGAAATGAGGTCCCCTACTCTTCTGCCACCTTGCCTCACACCACCAATTTCTTTTTTAATATTAAACTGATGTCTTCATTAATGAAACTGAAGGACCTAAATCTGTTCAGCGACCCTTCCCCCATATACTCTTTTCCACCAATGGCTTTAGGAGCCACCAGCACCCATTGGAATGATGCCAGCATTAAGAGCTGTATGAGAATCAGCATAAAGGAATTTGAGAGCTGTGTTTGGTGTTTTTTATCCTTTCTAAACTCCTTTCCAAACCCTTAAACATCAAAATTTATATTCTTTATACAAGTAATTATCTCCAGTAAACTCTGACCTCTGTTTATTTTTTAAATATCTTGGTGGAGAATAGAAATTCCTAGGAAAGATTCCTACAAAAGAGTAGCCACAGCAGGACAAATAGAAACCTCATATCCATGTTGGAATGATCAGGTGCATGTGTGTGTGTATGTGTGTGTGTGTGTGCATGCACATGTGCATATTTCTTAAATTGGCAATGGTATGGATGAAGACAAAGTTAAACATCTTGCAAAACACAAAGAAGCAAAACACCTTTGCATTACTGGAAGAGATTTCCAATTCATTAAGTACTTTTTAAATTACATTAAAGCTTCACCTTAAAAACAAATCCAGCAGAATGATAGCATAAGTAGTTTCTTAATCATTTTTATAAAACTCTTAAACAGATTGGTCTATGAAAAGAATGCAATCAATCTGAAATTTCCTGGGATTATTAACCATTTGAAATGTTGAGAGTTTTGTATTGGTGAATCCATCAAACATAAATATGCATCTTTAAGGCTGAAGGGATTACTGATTCACTGACGCATGATTATTTTCTTAAATGAAAAACACGATTAGCAAAAGGGATTAAACACTACCTTAAAAATCTCATAATTCAAATCAAATCAAACTTGATTTGCTTAGAAATCTTTTTCCCCACTGAGAGACTACCTTACAGCTGCTGCTATGGGATTATCATGAGATTAAAAAACCGTGAGATTTTTTGATCAGATGTTAGACTTTGCCATGGCAGAGAAAGCACTCTGCGGGATAAGCATTAATTTGTGCCCAGGGATGGAAGCAGTTTGTCTGGATTTTGCTTGTCTTCTCAGCTAAGCTTAACACAGGGAACCCTAAATTTCAAGTTCAAAGTTGAAAGTAGTACAGGGCATTCAGCTAAATTCCCACTGTCAATGAATGGATCATCTATACACTTTCTCTTATAATCGGTTGGCTTTTTCTCTGAAGTGGCTAATGCAGGATTTCCAGACACTTTTGTTAAATGCCCTAATAGTCAAAATTTTCTAAAAGTTCCCAGGTGTGTTTTATATATGCTCATGAACCTTGTAAATTGTTGATTGCATTTCCATGTTCTCTGTGATCTGCTTCCTCTACCACCAGTGATATACACCAGTCCTTTTTCTTGTGTTCAGAGAGGAGTGGCTGTGGGCACCCTTTTCTCTGTCAGGATTCCTTGTCACATCTGCTTAAAACCACTACTTCATACCATAATGGTGCATGTTCTTTGGATTCATCAATATTCTTTAATCACCCTATGTTCATTGTAAGAATGGAATCAATGTCTCCCTCTCATGTACATTTTAGACTTTTCTTCATATGAATATCCTGATATTTTCACATTATTTAGTACAACTATTTTTTTAAAGATTTTATTTATTTATTCGACAGAGATAGAGACAGCCAGCGAGAGAGGAAACACAAGCAGGGGGAGTGGGAGAGGAAGAAGCAGGCTCATAGTGGAGGAGCCTGATGTGGCGCTTGATCCCATAACGCCGGGATCACGCCCTGAGACGAAGGCAGACGCTTAACCGCTGTGCCACCCAGGCGCCCCAGTACAACTATTTTTTAATGTTTTTCCTTAACTTACAGTGAAGCCTCCTGCCCCTTACATAAGGCACATAAGATTCAGTTTGTGACATGAAGAGTCTGCAGAAAAATCCAGGTGATTAAACACATTTTCTGAGGTTCACATGCTTCTAAATCTTTCTTCTCTTAGAAAGATGACTCAGACCCATGTGCCAATAGATTTTTGTCAGGGACAAATTGGCACTTCCCAGATACATAAAGAAAAGTAGAAGCAACTAAGAAAAAAGTAGAAGCAAATAAAATAAAGTCTCAGTGATATTTGTTCTTACATGGAGTTGCTGATGAGTACTGGGATATGGGTTAGTGGTGATGAAAACCCACCAGCTCAGTATCCTTTCAATTTTACCTTGTTTGTCTATTAGACTGACTGTAAAAAAGGTGGTATAAATTTCTGATATAATAGTTCTCAATTGTTTTCCACCTGAAGTGTTCATATGCATAAAACATTCTCTTGTAATTGTCTTTCTTCCTCTAATGATTCTCAAGGAAATTGGACACTACATATTGAAAGCTGTAGGAAGTAGAGGCATAGAACACAAATCAGAGAATCTGGACTTAGAGGAAACATGTGTATTTGAACAACAACAACAACAACAAACAACAACAACAAAACCTAGGCCCTGGAAATTTCTACAGGATCTCATCCCCACTCTAGCTTCATAGAATCACTAACGTAGTGTGAAAGAGTAATGGCATTTGGGGGATATCATGTTTTTTTACCTATGATATATGATCCAGGCTATTCTATTAATCCTTATTTTGTTGTGACTTTTGGACTTTACCCTTTGTTTTTGTTTATAAAATTTTGCTCTATAGAGATTTTACACATTTCAATATACTTTTATCTTGTTTGGAATTGCTGCCTTAACCTAGTTTTGGGTCAAGACCAGTCAATTCTTCTTGAGCATCTGGTTGTCCATACCCAGCATCTTCCTTAACTGGGCTTTCACATTCTAGAATACTAATCACCTGGGGCCATGTACCAGACAAATAAGGCTAACTCCTATGGCCTAGAGCCCACCAAAATTTCAACTATTCAAATTAGTGACTTTGTAAGAAGACTGCGAAATCTAGCTAACCCCACTCCACTTGCCATACATATGTCCTCCTATGTCTCCAGCTTGCTGTTACTTTGTCCTCAGGAGCAATCCTCTTCAGGGCCCTGCCTTTCAGCTTTCTCTCCTCTGGAGCTATAAGTAAAAAAGAGTTCTGTTTTTCATCTATCCTAGTGACATTGTGCTGGGTCCTGTCATCAAAGAAATTTTAAAACTTATAAAACATATATTTTTATATCTTGTCCTTCAGTTGTATCTGACTTTACAATAATGTCTCCCAGTCAAATACTTGTAGCAGTAGAATATAGTAGGACTTGGAATGAGACCTGTCTGAATTCAAATTCTGGTTCTGACACTGATTAGCTTTACTACCAGGAACAGGGTCCTGTCTCTCTGGGTCTCTGTTTCTTCATTTGTAAAGAGTATAAATAATATTACCTGTTTCACAGTATTGTGGTAATAATTAAATGATATTTTAGATCTAAAGAAATAGGTACAGTTATAGATATATAGATATAGATAGATATAAATACATGGTTCTTTTCATACTACCTCACACATAGTAAGCACTGAATAAATGGTAGCTGTGATTATTGATATGTATATATTTTTTGTATTTGTTTCTCTGGTTTGACTATAATTATATCTTTTCTTCTCTCAGGACTTATTTGGTAGAGTAACAAGATAAGTGTTTTATTTTCTAAAACATAATCAATTGTGCCAGCAGGACTTTTTCAAATTCATCTTTGTGTTTCCAATAATTTATGATTCCACTTTCACCACATACTCCTTATGAGTTCGAGGGTTTGTTTTGTGTTATCTATTTTGTTCCATTGATCTGCTTATTTTTACACTAGTATCATACTGTTTTAATTATTGATGTTTTAAATAAACTTTAATGACTAATGGCTTTTTCTATTACTTTTTTTTTCCTCAATAAGTTCTTAGATATTCTTGCCTTTCTTTTATTCACAGTAAATTTTAGAATTACTCTGTCATATTAAAAATTTCTCATTGGTAATTTTACTGTAATTGTGTCAAACCTAAAAAATGAATATGGGATAAACTGGAATCTTTTTTTTAAAGATTTTATTTATTTGACAGAAAGACAGCCAGTGAGAAAGGGAACACAAGCAGGGGGAGTGGGAGAGGAAGAAGCAAGCTCCCAGTGGAGGAGCCTGATGTGGGGCTCGATCCCAAGACTCTGGGATCATGCTGTGAGCCAAAGGCAGATGCTTAATGACTGAGCCACCCAGGCGCCCCTAAACTGGAATCTTAACAATTAATATTCCAATCTAGGAACATAGTTCTCCAGTTATAATGCATCCTTTTTGAAACATACTTAGGAACCTGTATGAAGGGCAAGCTACATTCTAGTACAGATCCTCTTGTAACTAACTACATGCTTTTGGTTAAATTTTATAATCCTGATGTAATTCCTTCTCTGTAGAGCTTATGGCATTTATATTAAGGGTAAAGCAAATTTAAGTATGCTTACAAAATAACAAAGTAAATAGTTCAGTATTCATAGAGAAGGAAGAAGATACTACTATTATTTAAAAAATTAGACTTGAGAAAAAGTCCAATTTTGCCTAAAAGATATTTTTCATCTAAAATAAAGGATCTCCACAGAAAAAAAACAAAAATCAAAACACAGAAATGCAAAGATCCAGGTATGTCAATAACGATCAGATCTTCAAACAAACCTCTACTAACCACTACTAATTTAATGCCAATACCTCCATATGGTGAATACATTTTACCATGGAATCTCTGCACTGGACCTCATAAAATCAATCTCATGTTTACATAGATTCTTAGAGTTTGAAGGGCCATGAAGTCATTTAATTCAAACTTCCATTAGGTGGAAATGTCTTTCCTTTAATATTTCCAACAATAACAAATTCACTATTTTATAAGTAATTATTATAATTATCATATTTTGAAATGTCCTTATTATACCAATATCTGTTTGCCTGTAGCTTTCACCTATGCATAGGTGCTATGGGGACAGGAAGGTAAAGCATCTAATTCCACCTGGCAATAAGTAAGGAAGGGAGTAGGAAGGGGCAGCCAAGCAGTGCATTTTAGAGGATGAATGGCTTGAACTGAATTTTAAAGAGAGAAAGTTTAAGGCATTCCAGGTCAAAGAGCATCAATGAAGTATGACACATTTGGAAACTCTACTAAGTTTGGTTCTGTCGAGGCAAAGCTTATATACGAGCGAGTAGTAAAAGATGATGAAGAAATAGGCAAGTGAATGGTACAGAGAGCCTTCTGTGCTAAGGTGAGTTTAGGTTATGTTGACAATAGAAAGTCTTTAAAAGGTCTTTAAACTCAGTGGTATTGTTTTAGTTGTACTTGTTGGACATACACAAAATCTATCTTATATTATTCTTTAACCTTCTCTAGTTTTTCAAGGCACTTGAAGGTAGTCTTTATGTCTTTTGAGTTCTTTTTTTTTAATTTAATTTTATTATATTATGTTAATCACCATACAGTACATCCCCAGATTCCGATG
>NC_048238.1:69370285-69385620 GCF_002007445.2 Ailuropoda melanoleuca
AGATCTTGGATACCAGTCCTTTATCTGTAGTGTTCTTTGCAAATATATTCTCCCATTCCGTGGGCTGCCTCATAGTTTTTTTGCNTTAGTTTTTTTGACTGTTTCCTTGGCTGTGCAGAAGCTCTTTATCCTGATAAAGTCCCATAAGTTCATTTTATCTTTTATTTCTCTTGCCTTTGGAGATGTGTCGTGAAAAAGGTTGCTCTGGCCGATGTCATAGAAGTTGTTGCCTATGTTCTCCTCTAGAATTTTGATGGATTCCTGTCTCACATTGAGGTCTTTCATCCATTTGGAGTTTATTTTTGTGTATGGTGTGAGAGAGTGGTCAAGTTTCATTCTTTTGCATGTAGCTGTCCAATTTTCCCAGCACCATTTATTGAAGAGACTGTCTTTTTTCCACCGGATGTTTTTTCCTGCTTTATCAAAGATTAGTTGCCCAAAGAGCCGAGGGTCCATTTCTGGGTTCTCTATTCTGTTCCATTGGTCGATGTGTCTGTTTTTGTGCCAGTACCATGCTGTCTTTGTGATCACAGCTTTGTAGTACAGCTCGAAATCCGGCATTGTGATGCCCCCAGCTTTGTTTTTCCTTTTCAACAGTTCCTTGGAGATTCGGGGCCTTTTCTGGTTCCATACAAATTTCTCTAGTTTTCCAAGGCACTTGAAGGTAGTCTTTATGTCTTTTGAGTTCTTTTTAAAAAATATTTTATTTATTCATTTGAGAGAGAGACAGAGACAGAGAGAGCACAAGCAGAGAGGGAGGCAGAGTGAGAGGGAGAAGCAGACTCCCCGCGGAGCTGGGAACCCAATGTGGGGCTCAATTCCAGGACACAGTGATCATGATCTGAGCTGAAGGCAGACTTTTAAACATCTGAGATATCCAGGTGCCCCAATGTCTTCTAGTTCTTTTAAGAATTTGTCATCTATATATTTTTGAGATTATTACCATTGTGGTCCTTTCTTCTGTACTCATTCTAGTTTGTTGAAGTTTATCTAAAATTGTAATACGCAGAATCAAGTCAATACTTCAGATATGATTTAATGCTGTAAAGTAATTCAATATTATGTTATCTCATTAATTCTATACGGAAACTTTTTTTTAAGATTTAATTTAGGTTAGTTTGGCTTATTATGGGGATGGAGTGGGGGGACACATCAGACAATAGAGGTTCTGTTATGCTGCACTAAGATCTCCAAAATTTTGCTGGGAGGAGGAGTTAAGATGGCAGAGGAGTAGGGGACCCGTTTTTCAGCGGGACCCCTGAGTCGAGCTGGATAGGTACCAGACGATCCTGAACATCCATGGAATCAGCATGAGATGCAGGAAGATACAGCTGGATCTCTACAAATGAACAATTCCAGCGCTGATAATTGAGGAATGAAGCAGGAAGCCGTGAAATGGCACACAGATATTGAAAGATAAACAGAAGGGGGAGGGAGCCACCACGTTTGGGCGCAGGGAAGCGGTAACCACCTGCATGGGGGACCGGCACCTGCGAAAGAACAGACAGAGATCGTGAGCCAGAGAACGAATGCAAACAGATTGAAACGGAGTTCCAGTGTACTCTCTGGAACCAGACTAACACCGGGAGCTCTGGATCGNNNNCCACCCCCGCGGGTCGCGGGCGCGGCGGGGGGGGGGGGTGGGGAGGAGGGTTGGCAGCTGGTGGCTGGCGGCTGGTGGTGATAGAAACACAAAGGACAGAGATGCACTGCCCCTGGAAGGGAGGGCTGGGATGCTGGGTGTGGGGCGCACATCCTGGGATGCTGCAGGATTGAGCAGCAGCAACAGTAATAGAGTTAAAGTGGCCAGAACATTAGTGGAGAAAGGTCTGCGAACCCTCTGTTTTGAGACAGAGGCTTAGATTCAGCTACTGCTGCTCTGACTCTCAGAAGAGGCACAGCAAACTGCCAGGGAAAGCCGCCAGAGAACAAAAGCTGAAATACCGGCTCATAGTGTGCCCATCCCCATACCCCCTTGCAGGGGATGGAGACTCTACCCAAAGAGGGTTGCTTGAGTATTGGTGTGGCAGGCCCCTCCCCCAGAAGGCAGGTTGAAAACTCAAGAAGCCCACATCCCTAAGATCCCTATAAAACAAGGGTGCACTGTCTGGGTCCCGGTCAATAATTTGGGCTCTGGACAACCCCGCAACCTCTCCTCATCAAATGACAAGAAGGAGAAATCCACCCCAGCAAAGAAAAGACAATGAGTCTGTGGCCTCTGCCACAGAACTAATGGATATGGATATAACCAAATTATCCTAAATGGAATTCAGAGTAACAATGGTCAAGATGATGTGTAGACTTGAAAAAGTATTAATGGAAATGTTAATGAGAATATAGAATCTCTAAGGGTGGAAATGAGAGCGAATCTGGCAGAAAATAAAAATTCTATGAGCCAAATGCAGTCAAAACTAGAGGCTCTGATGGCAAGGGTGAATGAGGCAGAAGAACGAATCAGCGAACTGGAGGATGGGTTAGTAGAAGAGAAAGCTAAAATAGAATCTGGATTAAAAAAAATCCATTCTCAAGAATTTAGGTTACGGTAGATTACTGATTCAATGAAACGTTCCACTGTAAGAATCATCGGCAACCCCGAAGTGGTGGAAAACAGAGGTCTAGAAGAGATATTTGAAATAATTGTAGTTGAAAACTTCCCTAATCTAGCAAAGCAAACAAACATTCGTGTCCAAGAGGCAGAGAAGACCCCTCCCAAGCTCAACCATGACAAACCTATGCTACGCCACGTCATAGTGCAACTAGAAAATATTAGATCCAAGGATAAAGTATTGAAAGTGTCCAGGGCAAAGAAATTTCTCAAGTACCAAGACAAAGGTATCAGAATTACGTCAGAACTGTCTACACAGACCTGGAATGAAAGAAAGGGTGGAAGGGGGGCATTTTTAAAGCTCTTTCAGAGAAAAACATGCAGCCAAGGGTCCTTTTTCCAGCAAGGCTGTCATTCAGAATTTATAGAGAAATAAAGACCTTCCAGAATCACCAGTCATTGACCAATTTTGTAACCATGAAACCAGCTCTATAGGAGATATTAAGGGGGGTTCTATAAAGGAAAAAAGGCCCCAAGAGTGATACAGAACAGAAAGTCACAATCTATAGAAACAAAGACTTTACTGGCAACATGGCATCATTAAAATCATACCTCTCAATAATCAGTCTCAATGTAAATGGCCTAAATGCTCCCATAAAACACCACAGTGTTGCAGATTGGATAAATAGACATGACTCATCCATTTTTTGTCTACAAGAGACTTATTTTGAACCTAAAGTTACATCCAGACTCAAATAAAAGAATGGAATACCATCTTTCATGCCAATGGGCCTCAAAAGAAAGCTGGGGTAGCAATTCTCATATCAGACAGATTGGATTTTAAACTAAAGACTACAGTTAGAGACACAGAAGGGCACTATATTATTCTTAAAGGATGTATCCATCAAGAGGATCTGATAATTATAAATATATATGGCCCCAACAGGACAGCAGCAAGATACACAAGCCAACTCTTAACCAGAATAAAGAGAAATATAGAAAATAATACGTTAATAGTAGGGGACCTCAACACTCCACTATCAGCTATAGACAGATCACCAAAGCAAGAAATCAACAAAGAAACAAGAGCTTTGAATTCCATACTCAACAAGTTGGACCTTATAGATATATATAGAACACTACACCCCAGAACCAAAGAATACTCATTCTATTCCAATGCCCATGGAACATTTTCAAGAATAGACCATGTTCTGGGTCACAAAACAGGGCTCAACTGATACCAAAAGACTGAAATTATTCCCTGAATATTCTCAGAGCACAACGTTTTGAAATTGGAAGTCAATCACAAAGAAAAATTGGAAGAAACTCAAACACTTGGAGACTAAGAACCATCCTGCCCATTAATGATTTGATAAACCAGGAAATCAAAAATCAATTTAAACAGTTTATGGAGACCAACGGGAATGAAAACACAACAGTCCAAATCCTATTGGATACTGCAATGGCAGTCCTAAGGGGAAAATATATAGCCATCCAAGCCTCACTCAAAAGAATAGAAAAATCTAAAATGCAGTTTTTACATTCTCACCTCAAGAAGCTGGGAGACCAACAGAGAGGCCTAATCTATGCAAATGGAAGCACCTGACCAAGATTAGAGCAGAAATCAATGAATTAGAAACCAGGAGTACAGTAGAGCAGAACAACAGAACTAGGAGCTGGTTCTCTGAGAGAATTAATAAAATTGACAGACTACTGGCAAGACTTATTCAAAAGAATAGAGAAAGGACCCAAATTAATATACTTATGAATGAAAAAGGAGAAGTCACAACCAACACCAATGAAATTGGAAGGTTTATTAGAAACTTTTATCAACAGTTTTATGCCAATAAATTAAGCAATCTGACAGTGATGGAGGACTTCCTAGAACCCTAGAAACTACCAAGACTGAAACAGGAAGAAATTGATTTTTTAAACAGGCCAATTAATTATGAAGAGATTGAAACAGTGATAAACAACCTTCCAAAAAACAAAACTCCAAGACAGGACAGTTTTGCTGGGGAATTCCACCATATNCAGTAGAGCAGATCAACAGGACTAGAAGCTGGTTCTTTGAGAGAATCCATAAAATTGATAGACCACTGGCAAAACTTGTCCAAAAACAAAGAGAAAGGACTGAGATTATTAAAATTATGACTGAAAAGGGAGAGGTCACGACCAGCACCATTGAAATTGCAAGGATTATTAGAAACTTTTATCAACAGCTATATGCCAAAAAACTAAACAATCTGGAAGAGATGGAGGCCTTCCTGGAAACCTATAAACTACCAAGACTGAAACAGGAAGAAATAGATTTCTTAAATAGGCCAATTAACTATGAAGAAATTGAGTCAGTGATAAACAACCTTCCAAATAATAAAACTCCAGGCCCAGACGGTTTTCCTGGGGAATTCTACCAAACATTCAAAGAAGAAATAATACCTATTCTCCTAAAGCTATTTCAAAAAACAGAAACAGAAGGAAAGCTACCAAACTCATTCTTTGAGGCCAATATTACCTTGATCCCCATACCAGGCAAAGACCCCCTCAAAAAGGAGAATTACAGACCAATTTCTGTAATGAATATGGACACCAAAATCCTCAACAAGATCCTTGCTAATAGAATCCAACAGTACATTAAAAGGATTATCCATCATGACCAAGTGGGATTCATCCCTGGGATGCAAGCATGGTTCAACATTTGCAAATTGATTGGTGTCTTAGATTTTATCCAGAAGAAAATTAAAAAATCATATGATTCTCTCAATAGATGCAGAAGAAGCATTTTACAAAACACAGTATCCCTTCCTGATTAAAGCCCTTCAGAGTGTATGGATAGAGGGTACATTCCTCATTCTCGTAAAAACCATCTATGAAAAGACTACAGCAAATATCATTCTCAATGGGGAAAAGCAGGAAACATATCCCTTAATATAAGGAACATGACAAGGATGCCCACTCTCACCGCTATTATTCAACATACTACTAGAAATCCTTGCAACAGCAATCAGACAACAACAAGGGATAAAATGTATCCACATCAGCAAAGAAGAAGTCAACATGTCTCTCTTCGCAGATGACATCATACTCTATATGGAAAACCCAAAGGAATCCACTCCCAAACTATTAAAGTTATAGACCATTTCAGTAATGTGGTGGGATACAAATCAATGCTTAGAAATCAGTTGCATTTCTATACACGAATAACGAGACTGAAGAAGGAGAAATTAGGAATCCATCCCATTTACAATAGCACCAAAACCATACGCGTTACCTTGGAATTAACTTAACCAGAGACGTAAAGGACCTATATTCTAGAAACTATAAATCACTCTTGAAAGACATTGAAGAAGACACAAAAAGATGGAAAAATATTCCATGCATATGGATTAGAAGATTTAACATAATTAAAATGTCCATGCTACCCAGAGCAATCAACACTTTCAATGCTATCCCGATCAAAATACCGATGACATTANTATCCTAGAAACTATAGATCACTTTTGAAAGATATTGAGGAAGACATAAAAAGATGGAAAAATATTCCATGCTCATGGATTGGAAGAATTAACATAGTTAAAATGTCCATACTACCCAGAGCAATCTACACTTTCAATGCTATCCCGATCAAAATACCGAGGACATTTTTCAAAGAACTGGAACAAATAGTCCTTAAATTTGTATGGAACCAGAAAAGGCCCCGAATCACCAAGGAACTGTTGAAAAGGAAAAACAATGCTCGGGCATCACAATGCTTGATTTCGAGCTGTACTACAAAGCTGTGATCACCAAGACAGCATGGTACAGGCACAAAAACAGACACATAGACCAATGGAACAGAATAGGATACCCAGAAATGGACCTTCGGCTCTTTGGGCAACTAATCTTTGATAAAGCAGGAAAAAACATCCGGTGGAAAAAAGACAGTCTCTTCAATAAATGGTGCTGGGAAAATTGGACAGCTACATGCAAAAGAATGAAACTTGACCACTCTCTCACACCATACACAAAAATAAACTCCAAATGGATGAAAGACCTCAATGTGAGACAAGGAATCCATCAAAATCCTAGAGAAGAACATAGGCAGCAACCTCTATGACATCGGCCAAAGCAACCTTTTTCATGACACATCTCCAAAGGGAAGAAAAACAAAAGATAAAATGAACTTGTGGGACTGCATCAAGATAAAAAGCTTCTGAACAGCCAAGGAAACAGTCAGAAAAACTAAGAGTAAGCCCACAGAATGGGAGACTATATTTTCAAATGATAATACAGATAAAAATCTGGTATCCAAGATCTACAAAGAACGTCTCAAACTCAAAATGCGAGAAACAAATAAACAAATCAAAAAATGGGCAAGGGGCGCCTGGGTGGCAGGGGCACCTGGGTGGCACAGCGGTTAAGTGTCTGCCTTCGCCTCAGGGAATGATCCCGGTGTTATGGGATCGAGCCCCACATGAGGCTCCTCTGCTATGAGCCTGCTTCTTCCTCTCCCCCTCCTCCTGCTTGTGTTCCTTCTCTTGCTGGCTGTCTCTATCTCTGTTGAATAAATAAATAAAATCTTTAAAAGAAGTGGGCAGAAGATATGAACAGACACTTTTCCAATGATGACATACAAATGGCTAACAGACACTTGAAAAAATGTTCAACATCACTAACCATCAGGGAAATTCAAATCAAAACCACATTGAGATACCACCTTACGCCAGTTAGAATGGCAAAAATTGACAAGGCAAGAAACAACAATTGCTGGAGAGGATGTGGAGAAAGGGGATCCCTCCTACATTGTTGGTGGGAATGCAAGTTGGTACAGCCACTCTGGAAAACAGTGTGGAGGTCCCTTAAAATGTCAAAAATTGAGCTGCCCTATGATCCAGCCATTGCACTACTGGGGATTTACCGCAAAGATACAGACGTAGTGAAGAGAAGGGCCATATGCACCCCAATGTTCATAGCAGCATTGTCCACAGTAGCTAAATTGTGGAAGGAGCCGAGATGCCCTTCAACAGATGACTGGATTAAGAAATTGTGGTAATATATACAAAGGAATATTACTCAGCTATCAGAAAGAATGAATTCTCAACATTTGCTGCAACATGGACGACACTGGAGGAGATAATGCTAAGTGAAATAAGTCAAGCAGAGAAAGACAATTATCATATGATGTCTCTCATCTATGGAACAGAAGAACTAGGAAGATCGGTAGGGGAAGAAAGGGATAAAAAGGCGGGGGTAATCAGAAGGGGGAATGAAGCATGAGTGACTATGGACTCTGAGAAACAAACTGAGGGCTTCGTGGGGGTGGGGGTATGGGATAGGCTGGTGATGGGTAGTAAGGAGGGCACGTATTGCATGGTGCACTGGGTGTTATACGCAACTAATTAATCTTCGAACTTTACATCAGAAACCAGGGATGTACTGTATGGTGACTAACATAATATTATAAAAAAATATTTTAAAACAAAGTAAATTTTGAAAACTTACACTGTGATAAATTACATTAAACATAAAGGAAAATATGCCCCTCAAAAATTCCAAAATTTCAGTGACTCAACTCAAGAGAGTTTTATCACAGTCTTTCAGGGACCCAAGTTGACAGAAATGTCACTGCAATACCTGCTTCCAGTCAACACGACAGAAAAGAGAAAAAGTAGTCAATTGTACACTGGCTCTTAACATTTCCAAATTAATTGGTCTCACCTAAATTCAAAGGGAGTGGGGACATGCAGTCCTACTATGAGCCTGGAAGGGGGGAGAGTTAGGCTATTTGACTAGTCCTAATCACTTCCACCAGCTTACAACTAGATCACAAGGATCTTGTGACCAATTTTTTTTCTTGTTTTGGCATATATGGGTAACAAGCCAGGTGTTCTTAATATTACAAAATCTTTTTTTTTAATTAAAAGTGTTACCAAATTGGATTCAGCCTACTGTTTATTTTGACCTGAATGTTTGTGTCACCCCCAAATTTGTAGGTTGAAATCTTAACCCTCGAGTGATGCTATTCAGAGGTAGGGCCTTTGGGAGATGATGAGGCCGCAAAGGCTTAGCCCACATGACTGGGATTAGTGTCCAATTAAAAAGAGGCTGCACAGAGTTTAATTGCCCCTTCTACCATATGAAAACACAGCAAGAAGAGATGGTCATCTACAAACCAGGAAGATGGTCTGCACCAGCCACAGAAACTGCCAGAGACTTGATCATGGACTACCAGCCTCCAGAAATTGAGAAATAAATTTCTGTTGTTTATAAGTCACTCTGTCTATAGTATTTTGTTATATCAGCCTGAAGAGACTAAGACGTTCATATTTTTAAAAGATGTTAATCCTGCATATTCTACTAGTTAATGCCTACAGCTTTGTGTCGTGTTCCAAACTAGCAAAGATATAAACTCTGTCCTTAGGAACCTATGATACTGTAGAAGACACTTTAGGTTAACATTGATCATTTACTTTATTGATGCCATTATGGTAAGGTTATTCAACCAGCTCTTAATCTACCTAACTATATAACTGAGTCTTATTTCAACAAATGCATATAAGATTATCATCTGAGACTTTACTAAATGCTTTGCCCCAGTCAAGTTGTAGAACATCTAAGCATTTTCATCGTATAGCAACCTAGCAACCCCATCAAGAAAGGAACCAATTTTAGCTGATTTTGTCTTATATTCAAGTTGATCATGTCTTATGTTGGCTCCTGATTACTCTCACTCTTCCAAATTTTACAAACTATCTTGTTAGTAATATGAAATTTTTTTGTTTTTGTTAAAAACTAAACCCAGCATTTCTAATACATAGTTTCTAAAAACTATTTCCCTCAATTTTTGGGAATCAAGATACATGTTCCTATCTCCAAAATTTAATCTTATTTCTCTTTTTACATAAGTCTTCAAATTTTATATACATTGACACTTATAGAAATAGGCACATTTTTAATAGAGCTTTTGGGGAACATGTAGACTCATTTCAATGCCACCAGAATTTTGTTGGACTTTAAACAGAATTTCTTTGGTATTTTATATGATATTTGTTCTAGATTTTTCAGTTGGAAGACCATTTTAATTGCCAGAGGATATTGAGGTAAAATAGATTTGAAATGGTTCAAACTTCTTTCTTTCATCTGTTAACATTTATCATCTTCCCCACGTAATGAACCTCTTCCTTTGTTTTTACTGCTTTAAAACTTGCTCAAAAACCTCTTTTAATTTACCCTAACATTCTTCACAAGTCTCAGTTAGTTTGGGGTACCAGAATCTTCAACAATATTGGTAGAGTTTTGTGACATTATCTTCTGGCTATTTGAAGCATTTCTTCATTTAAAATTTGAATCTCTTCAATAATAAGTTATTGCCAATACAGTTTTCCTGCTTTCTCACCTGAATCATCTACTTGGAGTTCCTAGTTACTTAGTGTTTTCTTTTTTCTTAGAGTGGAAGACATAACAAAATAACAAATATCTGTAAGTAGATATAATAAAGCCCATAGATTGTCTCTGTTAATATTTTGGGAGATTTCCTTCCAGACTAATGTTATTCTAATTGTGCAGAAAAAAACTACATTTATTGAGAGGTTTAATCTCTGTATATCTCTATTTTTTTAAAGATTTTATTTATTTATTTGACAGAGAGAGAGACAGCCAGCGAGAGAAGGAACACAAGCAGGGGGAGTGGGAGAGGAAGAAGCAGGCTCCCAGTGGAGGAGCCTGATGTGGGGCTCGATCCCAGGACTCTGGGATCATGCCCTGGGCTGAAGGCAGATGCTTAATGACTGAGCCACCCAGGCGCCCCTGTATATCTCTATTTTATCACAGAAATGAGAGTGATGGACTATCCCTATCTTCCCACTTGTTTTTTATTAAATATTTCCTAGAGATTTTATGGTGTTTTTATCACTATTATATCTGGGTTGTGAAAATAAAGAGATAAATATCAAGAAAGAATGATGATAATTATAACCAGGTGGAGACAAATATTAGTGTAATTATTGTTGTTATAATTATAATAATAAAACCACAAAAATAGAGCTTACTAGTTCCAAGGCACTTTTCTAAGCATGGTTGATTTATATTTAATTTTTTGATCTTCATGATAACCTTTAGATAGGTGCTTGGATTTTCAAAGCTGAAGTTGGACAGGGCACAAGATCTTTTCTCTGTGCAAGGTGGAGTGAGGGGGTCAGAACTGAGAATGCCACATAAAAGCTTATCTATGAATCACTATATTTAACTTTAAAAGTTACATAACAAGAAACCTATAGGTTGCAAAGGGAGATGACAAGAAACACTAGTCTCAGCTTTCTTAAAGGATAAAAAATATAGTTTTCATTTTTAATTCTTAATCAGATGTTAGGTTCAAATTTGTACTAAATGCATATTCTGATAATTCCCAGATAAATCAATGTAAAGTATTTCTGGGATAATAATGCTCTAAGGCATCTAGGAGAAACAGTTGCCAATCTTATTTGGAAAGGTTCATCTTCAAGGCAAGCCTTGCATTATTCTCACAGATAAATCAAGTTGAATATGTGCAAACAATTGAAAATTATAAAATGCACAAGGAAAGATGTCACCATGAGTAAGAGTCAGCATAAACACAAATCATCAAATTTAAAGCCTAAAGAACATGAGGTATTGAAAAGATCAGATAAATATGTTTAAAATGTTTAAAGTTTTATAAAGATGGATTTCAAAACACCACAAAAAACCGGGACACAGTCAGAATACACAAGGTGCTAAAGAAACTTTAAATGGCAAAGACTATACTTTCAGGGATCATTTCTATTGTTTGTTAAATGGCAGACTTTAAGAAGAGGAAAAATAAACACTGAATGAAGTAATAAGTTGCCAGAAAGAATGGTAGACAAAAATATTAGTCAATGTTGTCCCTCTAAACCAGGGGTGAGTAAACTGTGACCCACAGATCAAATCTAGTCCACCATCTGTTTTTATAAAGATGGTTTTATTGTATCATAATCATGTTCGTTGTGATGATTAATTTTATGTGTTGACTGGGTCATAAGATGCTGAGACATTTTGTCAAGTATAATTCTTCATGTGTCTATTCTATAAGGGTTTTTCTGAATGAGATTAATATTTAAATCAGTAGACTGAGTAAAGCAGATTACTCTTCCTAATATGGATGGCCCTCATTCAATCAGTTAAAGGCTTGACTAAAACAAAAATCTGTTCCTCTGAAAATTAAGAAACTCTCCCTGCCTGCCTGCCTTCAAGCTGGGACATCAGTTTTTCCCTACCTTCAGACTCAAACCAAAATGTTGGCTCTTCCTGGGTCCCAAGCCTGCCAGCCTTTGGACTAGAAGTATAACATTGGGTCTCCTTGTTCTCAGGCCTTTGAACTAGTACTGGAACTACATCATTGGCTCTCCTGAGTCTCTAGCTTGCCAAGTATAGATAGAGGGACTTGTCAGCCTCCATAATCCCTTTAGCCAATTCTCTAAAATCTCTCTCTCTCTCTCTTCTCTCTCTCTCTCTCTCTCGGTTCTATTAGTTCTATTTTTCTGGGTGACCCTAACTAATATATGCATTCATTTATGCATTGTCTATGGCAGTTTTTGCACTACAAGAGCAGAGTTATTGAAAAGAATAATTGCAACAGAGATTGTATGGCTTAAAAGCTGAACATATTTACTTTGTGGCCCTTTGCAGAAAAAAAGTTATCTGATTTCTGAAAATAAGGTGATACTGAGTTGTTAGCCAAAAATAACATCTAAAATGTAAGGGTTTTTCAAAATTAATGTATTTTAAGGTCCTTGTGATGATTGAGTGAAGGCAAGAGATATTGATGAAAATTAGAATTTATTAGGTCAATGATGTATATTACCATTATAATGGTAATCATGAAAATAAATGGAAAATATAGCTTTTAAAATGATAAAGGGAAAATACCTAAAATTTGTATGGAACACAAAAGACCCCAGAGAGCCAAAGCTCTCTGGAAAAAATAAAATAAAACAAATTTGGAGTTTTCACAGTTCTGAATTTCAAGATATCTTACAAATTTGTAGTGATCAATACAGTAGGGTATGGACACAAAAATAGACACACAGATCAATAGAACAGAATAGAAAATCCAGAAATAAACCCATATTATATGGTCAATTAATCTTTGACAAAGCTGTAAAGAATATCCAATGGTAAAAAGACAGCCTCTTCAACAAATGGTGTTGGGAAAACTGGACAGCAACATGCAAAAGAACAGAACTGGACCACTTTCTTACGTCATACACAGACATAAATTCAAAATGGAATAAAGACCTAAATATGAGATCTGAAACCATAAAAACCCTAGGAGAGAGCACAAGCAGTAATTTCTCTGACATCAGCCCTAGCAACATTTTTATAGACAGGTCTCCTGAGGCAAGAGAAATAAAAACAAAAATTAACTGTTGGGACTACATCAAAATAAAAGGCTTCTGCACAGCAAGGGAAACAACCCACAGAACTAAAAAGCAGCCTACTGGATGGAAGAAGATATTCGCAAATGATATATCTGATAAGGCTTAGTATTCAAAAAATATAAAGAATTTATATAACTCAACACCCGAAAACCAAATAATTCAATTAAACATGGGCGGAAGACATAAGCAAACATTTCTCTAAAGAAGACATACAGATGACCAATAGACACATGAGAAGATGCTCATCATCACTCATCATGAGAGAAATGCACATCAAAAATACAATGAGATATCACCTCACTCCTGTCTGAATGGATAAAATCAACAACACAAGAAACAGAAGGTTTTGGTGAGGATGTGGAGAAAGAAGAAGACTTGTGAACTCTTGGTGGGAACGCAAACTCTGCAGCCATTGTGGAAGAGAGTATGGAGGTTTCTCAAAAAGCTTCAAATATAAGTAACTTCTTTTTTTTATAGTAATATTTTTTATTATATTATGTTAGTCACCATACAGTATATACCTGGTTTTTGATGTAAAGTTCCATGATTCATTAGTTGTGGTGTGAAGGTCCCTTTAAAAAGTTAAAAATTGAGCTACCCTATGATCCAGCCATTGCACTACTGGGTACATACCCCAAAGATACAGACGTAGTGAAGAGAAGGGCCATATGCACCCCAATGTTCATAGCAGCATTGTCCACAATAGCTAAATTGTGGAAGGAGCCGAGATGCCCTTCAACAGATGACTGGATTAAGAAGTTGTAGTCCATATATACAATGGAATATTACTCAGCTATCAGAAAGAACAATTTCTCAATATTTGCTGCAACATGGACGGCACTGGAGGAGATAATGCTAAGTGAAATAAGTCAAGGAGAGAAAGACAATTATCATATGGTTTCTTTCATCTATGGAACATAAGAACTAGGAAGATTGGTAGGAGAAGAAAGGGATAAAGAAAGGGGGGGTAATCAGAAGGGGGAATGAAGCATGAGAGACTATGGACTCTGAGAAACAAACTGAGGGCTTCAGAGGGGAGGGAGTAGGGGAATGGGATAGGCTGGTGATGGGTAGTAAGGAAGGCACATATTGCATGGTGCACTGGGTGTTATACGCAACTAATGAATCAAATAGAAGTAACTTCTGATCTCACAATTGCACTACTGGATATTTACCCAAAGAATACAAGAATACTAATTCAAAGGAATACATGCTCCCTGATGCTTATGGCAGCATTATTTATAATAGCCAAGATATGGAAGCAGCCCAAGTGTCTATTGACTCATGAATGGATAAAGAAGATGTGAGTGTGTATATATATCCCCACACACATATATAAATGGAATATTATTTAGCCATAAGAATAAAATCATGCCATTTGCAATGATGGGAATTGAGCTAAAAAGTATGTTGCTAAGCAAAATAAGTCAGTCAAAGAAAGACAAATAACATGATTTCATTCATATGTGGAATTTAAGAAACAAAGCAAACCAGCAAAGGGAAAAATGAGACAGAGACAGAAAGACAGAGAGAGATCAAGAAACAGACTCTTAAATATACAGAGCAAACTGATGGTTATCAGGTGGGAGGGGGTTGGGGTGATTGGATGAAACTGGTGACAGGGATTAAGGAGTGCACTTCTCGTAATGAGTACAGGATGATGTATTTAAGTTCTTAATTACTATATTATACACCTGAAAATAATATAACAATGTATATGAACTAACTGGAAATAAAACAAAAACTTTAAAAAAATGATACAAAAAGACCATGTTCTGGGTTGTTATTAAAAAAATGATAAAGAAGAAATAAGTAATCATTTTTTAACAAGCCAGACAAGTCTGCTGAAAGAAAAGCCAAAGAAACAGAAAAAAAAAGAAAAAACTCACAAATAATCAGATAGAAATTAGTTTAAATATACCATAATCAGGGGGGAGGTTAAGATGGCGGAGGAGTAGGGGACACCTTTTTCAACCGGTCCCCTGAGTTGAGCTGGATAGGTACCAGACCAGCAGGAATATCCACGGAATCAGCCTGAGACGCAGGAAGATACATATGGATCTCTACAAATGAACATCTCCAGCGCTGAGTATCGAGGTACGAAGCGGGAGCCGTGAAACCGCGCAGAGATATCGGAAGCTAAACAGAAGGGGGAGGGAGCCGCCGTGTCAGGGCGCCGGGAAGCGGTAGCCATGCAAGGGGGAGCGGACAGACCGCGGACCCGCACGCTTGAGACAGCAGGCTGAGAAGGGAGCTCCGGGAGCGCACGCGGGACGGCTGGCGGTTGGCGGGCCACCTGCACGGGGGAGCAGGCGGACTCGCGGACGGCACCCGCGAGACAACAGACTTAGAACGCGAACTCCAGGAGCGCGCGC
>NC_048238.1:69387995-69398174 GCF_002007445.2 Ailuropoda melanoleuca
AAGAAAGAAAGAAAGAAAGAAAGAAAGAAAGAAAGAAAGAAGAAAAGAAATAAAGAAAAGAAAATCCGTTTGATCTGGAACAATACAATTAAGAAAAAGAAAAACAAATTATCTTTATGTCTTCTGCAAATCAGAGTTATTGCTCAAACAAACCACAGATCTCAGAACTCTGCTCGAGTCTTCTGTGTTTTCTCTACCTTCCTCCCCCAGTGAATGCAGAAATCCTCAGAAATATGGTCTTCTCTAAGTTTCATTATGTGTCTTTCATGAGTGTTTACATTTAAGGTAATTATAGTGAATAGAAATGGGGTGGCAATATACTATTTTCACCCGACCCTCTTTTCCCTTATTTTGGTAACACCATTGTAGGTCATTCTCTCCTTGCTAAAAAATTTTCCATTCTGTTTTCCAGCGTATTATTTTTATGTATTTGCCAGGCTGCTTACAGGCACTGCAGCACCAGTGAAAGGTTTGTGAACCATTCGGTAAGTGGTTCCTGCTCGAATGAATTACCTAGCTTTCATGAACAGCCATGCAGAAGCAAAGCAGGCAGAAAAATAATGAATACATTTGTACCATGGCACTCTCCCCAGCTATGAGCTTCTCACAACCATACAATTTCCCCACGAGGAAAGACAAGATTGCACTGTCATTAGAATAGGTAATCATTAGATTTATCTTTTATATAATTTGTAGCATCTTAAACATTTCTATGTAGCCTCATTACTGCCAGGAGTCCTCTTTAACTGAGATGATAAGTAAATAAAGTAGAAATTACACACCAACAAGAACCTGGAATATGTTGTTTTAGTGTATATCTGAGAGCTCCCTTCAGCAAACCTAATCTGCACAGCAGTTACCATTATTTCTACCTCAATGAGCATCTCCTAATTGCTGTGTTATTGCTTGTGAAGAAAATATATTATTAAAGTCCACAACTCATGACTTGTTGCACATCTACCCATGAAGAGCTTTCATTTCATCAGCTTTTAATCAGTTTCAAATGGGATGATCAGCAGAGAGTTCCCCCCTCCTCTTGAATATCTGTTCATTACCATTTCCTAATGTCAATGTACCCTTCTTACAGTCAGGATGCATTCATAATTTATTCAGAGACCTGAAGATTTTATTAAACCAAATCTATTTAATTCTCCATGAATCGGCTCAAGATGATTTTGGTGGCTTTTTATAATGAACCACAATTAGAAACTTTAAAGACTCAGAACCCCCTTTTAGTTGTTAATGTTTTATGCTCTACTGTTGGTCTGCTGCCAGATAATGATCCACAGAGCATTAAAATTTTGTATTAATATTATCTTTACAAATGCAATCTTGCTCAGTGGAGGACGAAGTTTCCATAGGCTTCTTTCTTCATAAGTATGTGTTAGGTGGTTGTTAGAAATTTTAGGTGATATTTGAAGCTGTTATAGTCATCTCCAGATGAGGCATCTAAATTCTCAAGATCCATGTTCTTCCTTTCTTAGAGGGTATTCTAGAGTAGGTTAATCATATTAGTTGGCTTTCAGTCCAAGTGAAATCAAAACAGCCTTATGATCTCCAAATGAATTGGAGCAGAACAATAAATTTGAAATATAGAATGGGTTTCATTATTTAATGACCAACTCTGCCTTCCTTAATGATCCAAAACAATATGGATCAAGGGCAATATATAAGTATCAATCAATAATATAGCCAATAGCATATAACCTTGCAGAAGTAGTAAGTTAGTGTGTTATTGTTCACTTGTGGCAGGGACTTGGAAGAATGATCAACAATAAGTAAATTCCTCCCAACATACATAATTCCAATAAGTATTTGATTTTTCTAGGACTCTTGAGATCATCAAAATGAAAGGGGTCAGAATTCAGAGAAGTTTTAAATATTTACAAGAGTTAAACAGCAGAGGTAAAGGGTTTATTGATTAAACGCTCTGCTTTAGGAAGGACACACAAGAGGTGGTAAAAGATTAGGCTGGCATTCACCTAGAGGAACCATATTAGCTAAATTAGCCAGCAGAGTTATCCAAGTCAGTGAATCTAATCTTGTCTCACAGGACTCAAATGGATGGATTCATTATCCTTAAGATTCCAGGTCATCTGGATTGAGAATGGGTGACGGAGAGCTCCCCCACCACAACACCCGTAACACTCCCATGCCCACCAAGAGTCTGGTCAACCCTGTAGCTACAAATGTCAGATTGACTTAATTTTAAAATGTTAGGCTTTTTAGAAATAACACCAGCCTGTTGGGAGGATTGCCCCAGATCATAAAGCAAGGGCGTTAGATCCTACAGAATTTGCTTCATCAATCTTTGCCTTCAGAATTTTGCAAATTTCANAACAAAGCTGGGGGCATCACAATGCCGGATTTCGAGCTGTACTACAAAGCTGTGATCACAAAGACAGCATGGTACTGGCACAAAAACAGACACATCGACCAATGGAACAGAATAGAGAACCCAGAAATGGACCCTCGGCTCTTTGGGCAACTAATCTTTGATAAAGCAGGAAAAAACATCCGGTGGAAAAAAGACAGTCTCTTCAATAAATGGTGCTGGGAAAATTGGACAGCTACATGCAAAAGAATGAAACTTGACCACTCTCTCACACCATACACAAAAATAAACTCCAAATGGATGAAAGACCTCAATGTGAGACAGGAATCCATCAAAATTCTAGAGGAGAACATAGGCAACAACTTCTATGACATCGGCCAGAGCAACCTTTTTCACGACACATCTCCAAAGGCAAGAGAAATAAAAGATAAAATGAACTTATGGGACTTTATCAGGATAAAGAGCTTCTGCACAGCCAAGGAAACAGTCAAAAAAACTAAGAGACAGCCCACGGAATGGGAGAATATATTTGCAAAGGACACCACAGATAAAGGACTGGTATCCAAGATCTACAAAGAACTTCTCAAACTCAATACACGAGAAACAAATAAACAAATCATAAAATGGGCAGAAGATATGAACAGACACTTTTCCAATGAAGACATACAAATGGCTAACAGACACATGAAAAAATGTTCAAAATCATTAGCCATCAGGGAAATTCAAATCAAAACCACACTGAGATACCACCTTACGCCAGTTAGAATGGCAAAGATAGACAAGGCAAGAAACAACAATTGTTGGAGAGGATGTGGAGAAAGGGGATCCCTCCTACATTGTTGGTGGGAATGCAAGTTGGTACAGCCACTCTGGAAAACAGTGTGGAGGTCCCTTAAAAAGTTAAAAATTGAACTACCCTATGACCCAGCCATTGCACTACTGGGTGTTTACCCCAAAGATACAGACGTAGTAAAGAGAAGGGCCATATGCACCCCAATGTTCATAGCTGCATTGTCCACAATAGCCAAATCATGGAAGGAGCCGAGATGCCCTTCAACAGATGACTGGATTAAGAAGCTGTGGTCCATATATACAATGGAATATTACTCAGCTATCAGAAAGAACGAATTCTCAACATTTGCTGCAACATGGACGGCACTGGAGGAGATAATGCTAAGTGAAATAAGTCAAGCAGAGAAAGACAATTATCATATGATTTCTCTCATCTATGGAACATAAGAACTAGGAGGATCGGTAGGGGAAGAAAGGGATAAAGAAAAGGGGGGTAATCAGAGGGGGGAATGAAACATGAGAGACTATGGACTGTGAGAGGCAAACTGAGGACTTTAGAGGGGAGGGGGTGGGGGAAGGGGATAGCCTGGTGATGGGTAGTAGGGAGGGCACGTATTGCATGGTGCACTGGGTGTTATACGCAACTAATGAAGCATCAAACTTTACATCGGAATCTGGGGATGTACTCTATGGTGATTAACACAATATAATAAAATAAAATTAAAAAAAAAAGTATTCAAATGAAAAAAATATATATACCATAATCAAAGCAATACAAATTTAGTAAACTTAAAAGTTATAACACAGAGATTTAATTGCAATAAAAAATACAGCCATAAACTCTTTACAAAGAACATAAAAGAAAAGGAAAAAAAATATATATATATACTGTTAAATATTAGCCAAGAGAAAGGGTGGTGTAGATTTATTAATATTATTTAAAAGGATTCTAAGGAACAAGAATTTTTTTTAAGATAAAGAGAGCTACTACATAATGCTAAAGTATATTTTACCAAGAATATGTTCAAGTTCTAAACTCATTTGCATTTAATAATGTAGACTAAGTTTATATCAGACAGAGCTTAATTATAGAAAGAAAGAATTTCCCAGTAACAGTGGAAGATTTTTAAAATGATCTTTTCACTGAATGATAAATCAAGTAGATAACAACATCAATAAAAACATAGCATATTTGAACACCACAACAAGCTGGATTTTATGAATTTATGCAGAACCTTGCACCCAAGAAGTAGAAAATACATATTTTTTTTCAAGCAACATGGATCATTTGTGAAAACTGGCCACAAATTAATCCACAGATAATGTTTCAACAAATTTGTAAGAATAAATATACAGACCACATTCTCAACAATGATGCATTTAGGTTAGAAAAAAAAATAACTAGAAGTAGCACCATACTTTTGAAAGTAAAATAAACCCCACTTTTTAAAAATAATTCATAGGTCAAAGAATCATAATTAAAAATAGAAAATATTTACTACTAAACAACAACAGTATTTGTGAAATCCAAGTAGAATGAATTTTGAGAAAATTTTATGGCCTTAAATGTTTATATTTGAAATAAAAAAACAACTGGAATCTGAAAATTTAATAGATATGCAATAAGTTTGAGAAACAGAAAAGTATCAACAGAATAAATTCAAGCATGGTGGATATTGGGGAATAATAAACACAAGAACAGAAATTCGTGAAGCAAAAAGAATCAGCTATAAAGAGGATCAACAAGGGAAAAAATGGTTCTTTGAAAGTCAGAAATAGACTTTTGTTTGACAACCTTGTCAAGAAAAGAATTAGAATAAATAAGCAATATTAGGAATGATGTGGAGATGTAATTACAGTTACAATAGAGGTTAAAACATAACTGCAACTATGAACAGTTTTGTCAAAAATTCTGAAAAATTAAAATAAAATTGACCATTTTTATATGAAAATATAACTTCAAAATAAGTTGATACAAAAGAGAAGCCCTAAGTAGTCTTATAATAATTAATCAAATCAGTAGTTCAAAAATTCCCAGTCAGTCCCCCACATCACCCCTGACACCACACAAATAAATTTCATACATTCATTCTAGCAAACACTGGAAGATCATTCAAATTGTCAGAAAAAAACCTTTTCAGATATTAGAAGTATAGAGAACTTTTTCCAACCCATTTTTTGAGGATAGCTTATGAAATTAAAAGCAGATAAAGAAATTATGAGGAAGGAAAATTATAAGTTAATCTTAAGACTATAGATGTAAAAAATATCGTAAATGTAAGCAACTGAATATATATAAAAAAAGACCAAATTGGACTTATCCAATAGCTAAATTTTTCTTTTGTTGTCTAAATTTTTTATTTAAATTGCAGTTAGTTAACATGCAGTATAATATTAGTTTCAGGTGTAGAATTTAGTGATTCATCACTTACATAAAACACCCAGTGCTCATCACAAGTGCCCTCCTTAATACCCATCAGTGATTTAACCCATCCTTCCACCCACATTTCCTCCAGCAACCCTCAGTTTGTCCTCTATGGTCAAGAGTCTGTTTTATGGTTTGCTTCTCTCTTTGTCTCCCCTCATTCATTTCTTAAATTCCACATATGAGTGAAATCATATGGTATTTGTCTTTCTCTGACTGACTTATTTTGCTTAGCGTAATACTCTCTAGCACCATCCATGTCATTGCAAATGGCAAGATTTCATTCTTTTTTATGGCTGAGTAAGATATAGACATAAATACAGATGATAGATAGATGATAGATAGATAGATAGATAGATAGATAGATGATAGAGACAGACATATATCACCTCTTCTTCATTCATCAGTCAATGGACATTTGGGCTCTTTTTATAATTTGACTATTGTTGATAATGTTGCTATAAATATTGGGGTGCATGTATCCCTTTGAAAGAAGACTTTTGTACCCTTTGGGTAAATACCTAGTAGTGCAATGGCTGGAAAGTAGGATGATTCTATTTTTATTTTTTTTTTATTTTTAAGATTTTATTTATTTATTTTTAACTTTTTGAAAAACATGTTTTTCAGAGTGGCTATACCAGTTTGCATTCCCACCAACACTGTGAGAAGGTTGTCCTTTCCAACATCTGTTGTTTCCTCTGTTGTTAATTTTAACCATTCTGACAGATGTGAGGTGATATCTCGTAGTTTTGATTTGCATTTCCCTGGTGATAAGTGATATTGAGCATCTTTTCATGTGTCTGTTAGCCATCTGGATGTCTTCTTTAGAAAAATGTCTATTCATGTCTTTTGCCCATTTCTTAAATGGATTATTTGTTTTTGGGTGTTGAGTGTTTAAGTTATTTATACATTTTGGATATTACCTTTCAGATATGTCATTTGCAAATATCTTCTCTCATTACAGAGGTTGTCTTTTGGTTTTGCTGTTTCCTTCACTGTGTAGAAGCTTTTTATCTTGATGAAGTCTCGATAGTTCATTTTTGTTTTTGTATCCCTTGCCTCAGGACACATATCTAGTTAAGAATTTGCTATAGCCAGTGTCAAAGAGGTTACTGCCTCTGTTATCTTCTAGGATTTTGATTGTTTCCTGTATCACATTTAATCCATTTTGAATTCATTTCTGTGTATGGTGTAAGAAGGTGATCCACTTTTATTCTTCTCCATGTAGCTGTCCAGTTTTGCCAACACTATTGGAGACACTCTTTTATTCCCTTTGCTATTCTTTCCTGCTTTGTCAATGATTAGTTGACCATATAGTGTGGTTTCATTTCTGGGTTTTCTATTCTGTTCCACTAGCCTATGTGTCTGTTTTGCAACAGTACCATACTGTCTTGAACACTACAACTTTGTCATATAACTTGGAGTCTGGAATTGTGATGCCTCCAGCTTTTCTTTTCTTATGCAAGGTGGCTTTGGCTATTTTGGGTCTTTTATGGTTCCATCCAAATTTTAGGATTGTTTGTTCTAGTTCTGTGTTATTTTGATAAGGATTACATTAAATATGTTGATTGCTTTGGGTAATATAGACAGTTTAACAATATTTGTTCTTCCAGTCCTTGAGCATGGAATATTTTTCCATTTCTTTGTGTCATCTTCAATTTCTTTCATAAGTGTTCTATAGTTTTCAACATACAGATCTTTTACCTCTTTGGTTAGGTTTATTCCTAACTCTCTTATGGTTTTTGGTGCAATTGTAAATAGTGTCAATTCCCTGATTAGTCTTTCTGCTGATTCATTTTTGGTGTATAGAAATGCAACAGATTTCTGTATGTAGATTTTGTATCCTGCAAGTTTACTGCAACTTCATGTATCTGTCCTAGAATATTTTGGTAGAGTCTTTCAGATTTTCTACATAGAGAATTATGTCATCTGCAAATAGTGGAAGTTTGACTTCTTCCTTGCTGATTCAGATGCCATTTATTTCTTTTTGTTGTCATATTGCTGAAGCTATGACTTCTAGTACTATGTTAAATAATCATGGTGAGAGTGGACATCCCTGCTTGTAACTGACTGTAGAGGAAAATCTTCTCAGTTGTTCCCCATTGAGGATGATATTAGCTGTGAGTCTTTCAAATATGGCCTTTATGATATTGAGTTTGCATTCCCCTCTATCCCTACTTTTTGAGGGTTTTTATCAAGACTGATGTTTTACTTTGTCAAATACCTTTCCTGAGTCTACTGAGAGGATCAAATGATTTATATTCTTTCTTTTATAACATGAAGTAGCAACCACCTTGGTTGACGTGCGATATTGAACCACCCTTGTAAACCAGGAATAAATCCCATTTGATTATGGTGAATGATTCTTTTCATGTACAGTTGGATTCAGTTTGCTAGTACTTTGTTTAGAATTTTTGCATTCATGTTCATCAAGGATATTGGCTTGTAATTTTGTTTTATTGTAGAGACTGGTTTTGGAATGAGGATAATCCTGGCCTCATGGAATGAATCTAGAAATTTTTCTTTCTTTTCTAATTTTTGGAACAGTTTGAGAAGACTAGGTATTAATTCTTCTTTGAATATTTGATCAAATTCCCTTAACAAGCCATCTGGCCCAGGACTTTTGTTTGTTGGGCAATTTTTTATTATTGATTCAATTTCTAATGTGGTTATCATTCTGTTCAAGTTTTCTATTTCTTCCTGTTTCAGTGTTGGTAGTTCTTATGTTTCTAGGAATGTATCCATTTGTTTCAGACTGTCCAATTTGTTGGCATGTTGTTTTTATAATCTTGTCTTTTAATTATAAGATATTTTAAGATATTATAATATATTATAATTGACTTATATTGTATTTCTCCAATGTTTGCCTTTATTTATTTGGGTCTTTTCTTTTTTTGGTAAGTCTGGCTATGGATTTATCAATTGTATTAATTTTTCCAGATGACCAGCTCCTGGTTTCATGCATCTATTCTAGTGTGGTTGTTTGTTTGAATATCATTTATTTCTGCTCTAATCTTTATTATTTCCCTTCTTCTGATGGCTTTAAGCTTCATTTGTAGTTCTTTTTCTGGCTCCATTAAGTGTAAGGTTAGATTGCTTATTTGAGATTTTTATTTATTAATTATATTTATTTATTTTTTATTAGGTTCATTTTGCCACCGTATACTACATCATTAGTTTTTCATGTAAGGTTCAACAATTCATTATTTGCATATAACACCCACTGCTCATCATAACAGATGACCTCCTTAATACCCATCACCCAGTTACCCCATCCCCCCACCCCACTCCAGCCTGAAACCCTCAGTTTGTATCCCACAGTCCAGAGTCTCTCATGTTTGTCTCCCTCTCTGATTTCCCCCACTTCAGTTTTCCCTCCCTTCCCCTGTGGTCCACCACATTATTCCTTATATTCCACATACGATTGAAACCATATGATAATTGTCTTTCTCTGCTTGACGTATTTCACTTAGCATAATCCCCTCCAGTGTCATTCATGTCGATGCAAATGATGGGTATTCATCCTTTCTGATAGCTTAGTAATATTCCATTGTATATATGTACCACATATTCTTTATCCATTCATCTATTGAAGGGCATCTCAGCTCCTTCTACAGTTTGGCTATTGTGGACAATGCTGATATGAACATTAGGATACATGTGACCCTTCTGTTCACTACATCTGTATCTCTGGGGTAAATAACTTGTAGCACAATTGCTGGGATGTAGGGTAGCTCTATTTTTAACTTTTTGAGGAACCTCCATACTGATTTCCAGAGTGGTTGTACCAGCTTGCATTCCCACCAACAGTGTAACAGCGTTCCCCTTTCTTCACATCCTTGCCAACATTTGTTGTTTCCTGTTTTGTTAATTTTTGCCATTCCAACTGGTGTAAGGTGGTATCTCATTGTGGTTTTGATATGAATTTCCCTGATGGCTAGTAATGTTGAACATTTTTTCATGTGTTTGTTATCCCTTTGTATATCTTCCTTGGAGAAGTGCCTATTCATGCCTTCTACCCATTTTTTTGTCTGGAGTATTTGTTTTTTGTGTGTTGAGTTTGAGAAGTTCTTGATAGAACTTGGATACCAGCCCTTTATCTGTAATGTCATTTGCAAATATCCTCTCCCATTCCATGGCTTGCCTCTTAGTTTTGTTGACAGTTTCCTTTCATATGCAAAAGATTTTATCTTGTTGAAGTCCCAAAAGTTCATTTTTGCTTTTCTTTCCCTTGCCTTTAGAGACATGTTTTGAAAGAAGTTGTGTGGCCAATGTCAAAGAGGTTACTGCCTATATTCTCCTCTAGGATTTTGATGGATTCCTGTCTCACATTGAGGTGCTTCATCCATTTTGTGTTTATCTTTGTGTATGGTGTAAGACAATGGTCCAGTTTCATTCTTCTGCATGTGGCTGTCCAGTTTTCCCAGCACCATTTATTGCAAAGACTTTATATTTTCTATTGGATATTCTTTCCTGCTTTGTCAAAGATTAGTTGACCATAGAGGTGAGGGTCCATTTCTGAGCTCTCTATTCTGTTGCATTTGCCTATGTGTCTGTTTTTTTTAATAATTAATTTTATTTTATTATATTATGTTAATCACCATACAGTACATCCCCTGATTCTGAT
>NC_048238.1:69398274-69613497 GCF_002007445.2 Ailuropoda melanoleuca
TCTTCTGAGAGAGCAGCAGCGGCTGAAATTCAGCCTCTGTCTCAGAACAGAGGGATCGCGGATCGTCTCCATTGATGTTCTGGCCACTTTAACTCTCTTTCTGTTGGTGCTGCTCAACCCTGCAGCATCCCGGGGCTGTGCGCCCCACACCCCGGCGTCCCAGCCCTCACTTCCAGGGCCGGCACGGTCTCTGTCCTTTGTGTTTCCAACCCCGCCAGCCGCCAGCCGCCCCGCGTGGGCTCCCAGAGCTCCCCGTCTCAGTCTGCTGTCTCACGGGTGCTGACCGCGAGTCCGCCTGCTTCCCCGTGCAGGTGGTCCTCCAGCCACCAGCCGCCCCGTGGATGCTCCCGGAGCTCCCTTCTCAGCCTTATGTCTCAAGCATGCGGGTCCGCGGTCTGTTCGCTCCCCCTTGTAGGTGGCTACCGCTTCCCGGCGCCCTGACACGGCGGCTCCCTCCCCCTTCTGTTTAGCTTCGGATATCTGTGCGTGGTTTCATGGCTCCCCGCTTCGTACCTCGATACTCAGCGCTGGAGATGTTCATTTGTAGAGATCCAGATGTATCTTCCTGCGTCTCAGGCTGATTCCGTGGATATTCCTGCTGGTCTGGTACCTATCCAGCTCAACTCAGGGGACCGGCTGAAAAAGGGGTCCCCTACTCCTCCGCCATCTTAACCTCCCCCGCTTGGCAAACCTTCTTCTATGTGTCTGTTTTTGTTCTAATACAATGCTGTCTTGATAACCACAGCTTTGTAATAGAGCTTGAAGAAAGGCATTGTGATGCCTCCAGCTTTGGTTTTCATTGTCAACATTCCCCTGGTGAATCAGGGTCTTTTCTTGTTCCATACAAATTTTTAGGATTGTTTGTTCTAGCTCTGTGAAAAATGTCAGTGGTATTTTGATAAGGATTGCATTGAAAGTGTAAATTGCTCTGTGCAGCATAGACATTTTCACAATGTTTATTCTTCCTATCCATGAGCATGGAATAGTTTTCCATCTCTTTGTGTCTTCCTCAATTTCTTTCCTAAGAGTTCTGTAATTTCTTGAGTATAGCTCCTTTGCCTCTTTGGCTAGGTTTATTCTTAGGTATCTTACGGTTTTTGGTGTTATTGTAAATGGGATTGATTCCTTAATTTTTCTTTCTTCAGTCACATTGTTAGTGTATAGAAATGCAACTGATTTCTTTGCATTGATTTTGTATCCTCTCATGTTGCTGAATTGCTGTATGAGTTCTAGTAATTTGGGGGTGGAGTCTTTTGGGCTTTCCACATAAAGTATCATGTCATCTGTGAAGAGACTGAATTCTTCACTGCCAAATTGAACGTCTTTTATTTCTTTTAGTTGTCTGATTGCTGAGGCTAGGACACCTTGTACTATGTTGAACAATAATGGTGAGACTGGGCATCCCTATCGTTTTCCTGACCTTAAGGGAAGAGCTCTCAGTTTTTCCCCATTGACAATGTTATTTGTTGTGGGCTTTTCATAGATGGCTTTTATGAAATTGAGGAAGGTACCCTCTATCCCTACAGTCTGAAGAGTTTTAATCAGGAAATGATGCTGTATTTTGTCAAATGCTTTTTCTGCATCAATTGAGAGGATCATGTGGTTCTTGTCTTTTCTTTTGTTAATGTGATCTATCATACTGATTGATTTGTGAATGTTGAACTCCCCTTGTATCCCAGGAATAAATCCCACCTGGTCATGGTGAATAATCCTCTTGGATCCTATTGGCTAGGATCTTGGTGGGTATTTTGGCATCCATGTTCATCAAGGATATTGGTCTGTAATTTTCCTTTTTGATGGCTTCTTTGCCTGGTTTTGGGATCAGGGTAATGTTTCCCCTCATAAAATGGTTTTTGAAGTTTTCCTCCTGTTGCTATTATTTGAAACAGCTTCAGGAGAATTGATGTTATTTCTTCCTTAAATATTTGGTAGAATTCCCCTGTATAGCCATCTGGCCCTAGACTTTTGTTTTTTGGGAAATTTTTGATTACTGCTTCAATTTTGTTACTGGTTATTGATCTGTTCAGATTGTCTATTTCTTCCTGTTTCAGTCTTGGTAGTTTAAAAGTTCCAGAAAGCATGCCTTTCTTCTAGATTGCCTAGTTTGTTGGCATATAGTTGCTGGTAATAATTTCTAACAATTGTCTCTATTCCCTTAGTATTAGTTGTGATCTCTCACCTTTCATTCATGATTTTATTTATTTGGGTGCTTTCCCTTTTCTTCTGGATAAATCTGTCCAGAGGTTTATCAATCTTATTAGTTCTTTCAAAGAACCAGCTTTTAGTTTCATTGATCTGTTCTACTATTTTTCTGTTTTCTGTATCATTGATTTCTACTTTAACCTTTATTATTTCTCTTCTCCTGTTTAGGTTAGGCCTTTTTTCCTGTTCTTTCTATGGGTTAGGTTAGCATGCACATTTGGGATTTTTCTAAATTCTTGAGAGAGACTTGCTTGGCTATGTACTTCCCTCTTAGGAGCGCCTTTGCAGTATCCTGCAGGTTTTGGACCAATGTGTTTTCATTTTCGTTGGTTTCAATGAATTAAGTTCTTTAATTTCCTGCTTGAACCATTCATTCTTTAGCAGGATGCTCTTTAACCTCCAAGTGTTTGAATTCCTTCCAAATTTCTTCTTGTTGTTCAGTTCCAGTTTCCATGCATTGTGGACTTTAAATATGCAGGGGATAATCTAAATATTTTGGTATTGGTTAAGACCTGATTTGTGACCCAGTATGTCATCTATTCTGGAAAAAGTTCCGTTTGCACTTGAGAAGAGTGATTATTTTGGGTTTTTTTAGGATGCAATGTGCTGTATATATCTATGAAGTCGAACTGGTTCAATGTTTCCTTTAAAGCTCTTGTTTCTTTGTTGATCTTCTGCTAAGATGATCTGTCCATTGCTGTGAGTGGTGTATTGAAGTCTCCTACTATTAATGTATTATTATCAATATGTTTCTTTATTTTGGTTATTAATTGGTTTATATAATTCATTGCTCCTGTGTTGGGACAAAGATATTTACAATTGTTAGATTTTCTTGTTGGATAGGCCCTGTAAATATGATATAGTGTCCCTTTACATCTCTTACTATAGTCTATGGTTTAAAATCTAATTTGTCTGATATGAGTATTGCTACCCCAGCTTTTTTTTTTTTAATGTCCATTGGCATGGTAAATAGTTCTACATCCCCTCACTTTCAATTTGGTGGTGTCTTTAGTTTCAAAATGAGTGTCCTGTAGACAGCATATGGATGGGTCCTGTCTTTTTATCTGCTCTGAAATCCTGTGCCGTTTCTTGGGAGCATTTAGGCCATTCACTTTGAGAGTAACTATTGAAAGATATGAATTTAGTGCCATTATATTGCCTGTAAAGTCACTGTTTCTATAGATTGTTTCTGTAAATTTCTGGTCTATATTACTTATGGGGTCTTTCTTCTTCTTGTATAGAATCCCCTTAATATTTCTTGCAGGGCTGGCTTGGTGGTCACATATTCTTTCAATTTCTGCTGGTCCTGGAAGCTCTTCATCTCTCCATCCATTCTGAATGACAGCCTTGCTGGGTTAAGTATTCTTGGCTGCATGTTCTTCACTTTTAGTACCCTGAACATTTCTTGCCAGGACTTTCTGGCTAGCCAGGTCTCTGTCAACAGTTCTGACATAATTCTGATATTTTCCCTTCGGTATGTAAGAAATCTCATCCCTTTAGCTGCTCCCAGGATAATTTCCTTGGCTCTAAGTTTTTTCAAGTTTCACTATTATCTGCTGGGGTGTGGGTCTATTTTTATTGATCTTGGGAGGAGTCTTCTCTGCCTCTTGGACACAATGCTTGTTTCCTTCCCCAGATTAGGGAAGTTCTCAGCTATGATTTGCTCAAATATACCTTCTAGTCCCCTCTTTCCATCCCCTCAGAGATTCCACTAATTCTGACATTGGAACCTTTCATGATATCATTGATCTCTCTAAGTCTCTTTCTATGTGCTACTAGCTGCCTATCCCTATCCTCCCTGGCTTCCTTCCTTTCTATCAGCTTATCTTCTAGATCACTAATTTGTTCTTCTCCCTAATTTACCCTGCACTTTAGGGTATCCAGCTTAGACTGCATCTCATTCATAGTATTTTTAAGTTTGGCCTGATTAGATCTCATTTCTGCCCTTAGAGATTCTATATTGTTGCTAATGTTCTTCTCAAGCCTAGCTATTGACTTCATAATTGCTACCCTGAAGTCTATCTCTGACATCTTGCTTATATCCATATCCATTAGATCTGTGGCAGAGGCCATTGTCTCTGATTCTTTTCTTTTGGGAGTTCCTTCTCCTAGCCATTCTGTGGTGGGATGGTTGAGGAAATGAACAAAGTCCAAAATATCAGCCAAGACCCAAACAAGATGCACCCTAGTAAAATCCAGATGGTTGGAAGCCATCATTGAAGAAACAAAGCAAAAATGAAACACAAGAATAAAATTTATAAATTTTTAAAAATTTAAAAAAATTAAAAAAGGGTGTGAGTGGAAAGTGGGGCTATAATCTCTCAGTATGGACAAAGTTTGGTGTTTCAGTTGTTCCTGTGTGTATTTTATTCTGTTTTTTAGATGGCATTACTTCCCAAAATTATAGGGAAGTAAAACTTTTATGTATATAAAGGTAATATTGAATATGGAAGAAAGGACTACAATGAAACATACATCTATGAAAAATATAGGTGTGAAAAAGTACAGCTAAAATGCTACTATGAAATATAAGTTGATATAGTAAACATCTAGTTGAAATGAGAAAAAGACAAAAAGATAAAAAAAAAACAGAGAAGAAGCATAAGAGAAAGAATACAAAATAAAAGAGAGCTGTATCTGAAAAATAAACAAGCCATGAGGCAATGCCTGGAGCTCAATATACTACTTCACCCCAGTGTTGGGATTTTACAGTCTTATGGGGACCATAGTGTTGTTCTCTTGTTCTTTCAGTTTGTCCTCTTGGTGAGGAGTCTGCTGCACTGTTTCTCAGGCAACCCTTCTTGGGCAGTGTTGCCCTGTCCCCTGTAGGGCAAATGGACTCCACTGAAACTGGTTTTTTGAGCTTATGTTCTCTGGCAGCTTTCTGTGTCTCTCCCAAGCGTCAGAGCAAAAATAGCCTCATCCAAACTTCTCTCCCAGAGCAAAGAAATTGCAGTCTGCTCTCTTCACTAAACCCTCCATGACAAACAGCCTCAGTTTCTGTATGTGCTGCTGAAAATCATGGCCTCTTGCAGTCTGCATCCACAGTGATTCTCTCAGTGGTTGACCCAGGGGTCTGGGTGTGTCCCTGCCCTTTGTGTTTCCAAAGCTGGGAATGGTCTCCGGCTTCTGTGCATACTGCAGCTACTGGACCAGTCTGGGTGCTTCTCTAAAGCCCTTCCTGGTTGCTACCACTCTGCGAGTTTTTGCCAAGTACCTGGCACAGGACACTTTTGTGCTTGGGTGTTATATCACTTTCCAGGAGCCTGCTTATGGAAGGTCCCTCCCTCTTCTGTTTATCTTCTGATATCTCCATGCAGATTCATGACTCCACCCTTCCTACCTCGTGACAGGCAGTGCTTTTCTGATTGTAGAGATCCAGATATATATTCTTACATCAAAGGCTGATTTCATGGTTGTTAAGAATGTTTTGTTAGATATCCAGCTAAATTCAAGGGACCAGTTGAAACGGAGTCCTCTACTATTCCACCATCTTGCCTCTCCCCTAATTATTTGAGATTTTTCTTCTTGTGGTAGATTTGTATTGCTATATACTTCCCGCTTATGACCACTTCTGCTGCATCCCAAAGGTTTTGGACCTTCATGTTTTCATTATCATTTGTTTCCATATATATATATATATATTTTTAATTTCTTCTTAAATTTTGTGGTAGACCCATCCATTCTTTAGTAGGATCGTCTTTAACCTCCATGTATTTGTGGCCTTTCCAAATTTTTTCTTTTGGTTGACTTCAAGTTTTATAGCTTTGTGGTTAGAAAATATGCATGGTATGATCTCAGTCTTTTTGTACTTATTGAGCCTGGTTTGTGACCTAGTATGTGATCTGTTTTGGAGAATGTTCCATGTTGACTTGAAAAGAATGTGTATTCTGTTGCTTTAGGATGAAATGTTCTGAGTATATCTGTTAAGTCCATCTAGTGCAGTGTGTCACTCAAAGTCATTGCTGATTTTCTGATGAGACAATCTGTCCATTGATTTAAGTGGGGTGTTAAAGTCCCCTACTATTTCTGTATTATTATCAAGGAGTTCCTTTATGTTTGTTATTGTTTTATATATTTGGGTGTTTCCATGTTGGGGGCACAAATATTTACAATTGTTAGATCTTCCTGTTGGGTAGACCCCTTTATTATGATTTAGTGTCCTCCTTCATCTTTTGTTGTAATCTTTGATTTATAATCTAGTTTGTCTGATGTAAGTATTGCTACTCTGGCTTTCTTTTGGTGTCCATTAGCATGGTAAATGTTACTCCATCCCCTCCCTTTCAATGTGCAGGTGTCTTTAGGTCCAAAATGAATCTCATTTAGGAAGTATATTGATTTTTTAAAATCCATTCTGACACCCTATGTCTTTTGATTGGAGCATTTATTCCATTTATATTCAAAGTAATTATTGATAGATATAAATTTAGTGCCATTTTATTATTTTTTTGTCATTGTTTCTGGAGACTTTTTCTGTTCCTTTCAAATCTTTGTTGCTTTTGGTCTTTCCCACTCAAAGAATCCCTTTTAATATCTCTTACTGGGTGGGTTTAGTAATCACAAACTACTTTATTTTTTATTTGTCTGAGAAACTATCTCTCCTTCTATTCTAAATGATAGCATTGCTGGGTAGAATATTCTTGGCTGCAGATTTTCCCCATTCAGCTCATTGAATATAGCCACTGTTTTCTGACTTGCTGAATTTCTGTGGGGAGTTCTGCTACTAAATTTATTTGTCTTCCCTTGTAAGTTACACACTTTTTTTTGTCTTGCTGCTTTTATGATTTTTTTCTTTATCTCTATATTTTGCTAATTTAACTATGATATGTCTTGGTGTTGGCCTGCTTTTGTTGATTTTGATGGTAGTTCTCTGTGCCTCCTGGATTTGGAAGTTTTTTTTCCTTCCCCAGGTTAGGGAAGCTTTAGCTATAACTTCCTCAAATAAACCTTCTGCCCCTTTTCTTTCTCTTCTTCTCCTGGGAATCCCATGATACAAATATTATTATTTCATGGAGTCACTGAGTTCCTTATGTCTACTTACATGATCCAACATTTTTTTCCCTCTTTTGATCAGTTTCATTGTTTTCCATATCCTATTTTCTATATCATTCGTTCATTCCTCTGCTTTTTCCATCCTTGATGTCATTACATCCAGTCAGTTTCAAATCTCATTTTTTGTGTTTTTCATTTTAGCCTTATTCGTTTTTAGCCCTTTTATCTCTGTGATAGGATTTACTGTAGTTTTTTCTGTACTCTTTTTCAAGTCCAGCTAGTATACTTATGATTGTTGCTTTAAATTCTCGATCAGGCATATTACTTATATCTGTTTTGATTAGATCACTGGCCATGACATTTTGTTGTTCTTTCTTTTGAGATTAATTCTTCTGTCCTGGTATTTTCTCTAGGTCTCTGTCTTCTCCTTATTAGCAAAGCCATTTACATTTCTTGCTCCTGAAATAATGGCTTCATGAATAAAAGTTCATATAACATCCAGGGCTTGGTGCTTCAGGGAGTGTCTCTGGCGCATGTTCTGTACACTCTGCCACTGTTTTATGGCTGCTCTATCCCTCAGGTAAGTCTTCTGCAGTATTTCTCCTTCCCTACAATGGGGATTGTTTGGACCTGGCCAGAGTGTGGCAAGTTTTAACTCGGTATGCTCTGGTCTACTTGTAAAAAGAGCCTGATGCTATTTCCACTAGAGCTGAAGCTTTGCAGAACTCTATGGCCAGTAGATATTGTGCATGAGGGTTTGTGCTGATCTTCTGGGCAAGTACCAACTGCTCTGGTTGTCAGGCACACTGTCCAAGAAAAACAGTATCAGGAGAAGGCAGGGAACTGGGGTTTGGTATAAGCAGATTAGTTAGCCAGTGTTGGTGCTGTGCTATTTACTGAGATAGTTTATGCTGCGGGGTAGGAGAAGGAAATGTCTCCAGCAAGCTCCTTTGTCCCCAGAGGGAGTATTCCTGTTTGCTGCTGTCAGGGAAGCCTTCCCAGAAGAGCAAACATGTCCTCCCTGTGCACTATAGATGTTTTTCAGATTGCTATTCTCATAGTATCTGTGTCCAGGTTGCTTTCCTGCCTGGAGCAGCACAGTACACTTTGGGCTCTATCTCAGTCAGGCCACCTGAGTTTTAAAACTCCAAACTTTAGAGACCTGGTGTTGTGGGGACTTGACCTGGTCCTCCAGGGGAGGATCTCACCTCACTGGGATTGATGCAGGTTTGAGCCAGAAGGATAGCTGCACCAGAGCACAGGAGCATGGGGTTTGGAGCAAAGCACACCAAAGAGCCAGTGTCTAGGTTGGCCACTGTCAGCAGGTGTCTCTGCACCTATGCTGAAGGGCAAGGGAGGGAAATGATGCTTAGTGGTTCCTTTGTCCCCAGAGAGGGAATGCCACCTCTCTCAGATGTGATCCAAGGAGGGGGAAACATCTCTCCCAGTACATCTCAGACAATCCTCAGATCTTGCAGTCTGCACCTGGTTACCTGCCTGCCTTCTCTACAGGAGCACTGTAGCTACCTCAGGGCTCTATACCAACCACATTCTGGACCTCTAAAACTCCAGTCTTTGAGCCCTGCTGGTTGTAAAAACTCAGTAAAATCAGCTCCTTTCACTTTCCCAGTCAATGGCTCTGGGGAAGTGTTTTCCTCATGCAACCCCTGTGTGCTGCTTTTGCTCTCTCTCTTTCTATGACCAGGACTCCATCCCCTTGACAGTACCCATGATCCATTTTTCCCCCCAAACATGTCTCCACACCTCCTACTTTCCATGATGTGGCCTGTTTTTACCCTCTAGTTGTGCAGTTTGTTATGGCAGTCCTTTGATCAATTTCTTGGGTATTCAGAATGATTTGGTATTTATGTAGTTGTGTTTATGACCATGGCAAGTCTAGGGTCCTCCTACTACTTCACTGTCTTATCTTCAGCTTATTCCATAAATAAAAGATTGATTTAACATTTGAAAATTTTGTTTATATATTATTTTACATATTAGTGGAATGAGAAAACTTCTCATCAATACATGCAGAAAAATCATTTGACTAAATTTGACACATTCAGTTAGGAAATTGAAAAATGAAAAACCCTGCCTTATTCTCACAAGTATCTATTCAAAACTATGATGAACATTATACTTAATAGTATATTGTTGAAAGCTTTTCCTGTTCTAGGCAATTGAGAGCTAAGGATGTCTGCTATTACCACTTCCCATCAACACTTTAGTGAAGACCTCTGCAAAGTCAGTAAGATGATCAATTACAAGAAAAAAAAGAGGAACCAAAATGTTTAGTCTTGCAGTCAGGAAAATGGCACACATAGAAAATCCAAAAGGATTAATAAATAAATTATTAGAATTAATAAAAGTGTTCATAAAGTTCTGTGAATATGTAAGATCAATATTCCAATATCAATTATATTCTTAATTACTAGCAGCAAATAGTTATAAAGTGTAATATTAAAAAAAGAATGTCATTTAAAATAGAAAGCAAACATATAAGGTGCCTAGAAATAAATTCAAAAGATTTTCAAGTCTTTTTTTTCCATAATAATATTTTTATTATGTTATTCACCATACAGTACAACCCTGGTTTTTGATGTAAAGTTCCATGATTCATTAGTTGCATATAACACCCAGTGCACCATGGAATACGGTGCCCTCCTTACTACCCATCACCAGCCTATCCCATTCCCCAGCCCCCCTCCACTCTAAAGCCATCAGTTTGTTTCTCAGAGTCTATAGTCTCTCATGCTTCATTCCCCCTTCTGATTACCCCCCTTTCTTTATCCTTTTCTTCCCCTACCGATCATCCTAGTTCTTATGTTCCATAGATGAGAGAAACCATATGATAATTGTCTTTCTCTGCTTATTTCACTTAGCATTATCTCCTCCAGTGCCTTCCATGTTGCAGCAAATGTTGAGAATTCGTTCTTTCTGATAGCTGAGTAATATTCCATTGTATATATGGACCACATCTTCTTAATCCATTCATCTGTTGAATGGCATCTCGGTTCCTTCCACAATTTAGCTATTGTGGACAATGCTGCTATGAACAGTGGGGTGCATATGGCCCTTCTCTTCACTAAGTCTGTATCTTTGGGGTAAATACTCAGTAGTGCAATGGCTGGATCATAAGGTAGCTCAATTTTTAACTTTTTAAGGGACCTCCACACTGTTTTCCAGAGTTGCTGTACAAACTTGCATTCCCACCAACAATGTAGGAGGGATCCCCTTTCTCCACATCCTCTCCAACAATTGTTGTTTCTTGCCTTGTCAATTTTTGCCATTCTAATTGGTGTAAGGTGCTATCTCAGTGTGGTTTTGATTTGAATTTCCCTGATGGCTAATGATTTTGAACATTTTTTCATGTGTCTGTTAGCCATTTGTATGTCTTCATTGGAAAAGTGTCTGTTCATATCTTCTGCCCATTTTATGATTTGTTTGTTTCTCGTGTATTGAGTTTGAGAAGTTCTTTGTAGATCTTGGAAACCAGTCTTTTATCTGTAGCATCATTTGCAAATATATTCTCCCATTCCGTGGGCTGCCTCTTAGTTTTTTTGACTGTTTCCTTGGCTGTGCAGAAGCTTTTTATCTTGATGAAGTCCCACAAGTTCATTTTATCTTTTGTTTCTCTTGCCTTTGGGGATGTGTCATGAAAAAGGTTGCTTTGGCCGATGTCGTAGAGGTTGCTGCCTATGTTCTCCTCTAGGATTTTGATGGATTCCTGTCTCACAGAAAGATCTTTAAGTCTTTGAAAAAGATCATTTTAAAGCTCAGTTGAATGACAGTGAAGAAAACTACGTAATTGCAGAGAAATTCCATATTCATAGTTTGCAAGAATCAATATCATAAAGATGTCATTCATCCTGAGTTATTCCAGACAATTCATTCAATTCAAATCCAATCAAAATGCTGTTTTGCTTTGTTTTGTTTTATTTTTAGAAACTTGACAAGAAGGACAAGGTAGATGAAGTTTCTCTAACAGACATCAAGATACCATAAAGCTACTCATAACTCTGCCACTGTGGTGTTGGCCTAGAGAACAAACTGACAACAAACTAATACCCAAAATTCCAAATATGGGCATAATTGCTACAAAACAGTAAGAATCCAACACTAAAAGAAAAAGAGGTTAAATATATGAACATGTATTTAACAAAAAAGGAACTCCAGATGATTAATAACAATTGAAAACATACTTAACCTTCCTAGTATTCAGGGGAATGCAAACTAAAGCCCAAGAACACAGCATTTTCCGTTTATGAAAGTGGCTAAAAATTAAGTCTGTATATCAAGTGTTATTGAATGTGTATTGAATTGACAACCAAACACAACTTCAGTCCATATGGAAAATAATTTGGCATTATGTGATAAATTTGAAGATGAACCTACACTATGACCCAGATATTTCATTCCTCATGTATGCTTTAAAAAAATCTCTGTATCTATATACAAGGAGACTTACATAAAAATGTTCATAGGGCACTGTAATAGCAAAACACTGGAGACAGCACTAATGTATAAATAAATAAATAAGAATAAATAAATAAATAAATAAATAAATAAATAAATAAATAAATTGTGGTATATTAATCCAATGGAATACCATTCTGCCATGAAAATGAATAATGCAGATCTACATATGTCAGCATGGATAAATATTCAATATATAGAGTTGAAGAATCTACAAGTTGCAAGTTATATCACTTATATGAAGTTTTAAAATATTCACATCAATACTATCTATTATTTAATGGTATGCCTATACAGTATGTCATATAAAGATGTGAATAGAAATAATAAGCCCTCAAATCAGAGTAGTGATTCTTCTGGAGTGGAGGGAAAATGATTTGATTGGTAAGGATATGCAGACGTCTTCACTGTATTTTGTTTCCCTTATTTCTTAAGTTGGATAAGGATGTATATGTACATTTGCTTTACTATGTTTTGCATATTAATGCTTTATTATACATTTTAATATGTGTAAACTAGTTCTAGATAAATTTAAAGAAAAGAGAAAAGATCTTTGAATTCTTAGAACATTAATCTTTCCACATGGAAACAATAAATACTAATGGAAGTTGAGAAGATGAAGGGATTTACCTTGCTTCATCTTTGTCCATTCTGGCTGCTATAACAAAAATACAATAGACTGGGTGGTTTATCAATGAGTTATATTTATTTCTCATAGTTTCAGAGGCTACAAGTCCAAGATCAGAGTGCCAGGCATGGTTGGGTTCTGGTGAAAACCCTCTTCCAGGTTGCATACTGCCAACTTCTCTCTGTATCTTGACATTGTAGATGTGGGGGAGGGGTGAGGGATTTCTTTGGAGATGCTTTTATAAGGGGATTTTTCCCATTCATAAGGGCTCTGCCCTCATGACTTAATCACCTCTCAAAGGTCTTATCTCCTAATGCAATAATCTTAGGGGTTAAGATTTCAGCATATGAAATTTGAGGAGACATAAACATTCAGACCATATCACTCTACCATTTTGCCTGAGTTGATATAAGTGAAAATCTCTGGTGCTCATCTTTGAATTGTGTCAGAATATATTCTCTTTAGTTTCATTGCATTTGGTGTTATGATGGTTTTTCATGTTGAGTTTAATTATTTGTAGCAAAAAACAAACATCCTTTTTCAAAGTCTGTGTTTTAAAGATTTATAAAGATTTGTTTTTAAATAATTAACAGTATGCTTAAAAAAGATAAAAATCCATGATTCTTTGATCAATTATTAGGAACATTTTTAAACAAAATCTGACCCCAAATTATTTTCTCTTGGCTGATTCAGAAAGGTTTTTAAAATATTAATAAACTAATAAGTTATCCTTCTATTTAAAAAGGTAGAACAAATCAAATATGCTACAAGCTTTTCTGTTCATTTTACATTATAATGTCCACCAAACAAAAATATGGTCAAACTTATATTTTATCATCTTTCAGTTATACACCCTGTCTACTATATATATGGACAACTTTCTTAAATATACATGATTAATATTAGAATATTCAATGGTGTATATAATAGACCTGTATAAAAATTTTAGTATTTGTTTATAAAAAACTATTTAGGCTAGAATCTCCCAAATAAGTTTGCTAAAATCTGAAAACTCTTGGGGGTTAGGAGGTTTAAGGTTCTAACTAACAAACATATCTCAACATATTAAAGGCCATATTTGAAAAACCCACAGCTAATACCATCCTCAATAGGGAAAAATTGAGAGCTTTTCTTCTACAATCAGGAACAAGACAGGGATATCCACTCTTACCACTTTTATTCAACATAGTACTGGAAGTCCTAGCCACAGCAATCAGACAACAAAAAGAAATAAAAGTCATCCAAATCAGCAAGGAGGAAATCAAACTGTCACTATTTGCAGATAACATGATACTATATATAGAAAACCTGAAAGACTCCACCAAAAAACACCCAAAACATGCTAGAACTGATACACAACTTCAGTAAAGTAACAGGATACAAAATCAATGTACAGGAATCTGTTCTGTATGCCAATAATGAAGCAGCAGAAAAATTAAGGAATCAAACCTATTTATATTTGTACCAAAAAACAATAAGATACCTAGGAATAATCCTAACCAAAGAGGTAAAAGACCTGTACTCTGAAAACTATAAAACACTGATGAAAGAAATTGAAGTTGACAAAGAAATGGAAAGACATTCCATGTACACTGTTTAGAAGAAAAAATATTGTTAAAATGTCTATACTACCCAAAGCAATCTACATATTCAATACAATCCCTATCAAAATAACACCAGCATGTTTCACAGAACTAGAGTAAACAATCCTAAAATTTGGATGGAACCACAAAAGACCCCAAATAGCCAAAGCTACCTTGAATAAGAAAAACAAAGTTGAAGTCATCACAATTCCAGACCTCAAGTTATATAATAAAGTTATAGTGATCAAAACAGCATGGTTCTAGCCCAAAAACCGAACATAGGTCAATGGAACAGAATAGAAGACCCGGAAATGGACCCACAATTTTTGATGAATTAATTTTCAATGAAGTAGGAAAGAATATCCAATGAGCAAAAGTCTCTTCAACAAATGGTGTTGAGAAAACTGGACAGCAACATGCAAAAGAGAGAAACTGGACCACTTTTTTTTTTTTAAAGATTTTATTTATTTATTTGACAGAGATAGAGACAGCCAGTGAAAGAGGGAACACAAGCAGGGGAAGTGGGAGAGGAAGAAGCAGGCCCACAGCAGAGGAGCCTGATGTGGGGCTCGATCCCACAACGCCGGGATCACGCCCTGAGCCGAAGGCAGACGCTTAACTGCCGTGCCACCCAGGCGCCCCTGGACCACTTTCTTACACCAAACACAAAATGAACTCAAAATGAATCAAGGACCTAAATATGAGACCTGAAGCCATAAAAATCTTAGAGGAGAACACAGGCATCAGCTCTTTGACATCAGCTGTAACAACTTCTCTCTAGATATGTCCCTGTAGCAAGGGAAACAAAAGCAAAAATAAACTATTGGGACTTCATCAAACTAAAAAGTTTCTGCACAGTGAAAGAAACAACAAAATTAAAAGGCAAACTTTAGAATAGGAGAATATATTTGTAAATGACATATCTGATAAATAGTATCCAAAATATATAAAGAACTGATGCAACTTCATACCCCAAAAAGCAAACAATCCGTTTAAAAAATGGGCAGAAAACATAAACAGAAATTTCTCCAAAGAAGACATACAGATGGCCAGTAGACACATAAGAAGATGCTCATCATCACTGATCGTCAAGGAAATGCAAATCAAAACTACAATGAAATGTCACCTCACACCTGTCATAATGGATAAAGTCAACAACACAAGAAACAACAGGTGTTTTCAAGGATATGGGGAAAGGGGAACCCTCTTGCATTGTTGGTGGGAATGTAAACTTGTGCAGCCATTGTGGAAAGCAGTATGGAGGTTCCCCAAATCATTAAAAATAGAACTACCATAGAATCCAGCAATTTCACTACTAGGTATTCACCCAAAGAATACAAAAATACTAATTCAAAGGGATATATCATCTACATCTACAATAACCAAATATGGAAATGGCTCAAGTGTCTATGGACTGATGAATGGATAAAGAAGATGTGGTATATATATAATGGAATGTTACTCAGCCATAACAAAGAATGAAATCTTGCCATTTGCAACCACATGGATGTAGAGAATATAATGTTAAGTGAAACAAGTCAGTCAGAGAAAGACAAATACCATATGTTTTCACTTTTATGTGTTATTTAAGAAATGAAACAAAAGAACAAAGGGGAAAAAAGAGAGAGAGAGAGGCAAACGAAGAAACTGACTCTTAACTATAGAGAACAAACTGATGGTTACCAGGGATGAGGTGGGAGGGTGAATGGGTGAAATCAGTGATAGGGATTAAGGAGTGCACTTGTTGTGATGAGCTCTGGGTGTTATACGGAAGTGTTGAATCACTATGTTAACAAATTGGAATGTAAATAAAAACTTACAAAAAATAATTTGTTTCAACAAACAAATTTTAATTAAAAATACTTGATGATTATTTGATGATGCATTTAGAAAGTATCACGGAACCTATCATAATAATATGGTAAAACAATTTTTGTGCAAGCAATATTATTTATATCAGCCTAAGTGTTCAATTAGGTTGGGAGTGTGAATTGATGAAAACAATTTCAACAGATATACAGTGAGGTTACCTTGACATTCTAGATAGAGTAGCCACCCAAAACTTATACAAAAAAGGCTAGTCCGGATAAATAAAACACTCTTGGAAACTAACCTAGGCACTTAACTTTTTGGCAGAAACTCTCTCATAGTGCTTTATGACTATATTAAATAAATAGTAACCCACTGGCCCAAAAGACTGAATACATTATTCAAAGTGGAGTAAGCATAGTCATCTGGTGAGATCTTTCCTTGCACCTAATATAAATTGCTACAATAAAAGGAAAATATTTTGTTTAAAATTTTAATTCCATTTGGCAAGATACCCTATCCTTTTGTCTCTAAGAACTAATCAGAATTCAGACAAGGAGCATGTATCATTGCTAGTGGTGTGAAAAGTGGATACTGTAGACACACACACAAACACACACACACAGAAACAATTGGGTTCAAAGAATCCCATTATATGATGGTTAATAACATCTCTGCTTCTATAGTTTTTGTAAGTGAAATAGAATTAAACTAAAGAGATAGTCACATTGGCATTTCATTGTCTTTCTTGTTCAAATAACCTTTCAAATAATGTTGCCACCAAATTTGGATTTACAATTTTTAATGCCTCCATAAATGCTCCTTACCTCCTCTCGCCTCTCCCTGCATCCAGTAACCATTTTATACTTATTTGTATTTATACATATTAAAGGATTGTGGAGTTCACATTAACAGTGAAATCACTTTTAAGTAAGTGGTAGGGATTTCTCTGTTCACAGTCACTGTTCTTGTCAGATAGTTAGATGAAATCTGGGACAGGACAGTAATTTCTGGATCTGCATAGGAAGGATTAACCAGCCAGAAATCAAAGAAAAGCCTCATTAAGTTTAATCTGTAATTTCTTGGGGCCCACACTAAAGAAAAGCTATTCCCTTGATCAAGGTGACAAGGGGTAGATGTCACTGACATTAGTCCCTTGGGAAGGGGGGTTAAGAAGAATCTAAGTTTAGGGAAATGGTGCTCCCAAGCCTTGTTGATCAAGAAGCAACCAATAAAAAGATCTCAGAACACAAGAGAGGTTATTTATATGTAGTTGCTATTACAAAATACTCAGATATCATGAGGATGTAAGTACAGTCCCACAAAGTGAAGTTTATTGGTGTTAATAAATTTAAACAGATTGCTTAAAATAGCCTCCCTAAGGTTTGTGAATATGTCCCTCCATTTCTTATGATGTTTGCACAGTAATGGGGCAAATTATGTGAGCTCACAGTTTAGTACAAATATCAATTGATTGTCAGTTGGAAACCTCTGTTGGGTAGATCCATTTTTCAAAGAGGAAGTAAGTTTGATTCATTGTATGTGTCTTTTCCCAGTCACATGCTAAAGGTGTCTCAGGATTCTTCAAGGTCCATTGCAACAAACAGCGTAGGTTGGAACTGTTCACTTTGGTTAACTCCTCCTGATTTTCTTAACAAGCATTTCTTGAATTCACACTGCAATAAAGTATTGCCAATTTTCTGTTCTGGAACTATCCAAACATTTTATTTATTCACACCTGTCCAACTGCCAAGTCCTGATTGGAAAAGACCTTTCTTCAGAAAACTTTTTTGTCTATAAAGTATTTTCCACAAAAATGCATGGCTTCTCTGCCACTCAATAACAACAGTGTTCTAGAATAAGCCCTCATAGGAAGGAATTTCTCTTTCACATTTTTATTCAATAAGAGAAAAAAAAGAGATCTAGGAGATTTGTCAAGGAAGCAAGGAAGCCTAGCCAACTAAGGGTTGGAGAGAGACAGAAAAAAAAAATTTATAAAGCCAGGGAGCTCAAACCCCATCTCTACTTATCTCTGGAAAGTGAGAAAGAATTTTCTAACATAGTAACAGTTAACAGTGAAAGACTATGGACTCTGAGAAACAAACTGAGGGCTTCGGAGGGGAGGGGGGTGGGGGAATGGGATAGGCTGGTGATGGGTAGTAAGGAGGGCACGTATTGCATGGTGCACTGGGTGTTATACGCAACTAATGAATCATTGAACTTTACATCAAAAACCAGGGATGTACTGTATGGTGACTAACATAATATAATAAAAAATATTTTTTAAAAAGTGATTATTTTATTCATTGTTAGTCATAACTAAGGGTAGACTGCTCGTGCTGATACATAATGGAAAATTGGGAATGTGGAACCCACAAAATAAATAAAATATTATACAGCTGCACTTTTATGTCTCTGCTGGAAGGACTTAAATACTTTCTCAAAGTATAAGAAAATCCAAATGAAATAGAAAGACAATTTTCCAAATTTCCAGAAACAAAGGAAGAACTAACTCAGACTGGTTTTGGATTTTCCTTCATGAGCTATAGCTCTGTGGGTGTGAGAAACCCAATTTATGTTCTTCTAAGTTACATGCACACTAAGTCCATTTTCACCTGGCCTTGTCCATCTTCACCAATCTGTCACATTCGACTCAGTTTGATGTGAAAACGTGCAGTCATGTGGTAATAAATGGATTCAGTTGCTTGATCCAGATTACTCATTAAACCTCCTCAACCTCCATTTATGAATAACGTTGATAATAGGTAAAATTGAAATTTTTTTAGGATCCTTCCCACTATAGAATGTGGTAGAACTGATTCTACCAGTGAACATGGAGTAAAAAGAAATTATACATTAACTGTTTAAAGACTCTTTTTATATACAGCTCTTAAATAACTACCCCTTACTGATAGAAGCAGATCTCTGGTGTTATTTCCAAATGGCTTCTAGGGAGACTGGCAACACAACTGATCTAGAAGTAACTTAAAAAAAGTGTTAATGCTTTTTTAGAAAGATTTTATTATTTATTTATTTATTTATTTATTTATTTATTTATTATCTATTTAGAGAGTGAGCAAGAGTAGGAGCAGAGGGAGAGCGATAATCTCAAGTGCACTCTGTGCCTAGCACAGAGCCCCAATGTGGGGCTTGAGCTTACGACCTAGAGATCATGACTTGAGTGGAAATCAAAAGTCAGGCACTTAACTATCTGAGCCACCTAGGTGCCCCAAATATTAATGCTTTGACAGTGTTACCACTAAAACTAAAAAACATGAAATAAATAGACCCTCTATTCAATAGATGCTTATGCACTCATCACAGGATCATCACACTGCATAACTCTAGAGGGCCACATGCAGCATGTGTATTTGTTCCAGGGATTGCATTTCATGTAGACTACAATTCCCTGTGAATTGTCCCCTCTGGAGTCATGCTATTTGGCAGCCTTTCCCATGGGGTCATAATTTAAGAAATACTATAAAAATCAACTTCAGCTTCTCTTGTTGGCCTAGAATGATTGCTTGATAACATTTTACATTTATAGCTAGTGACCTTGAATGCAGGATACAAGAGCAAGCTCACTGAGTTTGTAAATTATATCAGTTGTGTGACTGTGTACTGCTACTATAGTTATGGCACTTCCTCTGCCCTAGACTACACTGGTCAGGGCATGGGAAGCTTTGGAAAATACCCGCTGACTTCTAACAATAGAGAGTTCATTAATGTTGATGCTCCACTTTCTCTTTCTATCTCAAAGATTTTATTAACATTTGTTTTCCTGGTTAAATTTGCTATCAAGATCCTTGATAATCTACACAGGGAGTTTGTCCCAAGAAACTGCATCTGCCAGACTGGTTAAAATAGCTTGTCTAACAATGTAGTTTTTTTTTTTTTTTGCTATGTTAGTTCCCCAAACTGATATTTTGCATATGTAGGAGGATACATATAGACTTCAAACAACTTTCTGCACAAATTGGATACAGTGTAACAAGAACGAACTGCCCTTTTTCTATGCTTGCTTACTTCAGAAAGTCTTTGATAAGAAAGGTGCTAAGCTTATCTAAAAATGTGGAAAACAGGAGGAAAAATTGAAGTGAATATTTCATTTAAAGTAATGAGAGTGTAAACCTGAAGTGAAGTTTCACAACTTTTGATTAGTTGATCTTTCATTTGGTAGACTTCCAGGTTACTACATTACTGTAAAAGGACAGTGTTCCCAGCACTGATCCAGCATATCCCTCTCCCCAAAGTATTGTGGGGATGCACGTGTACACATACACACAGTCCAACTTCCATTCAGTGCTAACGTATTACCAAACCTATGCCTATCAATAAATTTCATGCATTGACTATTTAATCAATGGCTACTTAAGAGTTAGGATAATTTTGAGCCTGAAAGCACATTATTACAGGCTAATCCAGCACACACCTTTCATTTTAAAGACGAGGAAACAAGCTCAGTGAGGGTATGTTATTTGTACAAAGCTGTACAGCTTTTGGCACACTGACAAAGCAGACCACACTCTTTTGATTTTCTTGACTCCTAATTTAGTGCAGCATACTACTGCACCCATAATTTAGCACCCCAGTCCTATGTCTACTTTATATAGCAACAATGTATAACTTAAATGTCGTTTATGAATGGAAGTCCTAGATACACATTTGTATACATGTTTTATGAATTTTTGCCTCTTTTTTCCTAAGTTGCTCTATACTTCTTCCCAAGGGTATATAATACCCTTGCAAATACAACAACAGTAACTAGCACATTCAGTGCCTACTTTGTGTCACATACTATTCCAGATGCGTTACATACACCAAACCATTTAATCCACACAACAAGCTTATGGGTCATGGACAGTTATTCTCATTTTACAACTGAGAAATTTGAGGCAAAGAGTCTAAGTCACTTATCCAAGGTCCTACAGATATTAGCTGGTATCCTGATATTTGACCTGAAACACTGTAACTTCTGAGTTCATCCTCAATAAATTTAGTTATCAAGTATATTTCTATAAATCAAATCATTCTACAATTTATTTCCAGATTAAACTATAATTGCAAGAAAGAATCTGGCATCCCAGGACATTAGGAAAATTAGCATAAATGTTGAAAGCACTTTAAAACTACATTTAAAGAAAATTTCATAAAATATCAAATAAGTCTCAAAGTGTAAATGCTGTGACAAAAACTATACTATTTATGTGAAATGTATTATTTTAGAGCAAATCTATCGCAGGAGAAGAAATGTCCTATTAGTTGCCTTGCTTATACAATCAACATATCCCTAGGATGACTAAAATTGTTTATATTTATAATTTGATACAGCACATAAATTGAATTATTAAAAAAATCATCCAAAGCAGTTTCTAATGATTATTTAAATGAATCTATAGTAAATTAATTGTAAAACAAAGCCTTATACACTAATATAGCAGTTTTGTAAACTCATGTTTTTCATATACCAAGTTGTAGGACACATGTGTATCATAGCTCCTTTTAACTTAGGTATGGTGCTCAATTTCTAACCAAGTAATTTGTCACCTATGACTTTTTAAAACTTGAATTAGATTTACTTTTACATCTTGGAAACGAGTAAACAAAAATCTCATAATTCCACCACCTGTGACATTTACAAAACATTATATGTTCATTGACACAGAATTCAAACAGTACAGACAAATATAATTAAAAAAAGTAAAAGCCTCCCTTCTTTCTAGTTTTGATCTCCTACGGATAATACTCTTAAAATTTCTTGCACATACTTACACAGATTAAATTAAACATTCATCCCAGTTTAAATGCATATAATCCTTTTTATTTATGGGAATGGTAATGTACTCTATAGACTCCAATAAATTTTGATTTTTTACCCAATAGCTTTTCTCATGCACACATATAGATCTAATTCATCCTTTTTAATGGTTGCCTATTATTCTGTGTTCTCTATGTATTTATATATGTTTATACACACATATATGTCATATACCATGTTTGTGTGTGTGTATATATCTGATATATGTATCTGATATAATACACACACAGTAAATATATATACCATACACTGTTTATAGATATAGATAATTTGTGTATATGTATGTACCCTAGGTGTGTGTGTATGTGTGTGTGTGTGTGTGTGTGTACACAAACATATACTCTCACAAACAGGAACATATTCTTTGAGAGTTTCAAGTTTTTAACCATTATAAAAAAATGTTGCAAAGAAAATTTATGTCCATACATCTTTGCATATTTTGGCTAATAAATGTGAAATATATATGTATATATGTGTATATATATATATAACCTATTCATCTTTTTCTGATGTAAGAAATATTTTTTATTTTTAAAAATATTATTTTTATTTTTAAAATTTTTATTGTTAAAATATGGTTGACATACAATGTTAAATTAGTTTCCAATATACAGCAGTGATTCCACAATTCTACACATTGTGCAATGCTCTCTGCCATAAGTGTAGTTACCATCTGTCACCATACGTTATTATATTATTGACTATATTCCCTATTCTGTACTTTCCATCTCTGTGACTTATTTACTTCATAACTGGAAGTTTGCTACAAATGTTGTATTCCTACCTCAGTTTTTCATTTGTCCCTTGATTCTATTAATGTTTTCTTTTTCTAAATAATATTTTAAATTTTTATATGTTGAAATTTAGCAATCATCAGGCTCCCCTGTTAAAGCTTCAAAATTATAAAGTTAAAGATTATTGATGTCTTAGGTCTAATAGATTTTACCTAATCCAATACAGCATAAATGATCCTCTGTATGTATATGTCCCTTCTCTAAAGTTCAACTCTGTCAAGTGAAGACAGCATTAAATCTGCTTCGTCTTTTCTTCCTCATCTTTCAGAACTGTGAACCTGTGAACTGGGGCCCTGCCAAGCCATATTGAAACCTGAGGCAAAGAGGAAAGTCAGTAATGCCGATCCTATCTTTACTTACAATTTTGATATTTTGTTCATTAAAGATTTTTGCTTTAATTTTGATTTTTAAAAAATATTGCATTGAAATTGTTTTTCCTCATTGTTGAGGTTTTGTTGTTGTTGTTATTGACCTCTTAAATTTTGTGCCCAGAGTGAAATGCCCCTCTTGTTTACATTAATCCCAGCCCCACTCTAAACACTGGATTTCCCAGAAATCAGTACAGAAGCTCTTTGACTACTTTTCTATGTCTGCACCCACATCCTTAATAATCTGATACTTTGACTCTAAATACCACATATACACTGATAGGTCCTAAGTTAATATTTTTCACCCAAGACTTTAGTTCTGAACTCCAAACTCATATTTTCAACTGTCTACTCTACAGCTCCATTACATGGAGGTCTAATAGCTATCTTAAGCTTAATATGTGTCAAATAAAAAGCAACTTATTGTTGTTTCAATGACTCCTTGAGTATTGACACTTGTCCTGCTTGTTTTGAACTTTTACGGAATCATGGCTCATTTCTGAGACCCATCCCAAATATGTGTGTTACAGCAATAAACCTCTTGATGACTTCCCCATTTTATCCCTTTCCTTCTTTCCATGTTGACCCAGTTACATTCATGACCCAAAAAGAGTGCTTCCCACATGCCACAAGCTCCCCACCTATGACCCTCAATAAAGGCACTTGCCTGTAAGTCCTTGCTTTATTTTCTTCTTGTCTGTCAAGACCAAACTTTGGGCTTTTGAATGACTTTGCTTGGCTTTGTAGGAGTACCGTGCCATTCTCTCTAGGACCTGTGAGTATAATAAATTCTTTAATTTCATATGCCTCTCTAAGGTTACTCTCTGCTGCTGTGTTGGAGTGACCCTCAAAGACCCCACAAGGGAGGCTTAGTACCCATTTAATACACAATATGTAAAACCAAATTCTTGGAGTCTACACCTGTCTTCTCTTCCACCACTTCCTCCTATCTGTGCATATGATGCCACTATCTACTTATTTACTTAAGCTAAAAAACTTAACCGTCATCCTAGACTTATTTCTTCATCATTCACCCAATCCAATCTACCAGTACTAATCCACCATACCTCTGAAATATATCCCAATTCCATTCACTTCTCTTCATCTCTACCACCATTATCTTAATCCAAACTCTCACATCTCTTGCCTGAGTTGTTAGAATGGCTGTTGCTTCTACCCTTGTTCCTTCCACCATATCTCTTTCCTACCCAGCAACCAGAGTGATATCAATATATAAGATCATGTTTCTTCTCTGCTCAAAACCCTGTCGTGACCTTCAGTCTCACTCAGAGTAAAATGCCTTTACAATAATGTACAGGGCTTTCCATGACCCACAGTACTCTCAACACCACTTTTATGAGTTCATCTCCTACTGTCTCCCTTTTACTCATTCTGTCACATCAGTCTCATTTCTCTTTCATGTAAATATGAAGCATATCCCCACATTGAGGATTTTGTGCCATTCTTTACTTGGAATGTAATATTCCCCTAATATGTGCATGATTCATGCTTTTATTTCTGTCAGCTTTAAGCTCACATACCATCTTATCAGAGAGAATTATCTATGATCCTCCAGCATGAAACAGAACTTTTCCCCTAAAAACACCAACACTCTTTAAACTCTTTGCTTTATTTATCCTTCTTAGCATTTTTCACCATTGCCATCCTATGGTGTGTGTGTGTGTGTGTGTGTGTGTGTGTGTGTGTGTGTTTTAATGCTTTAATCCCAGCACTTAAGGTCTGACTCATAGTATGGCTTCAGTAAATGTTTCTTGATTGAAGGAATGAATTAAATCCATGATTCATTCCCCACAGTGGCTGTTCATTACTTCTTTCCTTTTTTTTAAACTAAAATCTTCTACCTACTTTTCTACCTATCTAGTTCATTTAGAGAAGAATTTTCATCATGCTCTGGTTAGACTGACACTATGAAGTGTAAGCTTCCCAAACTATTCTGTTTGCATTGCAAATTTTCTTGATTTCTGCACTAACATTTTAATGTACTATGTTGCTTACAAGATGTTTTTTCCCTTATCTAATTAACAACTTTCTTTCACAAGAGGTAGATTAGTGCAATTGTTAAAGGCATGGTTTTGGGTTCAGAACTTTGGATTTACTACACACACAAAACAAGTTACTGAAGCTCAGAGCTTCAGTTTCCCCATCTCAAATGGCCCCTGGGTGGCTCAGTCAGTTAAGTGTCTGCCTTCTGCTCAGGCCATGGTCTTGGGTTCTGGGATTGAGCCCCATGTTGGGCTTGCTGCTCAGCGGGGAGTCTGCTTTTCCCTCTGCCCCTCCACTTGTGTGCTCTCTCTCCCTCTCTTTCTCTTTCTCTCTCTCTCCCTCCCATTCTCTCAATAAATAAATATTTTTTTAAAAAATGGCATCAACATATATAATACCTACCTCATAGGATTCTTTAGAGGACCAAATAACTTAAAAAATCTAGTTCATTATCATACCAAACAACTGTATAGCATGCCAGATACTGTTCTAAGCACTTTAAATACATTAAAATTTTTGTTCTAATCTCACTTCTGTAATATATCTATGGTTGTTAATGATATTTCTTCATTCTTCTTTATTGTGTGTCATGGTTGGACATTCCTCTTTGAAATATTTTGCTTTATACATTTTCTTCCCCTGATTATTAATATAATTTCTTTTGCTATCATCTCATTTATCTGTCTCATAGTGTGAGGTACCTCATATTCATGCAATATATAGTTAATATGTGTTCACTACTGCTGAACAATTCACCTTACTAGGCACTATAGTGATCATAACTATATATAATATATGCTGTCAACATTAAAAAATCATAATGCCTAGTGCTGAAAATATTATCATCTGTTCAGGTTGACTTATTTAAAATTGGGAAAGAATATGGAATATATATATATATATATATATATATATATATATATATATATCAAGGCCAGTAAAGACATGCATTCCTTTGATCAAGCAAAATTTCTTATAAAAATACATCTTAAGCTGATATTTTATACTATGCAATACACTACATAAATGACCATGTTGATTGCATCATTATGTATGAGGGAAAATAATTAGAAATAGTCTATGTATAAAACAATGGAATAAAGGTACATTGTGATTATCCAATAAATTCATGTTGAATAAAATTATGGTATATTAACAGGATGGAATATTGTGCCACTGTTAAAACTTAGAACATAGAAATATTTATATGAATTAAGTTCTTAAAGTGTACAAATAGATATACCGAATTATTTCAATCATGTAAAATATACTTATAGGGGCAAGGATTAGAAAATAAAAATATGTAAGAATAAATTGTGATAGGATGCTATCTTGGATTAATTTTTTTCTTTTTCTCAAAATTATCTTTAATGTGACTATTTCTATTGATTTTCATTTAAAATGGAAAAATAGAAAAATATTTAGACTGCATGATCTCTACTCTTGGTGAATTTACAATTATCTTAGATTAACATAGCATATACAATAAACAGTTAAATGAGGTAATACAATAAGGCAAAAGATTCAACATTCATTCATTCAGTGAGTTTCAATTAATATCCATAGTATACTATACATATATATATAAACATATATTAAGTCTATATACAAATGAACACGGGGTTTTTGGGGAGCAGTCAGTGGCTAAATATCAACTTTTAGGTGCAGGTTTTGGTTTTCTATTGTTTTATTCTAGAATTTCTAGTCTTTCACTTTTTTAAATTTATTTTTTGTGGGGTCACATATTCCCCTAATTTGTTATCCCCAGCAACAACTTCTCTTATTTAATGATGGCTAGAAGGGGTAGACTTGGCTATTAAATGGCAGCAGACTAATTACATTCCACCTTGATTTGCAACAGTGAGACAAATAATTTTTATGTCAGCTTTTAGGAGGTAGTCTATTATATTTATTGTTTACAAAAATATTAGCACTTTGATGGTGGACAAGAGAGACATGAAATTAGTTGAAGGATTAGGAAGGACTCGTGAAAATTGGGAATATGTGAATCTATAAATTTAGGATAAAATGAGTTTTCAATAAACAGTGATGATCCTCTAAATTAACTGTATCTACTCTCACATGCTGAATATTATCTAAAACTCCATGATATTAATATTGCAAAGAATTGATTGTCATCTGAATCTTCATTTTAAAAACTGGTTTCATAATCTAGCCAAAAATAGTTCCTTATTTTCATTTCCCATCAATCCACTTGACATTTTTAGTACTTTTTGGATTTGATACTAGGACAAAAATAGCAGAAGCACACATTATAATAGCTATTTCTGAACCCCCAAACTCTGTAGGTGCACAAAATAAATGTTTCATAAACTAAAAAATAAAACTTTCCTACTGAGAAGGCTGAACATATTTCAAAAAATAAATATGAAAACTTTGTTCATTTTTATTAAAAATATCAGCCCATATATATATCACGTTATTACTTTTTACCAAAAAAGCTTAGTTAAATAGTATTTTGGCTTTTGTCTCACTTTTATTCTCATTACTCGTCTGTGAAACAATTGCTTTAATGAATGAATTCCAGACAGTCCTTTGAGCTGGCTCAGAATACCAGAATAAGATGTCCTCATGTCATAACACCTACTTCTTTTTGAAGCTTGTATCAAACATTACTTTTATGAAGATTTTCCTCATATCCATTCTGTTCTTTCCCCTCCTGGAGAGAATCTTCTTACCAGCCACTGTTTCACCTATGGAATTCTATTTGAAAATCCTTAAATATGGCTGCACTTACTTGTTTGCATGTGTATGCCTCTCACCCTGTAGACTTGGAGCTGTGCTCCTTGAGGACAAGGATGGCATCTCACTGAACTTTGTGTTCCTGGTACCTGAGACTGAGTGTGAGATTTAATAAATCCTAATCTTTACCCAATTCAGTGTGTATATATCCTTTATATGTCAAATATCCCTTACATGTATCCTTCCACTCTAATGCTGGGTTTGGTGGTACGATCAGCTTTGGCCAATGAGATGCTAAGTCAACTGCGATGCAAAATTAGGCTTCAAAATTGTTTGTGTGATTGGGTTTGCTTGTTCTTGGATTCTGCAATTATTATGAGAACATGCCCAAGTTAAACTGCTGGAGATTGAAAAACATAGAATCACTCCAGTTTTTCTAAGTGAGGACATTCTAAATCACTTAACAACCAGCCAACTCCCACCCACATGAGCAAGTTTAGCTGAAACTAGAGCACTATGCAGCTAACCAGCAAAATTCAGTAGAATTGCTATTCAGCCATTCCAGATTCATAAAAATTATTCATAAAAATTCAGATTCATAAAAATTATTTGCTGTTGTTATATACAAGTTAGGTTTTGGCGTTGCTACTTACAATTATTTTGGATCTAAAGAGCTGATACAAAGAGAATAACACATCATATGTGCTTAATATTGAGAAAAAAATGGTATTTCTAGATGCCACAAGGAAGGGGTGTCTGGGTGGCTCAGTTAAGTGTGTGCCATTGGCTCAGATCATGATCCTGAGGTCCTGACATCAATTTCTTCACATCTGCTTCTCCCTCTCCCTCTGCTGCTCCTCCTGCTTGTACTCTCTCTCTCTCTCTTTCTCTCTCTCTGCCAAATAAATAAATAAATAAAATATTAAATAAATAGATGGCACAGGGAAAAGGAAAAAAAAAGGGTAAGAGGAAAGCAAAAGCCATATTTGTCCTCTAAAATTGTATGATCAAAACTCCCTAATTATAGCTTCATCTATACTAAAATAGTCTAGATATGATGAAAAAGGAAACTGTTCTTTGCTCAAAGCCTAAGAAGCTGACATTAAGTGAGTGCCTACTATGCCCCAGGAATTTTCACAAATTATTGCATTTAATCCTCATGCCAACTCAGGAGGTAGGAATTGTCTTCACTGTAGAATGAGAAAAATGAGATTTCAATCAAGTAACTTGTCCAAGGCTATATGTTTAGAAAGCTGTAAATTTAGTGAAAGAAAACTCATTGTAGAAAATGTATTTATGAGATGGGGAGATTAAGGCATAGAGAGAATGGATGTAGAAAAGCTAATGCCAACTGGGGACTACACATATATTTATTGACCATCTACCATATGTCAAATACTTTGCTAGGTACTGAAATATAATTAGCATTAAAGAATGATATTATTTAAAGATATGATGAAATAAAATAAAGATGCATGTTGTAAATGGTAGAGCAACTGCTACATTTTATTTTATTTATTTTTAAGGATTTATTTATTTATTTTAGAGAAAGAGACACCAAACAGGGGAAGGGGCAGAGGGAGAGAATTTCAAGCAGACTCCCCAGTAAGCATGAAGACCATACAGGACTTGGTCTCATGACCCTGAGATCACGACTTAAGCTGGAACCAAGAGTCAGATGCTCAACCAACTGAGCCACCCAGGTGGCCCAGCAACCACTACTTTTTAAACCAAAGAGGTATAACTAATAAGTAAATATAGGACATAAAATGGAATTAATTTTTTTAAATCTCAAATTGTGCAAAAGAGGATAATAAAGCAAACAAAGAACAAATAGCAGGCAGAACAAACAGAAAATAAATAGCAAAATGATAGATGTAAACTCAAACACAGCAATAATATAAATGGTTTAAAATTCTAATTAAAAGACATAGACTTAAAAATTAGATTTCTAAGATCTACTGGTATGCCATAAATAAGAAAACAACTTTAAATATGATGACAGAAGTTGAAAGTAAAGGAACAGAAAAAAAAATACATCATGTGAACACTGAAAGAAAGCTGGAGTCATAGGCTGATATTGAACAAAGTAGATTTCAGATCAAGGAATGCCTCCAAGGAAAAAATGCACATTTTATAAGAACAAAAAAGACAGAGGGAGGCAAGATGGTGGAGGAATAGGGGACCCCATTTCAAGCGGTCCCCTGAATTTAGCTATATATCTATTAAACCATTTTAAACACCCACAAAATCAGCCTGAGATATAAGAATATATATCTGAATCTCTACAAGCAGAAAAGTGACCTTGCTTTTTGCAAGGTAGGACATGTGGAATCATGAATCTGTGGGGAGATATTGGAAGATAAACAGAAGGGGGAGGGAGCTGCCATAAACTGGCTCCTGTAAAGTGTATATAACACCAGAATGCAAAATCAGAATCTTTAGAAATCTTCTCTAATGAGAGAAATCCCTCTCTGAAAGGGGCTTTGGAAATGAAAAGGCAGAATTCTAGGTAGGGCATTGTGGTCTCAGGATACTAGAAGCCACATAGCAAAAAGGGTACCTGAACCAGCAGAGTGCCCAAGCAATGGAGCCAGGAAGCAGGTTATGGTCAGCAAGCCCAGGAAGGGACTCTCAGCTTGGATCACCATAATCCACAGACAGGCAGTCAATAATTGCTCTTTTCTTGAGTAGTCTGAAAAAGTCTGGAACCTGTGCTTGACTGGGCAAAAACTCACGGGGTGGTACTGGCCCAAAGAGGACATTAGAGCAGCCCCCAGACATAATCCAGGAGCTTTGAGTGTGTGCTCTAGCCCGCAGCTGCTCACAGTTTTAGAATCACAAAGGGCCCCTGAGACTACCTCTGAGAGAGTTGCTGTGGGCATGTACCATGGGAGGTCGCAGTTTTCAGTGGTGCATACAGAAGTGGAGATTGTTTGTCTTTGAGGATTTATTAAAGAGGGCAGACCGTGAATTTTCTGCTCTGGGCCAGAGTTTTGCTGCAGCCATTTTTGCTCTGACCATTGGAAGAGTCCCAGAAAGCCTCCAGGGAATAAAAGTCACACAGAGGACTGGTTTCCACTGAGCCCATCCTTCTTATAGGGGTGGGACAACTCCACCCAGGCTGAGTTACCAGAGAAAGAATGTAGCAGGCCCCTCCCCTAGAAGATGGTCTGGGAGAACAGGTGGAGGTCAACTCTGTGGGTCCCGTAAGATTGTAAAATCCCAACACCAGGCAAAAATAATATATTGAGCTCCAGGTGCTGCCTCATGACTTGTTTATTTTTCAGATAAAATCCTCTTTTTCTTTCTTTTTTTTCTTATGCTTTTTCTCTGGTTTTTTTTTTTTATTTTTACCTTTTCCTCATTTCAACTAGATGTTTATTATATCAACTTATATTTCATAGTTGTTTTGTAACTTGTATTTTTTCACACCTATATTTTTTATAGATATATGCTTCATTTTAGTCTTTTTTTCACTCTATTCAATTTTATCTTTATACATATTTAAGTTTTACTTTCATTGCAATTTTGGGATGTAGTGTCTTCTAACACACAGGCAAAAATTCACACAGGGACAACTAGAACATCCTTCTTTGTCCACACTGAGAGATTATAGTCCCATTTCCCCTCCCCCCATTTTAAAAATTTTAAGGTTTTCTTCTTGTGTTTCATTTTGGCTTTGTTTTTTGGTGGTGGCTTCCAACCACTCTGGATTTTGCTAGGGTGAATCTTGCTTGGGTCGTGGTTGATATTTTGGACTCTGTTCATTCACTCAACCATCCCTCAATAGAATGACTGGGAGGAGGAACTCTTGAGAAAGAAAAGAACCAGAGACAATGCCTTCTGCCACAGAACTAATATTTATGGATATAAGCAAAAGGTCACAGAGAGAATTCAGGATAGCAATCATGAAGCCAATAACTAGGCTTGAAAAAAGCATTAGTGATAATATAGACTAAGGTTAGAAATGAGATCTAATCAGGCAGAACTTAAAATTACTATGAATGAGAAGCAGTCTAAACTGGATACTCTAACAACCAGAGTAAATGAGGCTGAAGAATGAATCAGTAATCTAGGAGATAAACTGATAGAAAGAAAGGAAGCTGAGGAAGATGGATAGGCAGCTAGTAGCCCATGAAAATAAACTTAGATTAATGATTCCAAGAAACTTTCCAATGTCAGAATTATTGAGATCCCCAAGGGGATGGAGAGAGAGAGGACTAGAAGGTATATTTGAGCAAATCATAGCTGAGAACTTCCCTAATCTGGGGAGGGAAAAAAAAACATTTGTGTCCATGAGGCAGAGAGGACCACTCCCAAAATCAATAAAAGTAGATCAACACCCTGACACGTAATAGTGAAGTCTGCAAATTTTACAGCCAAAGCTATCCTGAGCATAGCTAAAGAAATGAAATTCCTTACATATGGAAGGAGGAACATCAGAATAACATCAGATCTATCTGCAGAACCCTGGCAAGCCAGAAAGGGCTGGCAAGATGTATTTAGGGTACTAAATGAGAAGAACATGCAGCCAAGAATACTCTATCCAACAAGGTTGTCATTCAGAAAGAATGGAGAGATGAAGAGCTTTCAGGACAGGCAGAAACTGAAAGAATATGTGACTACCAAGCTAGCCCTGAAAGAAATATTAAGGGGGATTCTGTAAGCGAGGAGAGACTCCAAGAGTCACAAAGATGAGAAAGAAATGGAAAATATATTGAAACAGGGACTTTAAAGGCAATATAATGGTACTAAATTCATATCATTCAATACTTACTCTGAATGTAAATGGGCTGAATGCTCCCATTAAAAGACACAGGGTTTCAGATTGGATAAAACAGCAGGACCCATCCATATGTTGTCTACAAGAGACTCATTTGGAACCTAAAGACACCTCCAGATTGAAAGTGAGGGGATGGAGAACCATTTACCATGGCAACAGATGTCAAAAGAAAGCTGTGATAGCAATCTTCATATCAGACAAATTAGATTTTAAACTGAAGACTGTAGGAAGAGATGTAGAGGGACACTATATCATACTTAAAGTGTCTATCCAACAAGAAAATCTAACAATTGTAAATGTCTATGCCACTACATGGGAGAAGCTAATTATATAAACCAAGTAATAGCTAAAATAAAGAATCATATTGATAAGAATACATTAATAGTGGGAGACTTCAATATGCCCCTCACAGCAATAGACAGATCATCTTAGCAGAAGATTAACAAAGAAATAAGAGCTTTAATGACACATTGTACCAGATGGACTTCGTAGATATATACAGAACATTCCACCCTAAAACAACAGAATACTCATTTTTCTCGAGTGCATATGGAACTTTCTCCAGAATAGACCACATACTGGGTCACAAATCAGGTATCACCAGTACCGAAAGATTAGGATTATCTCATGCATATTTTCAGACCTCAGTGCTGTGAAACTGGAGCTCGAACACAAGAAGAAATTATGAAGGAACTCAAACACTTGGAGATTAAAGAACATCCTGCTAAAGAATGAATGGGTCAACCAGGAAATTAAAGAAGAACTTAAACAGTTCCTTGAAACTAATGAGAATGAAAACACAGTAGTCCAAAACCTATGGGATACTGCAAAGGCAGTCCTAAGAGTGAAGTGCATAGCCATGCAAGCCTCTCTCAAAAATTTAGAAAAATCCCAAATGCACAAGCTAACCATACAGTGAAAAGAGCTGGAGAAATAACAGCAAATAGAGACTAAACCAAGCAAGAGAAGAGAAATAATAAAGTTTAGAGTAGAAATCAATGAAATAGAAACCAGGAAAATAGTAGAACAGATCAATGAGATTGGAAGCTGGTTCCTTGAAAGAATTAATAAAACTGATAAACCTTGGCTACACTTATCCAAAAGAAAAGAGAAATGATCAAATAAATAAAATCATGGATGAATGATGGAGAGATCACAACTAACACCAAGGAAATAGAAACAATTATTAGATATTATTACTAGCAACTATATGCCAAAAAAACTAGGCAATCTGGAAGAAAGGCATGCCTTCCTGGAAACTTATAAACTACTAACACTGAAATGGGAAGAAATAGACAATCTGAACAGATCAACAACCAGTGACAAAATTGAAGCAGTAATCAAAAACTTCCCAAAAAACAAGAGTCCAGGGCCAGATAGCTTTACAGGGGAATTCTACCAAACATTTAAAGAAGAAATCATACCTATTCTACTGAAGCTGTTTCAAAAAATAGAAACAGAAGGAAAACTCCCAACTTGGTTCTATGAGACAGCATTACCCTTATCCCAAAACCAGACAAAGACCCCCATCAAAAAGGAGAATTACAGACCAATATCCCTGAAGAATATGGATGCCAAATACTCACCAAGATACTAGCCCATAGGATGCAACAGTAGTTAAAAGGATTATTCACCATGATCAGGTGAGATGTATTCCTGGGGTGGTTCAAAATTCACAAATCAATGTGATAGGGCACATTAATTAAAAAAGAAAAAAAAAGACAAGAACCACATAATCCTTTCAATTGATGCAGAAAAAAACATTTGACAAAATACAGCATCCTGAAAAGCATTCAAATTGACAAAGAAGAAGTCAATTTTTTTCTCTTCACAGATGACATGATACTTTATGTGAAAAATTCAAAAGACTCCACCCCTAAATTACTAGAACTTATACAACAGTTCAGCAATGTTCCAGGATATATTTTTATACACTAACAATGTGACTGAAGAAAGAGAAATTAAGGAATTGATTCCATTCACAGTTGCACCAAAAACCATTAGATACCAGGAATAAACCTAACCAAAGAGGTAAGAGATCTGTACTCTAGAAACTACAGAATGCTGATGAAAGAAATTGAGGAAATCACAAAGAGTTGGAAAAACATTCCATGCTGATGGATTGGAAGAATAAACATTGTGAAAATGTCTATGCTGCACAGAGCAATTTACACTTTCAATGCAATCCCTATCAAAATACCACCAACATTTTTCACAGAGCTGGAACAAACAATCCTGAAATTTATATGGAACCAAAAAAGGCCCTGATTCACCAGGGGAATGGTGGCAAAGAAACCAAAGCTGGGAGCATCACAATACCTGACTTCAAGCTGTATTACAAAGTCGTCATCATCAAGACAGCATGGTACTGGCACAAAAACAGACACATAGATCAATGGAACAGAATAGAGAGCCCAGAAATGAACCCTCACCTCTTTGGTCAACTAATCTTCAACAAAGCTGGAAAGAGCATCCAATGGAAAAAATTCAGTCTCTTCAATAAATGGTGCTGGGAAAATTGGACAGCTACATGCAGAAGAATGAAACTGGACCATTCTCTTACACCATACACAAGGATGAACTCAAAATGGATGAAGCACCTCAATGTGAGACAGCAATCCATCAAAATCCTTTAGGAGAACATAGGCAGTAATCCCTTCAACACTGGCCACAGCAACTTCTTTCAAGACACATCTCTAAAGGCACAGGAAAAAAGTAAAAATGAACATTTGGGACTTCATCAAGATAAAAAACCTTCTGTACAGCAAAGGAAACAGTCAAGAAAACTAAGGGGCAACCCACGGAATGGGAGAGTATATTTGCAAATGACATTACAGATAAAGGGCTGGTATCCAAGATCTATTAAAAAAAACTTCTCAAACTCAACACCCAAAAAACAAATAATCCAGTCAAAAAATGGGTAGAAGACATGAACAGACACTTCTCTAAAGAAGACATACAAATGGCCAACAGACACATGAAAAAATGGTCCACATCACTTGCTATCAGGGAAATATAAATCAAACCCACAATGAGATACCACCTTACAAGCAGGTAGAATGGCAACAATTAACAAGTCAGGAAGTAATAAATTTTGGTGAAGACGTGATGAAAAGGGAACCCTCTTACACTGTTGGTGGGAATGCAAGCTAATACAACCACTCTGGGAAACAGTATGGAGGTTCCTCAATACATTAAAAGTAGAGCTACCCTACGACCCAGCAATTGCACTACTGGGTATTTACCCCAAAGATACAGATGTAGCGAAAAGAAGGGGCACATTTACCCCAATGTTCATAGCAGCAATGTGATTCATATATATAATAGAATATTACTCAGCCATCAGAAAGGTTGAATACCTACCATTTGCATCGGCATTGATGGAACTGGAGGGGATTATGCTAAGTGAAATAAGTCAAGCAGAGAAAGACAATTATCATATGGCTTCACTCATATGTGGAACACAAGCAATATGGAGGACCATAGGGGTCGGGAGGGAAAACTCAGTGGGAAGAAATCAGTGAGGGAGATAAACCATGAGAGACTATGGACTCCTGAAAATACACTGAGGTTTACAGAAGGGAGGGGGTGGGTGGATGGGGTAGTGGGGTGATGGGTATAAAGGAGGGGACATGTTGTGATGAGCACTGTGTGTTATATACAACTAATGAATCACTGAACACTACATCAAAAATTAATGATGTACTATATGTTGGGTAATTTAACATAATAACCATAAAAGAAGAAAGAGGCTTGCACTGTAAGAAAAAAAAAAAAGCCCAAATTGACCATATGTGCCTTTTAATTAGTGAGCTTAAATCATTTACGTTTCTTGTTACTATTGTTGTATTTGGAAGTATTCCTACTTTAAATTTTCAATGTGGAACTGAGGAGAGTGGTATAATAACTCTAGTTTCAAATGGATAGCAATTCACTGCTATTTCTCCTCAAGAAAAGTCAAATGGTGGTTTAAAATTTTTCTCCATTTCTCCACCAAAATGAAAACAGCAATATTAAAATTTTAAATCCCTTTTCTCTTTAAATGCTCAAAGTATGAAGAATTATGGGCAAAATGGCATCTGTATTTATTTTTAATAAATGTAAATGTAATGTAAAAAAAAGGAAAAAAAATAAATTCATCAAGGAGCTATAAAACCTTAAATGTTCACGCTTCTAATAATAGGTCTGTAAACAAAATAACCTGATAGAAATGAATGGAGAATAGGCATATCCACAATTATAGCTGGAGAATTCAATATTCCTAGCTTAGTAGTTGAGGTAAAATGACAAGTGAACCAACAACAGACAGCAATGAAAAATGATGCCTTTTCCTTTTGGACCCTAATTTGTTCTATCTTTCCTTACTTTCTTATGCCTTCAATTACTCAAGTTAAAAAGGTAGGTTTAACATATTGGCAAGAAATACTAAATATATATTTTTTTATTTGCCACTATTATTATTGCCTGCCAGATGTTGACTAAATACCACAATTACAAACATTCTCTTCAAAAGCTAATATAGATAATGTCATCAAAAATTGTACCTTCAAAAAGCCTATTTTTACTTTTTTTCTATTTCATTGATTTTTATTGTAAATAATAACATCTCTATATGTGTGGCTTTTTTCTTTGCTAGGTATTACTTGATTAAAGTACATTATTTTGAAGGGGTCAATAGCATTGACATTCTTTTGCTAAACAAATCTAAATTTATGTTATCTGTTGAACAAATATTTAGGCTAAAAACTATAACCTGCTGACCAAATTCAGTACACTATTTTTTTAAATAAAGTTTTTTTTTGGAACACAGGCATTCTTTTTTGTTTATGTATTGTCTATGGTTGCTTTCACACTACAATGGCACATTTGAAGAGTTTCAACAGAGACCATATCACCAAGAAAGACAAAATATTCATTACCTGGCTCTTTACAGAAAAATTTGCCTACTTTTGATATAGGCTGTGAAAGTTTAATCAAGATGTTAATACTAAAATGTCTAACATAAAGTATTTTATCTATAAATATAAAAATATATGTAGAAAACCTTAGTACCAAGTACACATGAATATGAAATTCTTATTTTTATTCATTATTTATTTAATTCACAAGTACTTATACACAGACACATACACATACATGCATACACTGCTCTTACAAAGAAAATTCATAATTACCATATCAGATTCCTAATGTTCAGTCATCATCTCATGAAAATAAGAGGTGGCCTTTAAAATTGTTTAAAAGTAGTTGTTGGGATAGTTGATACATCTAAGTTTGCTTATCAGGTCCTCAGTCTTAGAAGATCTTAAACTTTTCCTTTTACAAAAGTTTGAGAATCTATTATCCATCTTAATTGGCTTCCCCAGCTTGATCAACTGATATCCAGAAAAAATAGATACCTGACAAAGTAGGACCATGTTTTATCCTGGGATGAGAGTCATTTAATCAATAAATACACATGGAGACAGTTCAGTAAGATCATATGGATTATTGTCTAGAAGTCTGAGAAAACAAAAGTCTTATCAGACCTATATGAAAGCTTCTGATCTTCTGAAAATGAAGACCCCAATTGTACTCTGAAATTCTGTAGAACCACTTTGATCATAGGTAATAAATGTTATCAACCCTAGGAGCCTTCAGTCAGTATCCATAGGCAAATAAAATCTACAGATATCTCTCTTATTTGTGTTCCATTCAAACTATCTAGCAAAGCCCTTTTCCTTTTTCCTATCTCAGATATCAGTATAGAATAACTGATATTTCAGGAAAATCATTATGCTTTAATTATAAAATGGCTACTTTCATGAATCATTCTACTATTAGCATTATTATTTATAACTGTTGCTTCCATATAATTCATTTGTAAATTAAAGTGCAATTTGAGTGCGTGTGATTTGTTAAACCTAGACTATATTCAGAACCTTAGCTTTATTTTTTTTTAAAGATTTTATTTATTTATTTGATGGGGAATGAGCCAGCCAGTGAGAGAGGGAACACAAGCAGGGGGAATGGGAGAGGAAGAAGCAGGCTTCCCTGCGGAGGAGCCTGATGCGGGGCTTGATCCCAGAATGCTGGGATCACGCCCTGAGCCAAAGGCAGATGCTAAATGACTGAGCCACCCAGGCACCCCAGAACCTTAGCTTTAAGAGAGATGGAAATGTAGTTCACAGATTCCATTCTCCACAGCTAAAACAGGATTCAAATGGATGTTGAGCAAGCCAACTCAAGAAATTTAAAAAAAAAGAAAAAGGAACACAACTGTCATTTTTCACAGATCATATGTTGATCACACAGAAAACCTGAGAAACAACTAAAAATCTAGTAACACTTCTATAACCATTCACAAATAGATTGATATAATATGTAAAAAATACTAATGTTCATGTACAGCAAATTAACAATTTCATAAAGGTAATAAGGGGATTGCATTCACAAATGCAACAAAAGTTTTCAATATCAAGGAACAAAATGTAAAATATGTATATGAGGTCATATGAAAATAAGTTATAAAAGGTACCTAAAATAATAAAATATGAAGATATAGTCTATTTCCTTAGATGGAAACAGTGAATAGCACAAATTTCATCACCATTTCTTTGTTTGTTTTTGTATTCATTATTCCATCTGTATTTCTTTTATTATTTTTCTTAATTTTTAAGGGTTTTATTTAAATTGCAGTTAATTAACATACAGTGTAATACTAGTTACAGGAGTACAATATAGTGTTACCACACTTCCATACATCACCCACTGCTCATCAACACAAGTGCACTCCTTAATCCCCATCACCTATTTAACCCCCACCCTACCCACCCACCTCCCTTCTGGTAACCATCAGTTTGTTCTCATTGTTGAGTCTGTTTCTTGGTTTGCCTCTCTTTTATTTATTCCCCTTACTTGTTTGTTTTGTTTCTCAATTTCCACATATGAGTGAAATCATGTGGTATTTGTCTTTCTCTGACTGACTTATTTTGCTTAGCATTATACACTTGAGCTTCATCCATGTCCTTGCAAATGGCAAGATTTCATTCTTTTTATGGCTGGGAAATATATATATATTCCACTATATATATCACTTCTTATTTGTCCATTCATTTATTGATGGGCACATGGGCTGCTTCCATAATTTGGCTATTGTTGATAATGCTGCTATAAACATTGGGGTGCATGTATCCTTTGAATTAGTGTTTTTGTGTTTTGGGGATAAATACCCAGTAATGTGATTATTGGATCATAGGGTAGTTTTATTTTTAACTTTTTGAAGAACTCCCATACTGTTTTCCACAGTGGTTGCACCAGCTTGCATTCCCACCAACAGTGCAAGAGGGTTCCCCTTTCCTCACATCCTCACCAACACCTGTTTCTTGTGTTGTTGATTTTATTCATTCAGACAGGTGTGAGCTGATATCTCATTGTAGTTTTGACTTGCATTGCCCTGATGATAAGTGATGTTGAGCATCTTTTCATGTGTCTGCTGGCCATCTGTATGTCTTCTTTAGGAAAATGTCCATTCATGTCTCCCGCCCATTTTTAAATTGGATTATTTGCTTTTTGAGTGTTGAATTTTGTAAGTTCTTTGTGTATTATGGATACTAACCCTTTATCTGATATGTCATTTGCAAATATCTTCTTTCATTCCAAAGGTTGTCTTTTCATTTTGTTGATTGTTTCCTTTGCTGTGCAGAAGCTACTTATTTTGATATAGTCTCAATAGTTTATTTTTTACTTTGTTTCCCTTCCCTCAAGAGGCATATCTAGAAAGTTTCTATGGCCAATATCAAAGAAGTTACTGCTTATGCTCTCTTCCAGGACTTTTATGATTTTAGGTCTCACATTTAGGTCTTTAATCCATTTTCAATTTATTTTGGGGTATGGTATAAGAAAGTGGTCCCCTTACAACCTTTTAAATGTCGCTGTCCAGTTTTCCCACCATTTTGTGAAGAGACTGTTTTTCCCCATTGTATATTTTTCTTGCTTTGTCAAAGATTAATTGACCATATAGTTGTGAGTTCATTTCTGAGTATTCTATTCTGTTCTATTGATCTATGTATTGATTTTTTTTTTACCAGTACCATACTGTTTTGATTGTAATGTAATTGAAAGCCCTGACTTATGATGCCTTCAATTTGTTTTTCTTTTTCAGGTTTGCTTTGACTATTCAGGGCCTTTTGTGGTTCCATACAAATTTTAGGATTGTTTGTTCTAGCTCTGTGAAAAATGCTGGTGGTATTTTGATAGGCATTGCATTAAATCTGTAGAATGTTTTGGGTAATATAGACAGTTTAACAATATTTATTCTTCCAACGAATGAGCATGGAGCATATTCCCATTTCTTCATGTCGTTTTCAATTTCTTTCATCTTTGGTGAGCTTTATGCCTAGGCATCTTATTGTTTTTGGTGCAATTTTAAATGGGATTGATTCCTTAATTTCTGTTTCTGCTGCTTCATTATTGGTGCATAGAAATGCAACAAATTCCTGTACATTGATGTTGTATCCTGTGACTTTACCAAATTTGTCTATTAGTTCTGTCAATTTTTTAATCAGTTCTGTCAATTTGTTTGGGCTGGGGAGGGAGAGAAGAGGGAAAGGTAGAAGGAGAGGGAGAGAGACAATATTAAGCAGGCCCCATGCCCAGCACAGAGTCCAATGTGGGGTTCAATCTCACAACCCCGAGATCATAACCTGCATTGAAATCAAGAGTCAGACACTTAATCAACTGAGTCACCCCAATGCACCCAGTTCTGTCAATTTTTTGGTGGAGTCTTTGGGTCTTTTATATAGAGTATCATCTCATTTGCAAATAGTGAAAGTTTGACTTCTTCCTTGCCAATTTAGATACGTTTTATTTCTTTTTGTCATCTGATTTTTGTGGTAAGGACTTCCAGGACTATCCTGAATAAAAGTGGTGATGGTAGACACTCTTGTCTTGCTCCTGACCTTAGGGGAAAAGCTCTCACTTTTTTTTCCATTGAAGACAGTATTAGCTGTGGGGTTTTCATAGATGGCCTTAATTATGTTTAGGTATGTTCCCTCCAAACCTACTTTGTTGAGGGTTTTTATCATGAATAGATGTTGTAATTTGTCACATGCTATTTTCTGCATCTATTGGTATGATCCTATGGTTCTTATCCTTTCTTTTATTAATGTGATGTATTACATTGCTTGATTTGCAAATATTGAACCACCCTTGTAATCCAAGAATAAATTTCTTTGTCATGGTGAATGTTTTTTTGACATATTGTTAGATTTTGTTTGCTAGTATTTCATTGAGAATTTTTGTATCTATGTTAATCAGGGAATTGGCCTGTACTTCTCTTTTTGGTGATGTCTTTATCTGGATTTGAAATCAAAGTAACGCTGGCTTCATAGAGTGAATTTGGAAGTTTTCCTTTCTTTTCTATTTTTTGGAATACTTTGAGAAGAATAGGTATTAAACTCTCCTTTAAATATTTGGTAGGATTTGCTTGTGAAGCCATCTGGTCCTTGACTTTTGTTTGTTGTGAGATTTTTGATTACTGATTCAATTTCTTTGCTGGTTATCAGTCTGTTCATGTTTTCTATTTCTTTCTTTTTCAGCATTGTTAGTTTGTATGTTTCTAGGAATTTATGCATTTCTTTTAGATTATCCAATATGTTGGCATATTTTTTTTTATAATGTTCTCTTATAATTGTATTTCTGTGATGTTGGTTGTTATTTCCCCTCTTTCATTTGTGATTTTATTTATTTGGATCCTTTCTCTTTTCCTTTTGAAAGGGTGGCTAGAGGTTATAATTTTAAAAAAAATTTCTTCAAAGAACCAGCTCCTGTTTTTGTTGTTGTTTTGTTTTTGTTTTTAGCTTCTGTATCATTCATTTCTGCTCTAATTATTTTTTCCTCCCTTTTGTTGGCTTTAGGGTTCACTTATTCTTTTTTAGCTTTTTTAGGTATAGTGTCAGGTTGTTTATTTGAGATTTTTCTTGATTCTTGAGGTACGCCTGTATTGCTGCATACTTCCCTCTTCAAACAGCTTTTTCTGCATCCCAAAAGCTTTGGATCATTGTATTTTAATTTTCATTTGTTTCTATGTTTTTTAAGATTTTATTTATTTATTTGAGAAAGAGAGCACAAGCAGGGGGGAGGGCAGATGGAGAGGGAGAAACACCAGATCTGGGGCTCGATCCCAGGACCCCAGGTTCTTGACCTGAGTGGAAGGCAGATGCTTAAGTGACTGAGCCACCCAGGTGCCCTGTTTCCATGTTTTTTTTTTTTTAATTTCTTCTTTGATTCCCTGGTTGACCCATTCATAATTTAGTAACATGTTATTTACCTCCATGTATTTGTGGACTTTCCAGATTTTTTCTTGTTGTTGACTTCTAGTTTCATAGTGCTGTGGCTAGAAAAGGTGCATGGTATGACTTCAATCATTTTGTATTTGTTGAGGCCTGTTTTTTGACCTAATATGTGATCTTTTCTGGAGAATGTTTCATGTGCACTTGAAAGGAATGTGTATTCTGCCATTTTATGATGGGATGTTCTAAATATATGTGTTAACTCCATCTCACCCAGGGTGTCATTCAAAGCCATCTATTTCTTGCTTGTTTTCTGTTTAGATGATGTGTATCCTTAGATATGAGTGGAGTGTTAGAGTCCCCTAGTATTATTGTATTATCAATGAGTTCCTTTATATTTGTTATTAATTATTTTATATATTTGTGTGCTCCCATGTTGGGTGCATAAATATTTACAATTGTATCTTCTTATTGGATTGTCCCCTTTATTTTTATATAATGCCCTTTTTTGTCTCTTTTTATAGTCTTAGTTTTATTTTTTTAAATTTTTTAAAAGATTTTATTTATTTTATAGAGAGGGAGAACACACAACCAGGAGGGTGGAAGGAAAAGGAGAGAGAATCTCAAACAGATTCCATGCAGAGCACATTACCCAACATGGGGCTTGATCTCATGACCCCGAAATCATGACCTGAATAGATGCTTAACTGACTGCACCACCCAGGGTGCCCCTGCAGTCTTAGTTTTAAAGTCTGGTTTGTCTGATAAAAGTATTGCTACTCTGGCTTTCTTTTGACATCCATTTGCATGGTAAATGTTTCTCCATCCTCTTACTTTCAAACTGCAGGTGTCTTTAGGTTTGAAATGAGTCTCTTGTAGGCAGCATATGGATGGGTCTTGTTTTTTATCTATTTTAACAATCTGTCTTTTGATTGGAGCATTTAGCCCATTTACATTCAAACTAATTATTGATAGATATGTATTTATTGCCATTTTGTTACTTGTTTTGTGGTTGTTTATGTAGTTTTGGTTTTCTTTTCTTTCTTTCTTTTTTTTAATCCATTCTGACACACTATGTCTTTTGACTGGAGTGTTTAGTCCATTTACATTCAAAGTAATAATTGATAGATAAATATTTACTGCCATTTTATTTGTTTTCTGGTTGTTTCTAGAGATTTTCTTTGATTATTTTCATGATTTTTTTCTATCATTTTTGATGATTTTCTTTAGTGATGTATTTGGATTTATTCCTCCTTATTCTTTGAATGTTTATAAGTGCTTTTTGATATGTGGTTACCGTTAGGTCTATATATAGCCTCTTCTGCAAATAGTAGTCTATCTTAAGTTGATAGTCATTCAAGTTTGAACCCATTCTACTCTCCTCTCTTCTTCATGCTTTCGGTATATGTTATTATCTTTGATATTTTCATTTTGTGTGTGTGTTCCCTGACTGATTTTTGTAGAAATATTTATTTTTCCTGCTTTGGGTTTCTTTCCTTTATACTGTCACTTTTCTTATCCCCTTTTCACTCAATGAGTCCCATTTAATATTTCTTGTAGTGTGGGTTTAGTAGTGACAAGCTCCTTTAGTTTTTGTTTGTATGAGAAACTATTTCTCCCTCTATTCTGAATGATAGGCATGCTGGATATAGTATTCTTAGCTGCAGATTTTTGCCTTTCAGCACTTTGAATATATCACACCACATGTTTCTGTTAAAAAATCTCCAGCTAGCCTTATGGATTTTCCCTTTGAAGTTAAATACTTCTTTGTCTTGCTGCCTTTAATATTTTTTTATCACTATATTTTATAAATTTGAATATAATATGTTTTGGTGTTGGCTTGTTTTTGTTACTTTTGAGGGGAGTTGTCTGTGTCTCCTGAATCTGGATGTCTGCTTCTTTCCCCAGATTATGGAATTTTTCAGCTATCAATTCCTCAAATAAATTTTCTGCCCCCTTTTCTCTTTCTTCTTCTTCTGCCATTCTTATAACATGAATGTTACTATGTTTGATGGAGTCACTGATTTCCCTAACTCTATTCTTGTGTTGCATAATTCTTCTTTCTCTCTTTTGTTCTCATTGCTTTCCACTACTCTGTTTTCTAGGTCATTTCTGCTTCCTTCAGCCTACTGCTTCCTTCAGCCTACAGTTCATTGCATTAAATGTGTTTCTAATCTCATTTATCGTACTTTTCATCTCTGATTGACCCTTTTTGAGCTCTTATCTCTGTGGTAAGGGTCTCACTCATGTCTTCCATTCTTTTCTCAAGTCCAATGAGTATCTTTATGATCATTGCTTTAAATTCTCCATCAGGCACATTACTTGTATCTGTTTCACTTAGATCTCTGTTCATGGCCTTACATTATTCTTTCATTTTAGGACAATTTTCTCTGTCTTTTCATTTTGTCTAAGTCTCTGCTTTTCTTCTGTTGTCAATGCTAGTTATGTCTCTTGTCCCTGAAAGTAATGGCCTTATGAAGTAGAGGTAATATAGTGCCCAGTGCCTGGCACTTCAGGGAAGGTCTCTGGTATGTGCTGTATATGCTCTGCTATTGTGTTTTGACTGCTTTATCCTTCAGGCCAGTCATCAGCAGAGGCTCTCCTTGCATGCTATGGGCAGTGTTTCATCTCTGGCCTGAATTTGGTGAGTTTTAAACAGGTGTGCTCCGGTTTGCATGTGAAATGAGCCTTGTCACCACCTCCACCATAACTGAGGCCATGCAGAATTCTCTGGTTGGGAAATCTGGTGTGGGCAGAGTTTTTTGCCATTCTTCTGGGGGAGAGGCCTATGGAACTGAGACTGAGGCAAGCTTGACCAAGAATGGTAGGTCCACCTGAGCACAGAGACATGGTGCTTGGTGTAAACAAGTTAGGTAGCCAATGTCCCACTGCTCTGCTTCCTGCAGGTGGCCCTGTGTTTATACTAAGGGACAGGGGAGGCAAATGGTGCAGGTCAGTTTTTTTGTTCCTGGAGAGGTGTCTCTGTGCAAGCAGCCTCTCAGGTACATGAAGAGTGAATAGTGTCTCCCCTGTGTGTCCAAGGCATTCTTCAGATCATTGCTTTCATGCTATCTGCCTCCCAGTTGTTTGCCTGTCTTCTCTCCAAGAGCAGGTCAGTGCCCTCACGATTATATTCCAGCCAAGTGCACTAACCTTTAAAACTCTAGGCTTTAAGCCCTGCTGGTTGTAAAAACTCACAAAATTCAACCCTTCTCAATTTCCAAGCCAATGGCTTTGGGGAAATATTCTCCTTGCACATTCCCTTGTGTGCTTCAGTCACTCTTGCCCTTCTCTGCAACCACAGGTTCCTTCTTGCAGCCAAGGTCCATCCTCTCTGTAGCATGCATGATCCTTTTCTCCATTAAGCCCAATCTCCACACTTCCTACTGTCTTTGATGTGGCCTCTTCTCTTCCTCTAGTAGTGGAGTTTGTTCTGTCAGTCCTCAGGTTGATTTCTGGAATATTTAGGGTGATTTGATAGTGATCTAGTTGTGTTCATGGGATGAGGTGAGCCCAGGGCACTCCTACTCCATCACGATTTTCTTACCATGTTCTTTTTTTTAATGATTTTTTATTATATTATGTTATTCAACATATGGTACATCCCCAGTTTCTGATGTAAAGTTCGATGATTCATTAGTTGCGTATAACAACCAGCGCACCATGCAATACATGCCCTCCTTACTACCCAACACCGGTCTATCCCATTCCCCCACCCCTTCCCCTCTGAGGCCCTCAGTTTGTTTCTCATAGTCCACAGTCTCTCATGCTTCTTTCCCCCTTCTGATTACCCCCCCTTTCTTTATCCCTCTCTTCCCCTACCAATCATCATAGTTCTTATGTTCCATAGATGAGAGAAATCATATGATAATTGTCTTTCTCTGATTGACTTATTTCACTTAGCATTATCTCCTCCAGTGCTTTCCATGTTGCAGCAAATGTTGAGAATTCGTTCTTTCTGATAGCTGATTAATATTCCACTGTATATATGAACCACATCTTCTTAATCCAGTCATCTGTTGAAGGGCATCTTGGCTCCTTCCACAATTTAGCTATTGTGGACAATGCTGCTATGAACATTGGGGTGCATATGGCCCTTCTCTTCACTACGTCTGTATCTTTGGGGTAAACACCCAGTAGCACAATGGCTGGGTCAAAGGGTAGCTCAATTTTTAACTTTTTAAGGGACCTCCACACTGTTTTCCAGAGTGGCTGTACCAACTTGCATTCCCACCCCCCTTTCTCCACATCCTCTCCAACAATTGTTGTTTCTTGCCTTGTCAATTTTTGCCATTCTAACTGGTGCAAGGTTGTATCTCAGTGTGGTTTTGATTTGAATTTCCCTTGATTTGAATTTCCCTGATGGCTAATGATTTTGAACATTTTTTCATGTGTCTCTTAGCCATTTGTATGTCTTCCTTGGAAAAGTGTCTGTTCATATCTTCTGCCCGTTTTTTGATTTGTTTATTTGTTTCTCGTGTACTGAGTTTGAGAAGTTCTTTGAAGATCTTGGATACCAGTCTTTTATCTGTGGTGTCATTTGCAAATATATTCTCCCATTCCGTGGGCTGCCTTTTAGTTTTTTTGACTGTTCCTTTGACTGTGCAGAAGCTTTTTATCTTGATGAAGTCCCGTAAGTTCATTTTATCTTTTGTTCCTCTTGCCTCTGGAGATGTGTCATGAAAAAGGTTGCTTTGAACACGACAAGGATGCCCACTCTCACCACAATTATTCAACATAGTACTAGAAGTCCTTGCAACAGCAATCAGACAACAAAAAGTGATAAAAGGTATCCAAATTGGCAAAGAAGATCAAAATGTCTCTCTTCGCAGATGACATGATACTCTCTATGGAAAACCCAAAAGAATCCACTCCCAAACTATTGGAAGTTATAGAGCAATTCAGTAATGTGGCAGGATACAAAATCAATGCTCAGAAATCAGTTGCATTTCTATACATGAATAATGAGACTGAAGAAAGAGAAATTAGGGAATCCATCCCATTTACAATAGCACCAAAAACCATACGTTACCTTGGAATTAACCAGAGACGTAAAGGACCTATATTCTAGAAAATATAAATCACTCTTGAAAGACATTGAGAAAGACATAAAAAGATGGAAAAATATTCCATGCTCATGGATTGGAAGAATTAACATAGTTAAAATGTCCATGCTACCCAGAGCAATGTACACTTTCAATGCTATCCCGATCAAAATACCAAGGACATTTTTCAAAGAACTGGAACAAATAGTCCTTAAATTTGTATGGAAACAGAAAAGGCCCCAAATCACCAAGGAACTGTTGAAAAGGAAAAACACAGCTGGGGGCATCACAATGCTGGTTTTTGAGCTGCACTACAAAGCTGTGATCACAAAGACAGCATGATACTGGCACAAAAACAGACACATAGACAAATGGAACAGAATAGAGAACCCAGAAATGGACCCTCGGCTCTTTGGGCAACTAATCTTTGATAAAGCAGGAAAAAACATCTGGTGGAAAAAAGACCGTCTCTTCAATAAATGGTGCTGGGAAAATTGGACAGCTACATGCAAAAGAATGAAACTTGACGACTCTCTCATACCATACACAAAGATCAACTCCAAATGGATGAAAGACCTTGATGTGAGACAGGAATCCATCAAAATCCTAGAGGAGAACGTAGGCAGCAATTTCTTACCATCTTCTTGTAAACTACTCCGGTTATACTCTTTTTTAAATGTAATTGCACTGATTGCCACAAATATTCATTTTGATAGACTTTATGCACCTAATTTTAAAATTGGCTTTTGAATCAGAGCAGTATGCATTTGTGGGAATTTTCCTATGAGATTTTTAAATTAATTTTTTAACATTTGGCCCCTTTACTCATTGCCTCCACTTGCCATTGCTCTCCTCTGGCAACCACCAATCTGAGCTTTTAGTTTTTTTTTTTTTTTCCCGTCTTTCGTGTGTGTGTTTAAATAGATTTTAAGATTTTATTTATTTATTTATTTATTTATTTATTTATTTATTTATTTATTTAAGAGTTAGAGATAGTGAGAGAACACAAGCATGGGGAGTAGCAGAGGGAGAGGTAGAAGTAGGCTTCCCACCAAGCAGGGAGCCTAATGCAGGGATCAACCCCAGGACCCGGGGATCATGACCTGAGCTGAAGGCAGATGATTAACCAACTGAGGCATCCAGTCACCCAGTGTGTGTATGTGTGTGTGTGTGTGTGTTTAGATTCTACATATAAGAAAGGTGATATGTTAATCACCATACAGTACATCCCCAGATTCCGATGTAAAGTTTGATGCTTCATTAGTTGCGTATAACACCCAGTGCATAATATAATAAAATAAAATTTAAAAAAAAGAAAGGTGATATGGTTTTTGTCTTTCTCTGTTGTATTTCACTTAACATAATGCCCTCAAGGTCTATTCATGTTTTTACAAATGGCAAGATTTCATTCTTTTCATGGCTGAATAATATCCCATAGTACAATTTTTTTAATCCATTCATCCACTGATAAAAACTTGGGTTGTTTCCATATCTTGGCTATTGTAAATAGTGTTGCAGTGAACACTATTTAGTGGGGGTGCATATATCTTTCAAGTTTGTGTTTTCATTTTTTTCAGATAAAACCTAGAAGTGGAATTGCTGGATCATAGTTTTTTTGAGGAATTTCCATAATGTTTTCCATAGTGGCTGTACCATTTTACATTCCCACCAACAGAGCACAATAGTTTCCTTTTCTTCACACCCTCTCCAGTACTTGTTATTTCTTATCTTTTTGACAATAGTCATTCTAACCTGTGTGAGGTAATATCTCATTGTGATTTTGATTTGCATTTCCCTGATGATTAATAATGTTGAGCATCAACTATTCGTCTACCTGTTTGCCATCTGTCTTCTTTAGGAAAATATCTGTTCAGATCCTCAGTCCATCTATTAATTAGATTCTTTATTTCTTTTCTTTCCTTTCCTTTCCTTTTTTTTCTTTCTTTCTTTCCTTTCTTTCTTTCTGTATTGAGTTGTATGAGTGCTTTATATATTTTGTGTGTTAATCCTTATCAGATAATATGATTTACAAATATTTTCTCCCATTTAGTAAGTGGCCTTTTATTTTGTTGATGGTTTCCTTTGCTGTGCAGAGCTTTCTGATTTGATTCTTAGTTATTTATTTCTACTTTTTGTTGCTTTTATTTTTGGTGCAAGATTCAAAAATTATCATAAAAAATTATGTCAGGGAATTTACTGCTTATGTTTCTTTTACAGAAACTGCTTATGTTTCCTCTGTTTCAGGTCTTACATTCAAGTCTTTAATAAATTTTGAATTAATTTACATGTATGGTGTAAGATAGTGGTCCACTGTCATTCTTTTGCATATATTGTCCAGTTTTCCCAGCACTATTCAATTGGAGAATCTTTCCTTTCCTTATTGTATGTTCTTGCTTCCTTTGTCATAAATTAATTTGCCATGTAATTATGGGTTTATTTCTGGACTCTTTCTTCTGTTTCATTGATCTATGTGACTGTTTTTATGCAAGTATCATACTGTTTTAATTACTATAGCTTGGTGGTAGAATTTGAAATCAGGAAGTGTTGATGCTTCCAGTTTTGTTCTACTTTCTCAAGATTGCTTTGGCTATTTGGGTTCTTTTCTGATTCCATTTCATACAAATTATAGGATTGTTCTATTTCTGTGAAAAATGAAAGTAGATTGTTGCTAGGGATTGTATTGAATATGTAAATTGCTTTCAGTAATATAGATGTTTTAACATTAATTCTTCCAATCCATGAGCACAGAATATCTTTTCTTGTATCTGTGCTTTTAATTTATATCCTTAATGTCTTATAGTTCTCATTATACAGGTCTTTCACCATCTTGGTTGAATTCATTCCTGGTTTTTTGTTTTCTTTCTTTCCTTCCTTCTTTCCTTTTTTTCTTTCTTTATTTCTTTTTCTTTCTTTCTTGGTATTTTATTCTTTTTAATGCAATTGTATGTGTAATTTTTTCCTTAATTTCTCTTTCTCATCATTAGTGTATAGAAATGCAATAGGCTTTGTGTATTGATCATATCCTGCAACACTACTGATTTTGTTTATTAGTTAAAACAGTTTTTTTTTCTTTTTTTGTGGAGTCTTTAGGGTTTTCTCTATATAATATACCATCTGCAAATAGTTACAGTTTTACTTCTTTCTCTCTAATTGGATGCCTTTTATTTATTTTTTCCTAATTGTTCTAGCCAAGACTCACAACATTATGTTGAATAAAAATGTATTTAATATCCTAAACCATATGCATCTGAATTAAAATATCAAAAGGGTTTTTTCATATTTAAAACTTTGATTCTAATATTTATCCTGAAGACAAATGCACATTAATTGCTAAGATATTTAAAAATAATTGAGAGTGGAATTTGCACCAATAGATTTTAAACATGCCATAATGGTATAGTAATGGTATAGTGTAGTATCACAATAGGTCATAAGGATAGACCAATATATAATAAAAATGAATAGTGTGTCCCAAAGCAGACTTATTTATTTATGAGGATTTAATACATCATAACTGTGGCATTTTGAGTTTCTACAGAAAAGATGGGCTCTTCAACAAAAGATATTTGGGTGATTTTAGATACCTATGTGAGCAAAAATCAAAACAAAACAATTAGAGGTATCTGTCATACCACAAATGGAAATAATTTTAAGATGAAATAAGAAACTTAATATAAAAAAACATTTAAAAATATTTGAAAAATCTTGGATAGTCGTTTTTAAATGATATCTTAGAAATGAAGAGCATATTCTTAAGCAACATACAAAACTTGGAAGTTACATAAGAAAAGTAGGGACAGATAATATTGCAAAAAATGTAAATGTGAACTCCAAAATATATCGCATTTAAAAGAAGTGATGGGGGGCGCCTGGGTGGCACAGCAGTTAAGCGTCTGCCTTCGGCTCAGGGCGTGATCCCGGCGTTCTGGGATCAAGCCCCACATCAGGCTCCTTCTCTATGAGCCTGCTTCTTCCTCTCCCACTCCCCCTGCTTGTGGTCCCTCTCTCACTGGCTGTCTCTATCTCTGTCAAATAAATAAATAAAATCTTTAAAAAATAAAAAAATAAAAATAAAAAAATAAAAGAAGTGATGGACTGGGTGAAAATGTTCATGTTCTATATTACAAAGATTTGAAATCTGGAATCAAGAAAGTGCTATAAATATGGGGGGGAGGAAATCAAACAATAAAATAAAAAATAATGACAGCAGATATCAATAAATATTTCACGCAAAGGTACATATAAATTGTCAATAAATATATGAAGAGGCATTTCATGTCATGAAAACTTAGAGAATTAAAAATTAGAATTAAAACAATGATGAACTTTCACTGTTTCCATCAAGGATGGAAAAAACAGTAAGAAATAGAAAAAGCAAGGGAAGCAAAGTTCTAGCATTGGTTAGAGTGTGCGTAAACAAATACTATCATACACTATCATACCTACTATTTATACTAGGAGTATAAGTTGGAAAAGCTTTTTTGAAGGCAAATTTATGATATTTATCAAAACTTTAAATGTGCATACTGTTCCATTTCTGGGACTGTATCCCAGATAAATATTTATTGACATATATTCACAAAGAGCCATTTACATTGATGTTCCCTGTAGCATTGTTTATAGCAGAGGAAATATGGAAACAACTTAAAGTCCATGATTATGGAAATGGTTAAAAACAGTAGTATACATTTGTAGTACAGATAATTATGCAATAGTTAATAACAAAGTGAAATAGATCTATATACACTGCATTAAATGGTCTTATATTTTATGGAACGAAGCTAGTTGTAGAATAATACATCAAGCATGATCACAGTGTCATGCATATTTGCATGCATATGCTTAAAAAAAAGGAAGTGATAGCAGTGCTTATTCTCAGGAGTGGAGGGGAGTGGCATTGATAAGGAGGCTCAAGAAGGATACATCACAGTTTTTACTCAATGCTTTTCTATAGTATTTGACACTTTTATTTGTTCATTTATTCTTGTGCCATCTAAAAAAATAACTTTAAATTTGTAGACTGTCTTGTAGCCAACATCTGCCCCATCTCCAAATTATTATAATTATAGATAAAACACCAAAAAGTCATTGTTATTATTATAACTAGCATATTTGAACATTATACATTAAATAAGATACCATGCTAAGTGCCTCACTTGCGTTATGCACGTAAATCTTTAAAGGACCACCTCAGTTTAGCACCATTATTGTGTATCAAGCACTTGCTAAGTGCTTTACTTATATTCTCTCATTTATCCTTCTAACAACTCTAGAATGTGGCTACTATCATTACCCTTATTTTCAGGTCAGGACCAAAGGGCTTTGAGAGGTTAAATAACTTCCCCAAGGTGGTGCAATTCCTGTGTGGTAGAAACAGGATTTGAAGCAACATCAGCCCCATGTATCACGAGCATGCTCTTTTTTCCTTTTAAATTGTGCTACACTTCTAGCTAAATACTATTTTATGAGATTAAAAAACTTTGATTGATCATAGCTTACTTTCATCTACTATACCTTCTTTTCAATCAATTCTTACCAACACATCTTTATCACAATTTAAGTTTCATTAATTTCTTTTTTTTTTGCCTTAATATATCAGTTCCCACCATTTCATTCTATTTTCTGGGTAATGTTTTAATTCTAATACAGTGACATTTTTGCCTTAATCACTTGTTGAATTTCAATTCTCACGCAATAAGTTATTTTTTTACGTGCCTTGCTTATACTGATTTGGCATCATAAGCTTTAAGGTCTGTGGTGTAGGAACATTTGTTGTCCTTTATTTCTCTTATGGGTCTTTTTTCTTTCATTAACATTATCGTGAGGTCTGATTTCCATACTTATCAATGTTTGTCATTTGAAAGGTAAACGTTTTTGTCCTTTCTACCATTGATGCTCATATTTGTCACAACATTGTCAGCCAAAATAATTTTCTGAACAAATCAGTAAATATAATGCACACGGATCACATAAGGTCATAAATATTCACAAAACTAGCACACATACCCAGGAAGACATGTCGTTGGAGATATCAGCCGTATGTTTAATCAGCAGCAAAAGGAACTTGACTGAATCACAAAAAAACAAAAGATTTTAGGCATAAAGACATATATGAGTACAGACTATCTTTCCACAAATCAAGATTTAGCAAATTATTAGCCACCCAATTAAACCAAATTATTAGCCACCCAATTAAACTGAGAGATGAGTAAAAAATTGTTAAGAAATTATATCCATGAAATTGGGCTTGACATTATTCATGTGGAATGTTACATAAGATATCAGCTATGCAAGATTAATGAGATTGATTGTCTTTAGGCTCAGTAAGGAGACACTATAATATATAGTCAGCCTAATTTTGACTCCAGATTGTATTTATATGACTTGTATTTCCTGGGTAGATTTTTATGTAGTAGGAGTTAAGGGAACGTCATGAATGTTCCACCAATCTTGCATAAAGTAAATGTGAAACACATTTTAAAAACTATATGGCAATTTTGTGACTTGCCAAGTTGGATGAGCTTCTGGCCAAAATGTACACAAACTTATGAAAACTCCAGAGGCTATGTTCATGATTTGTTGCCATGAAAACTAAGGTTTGGGCCAAAAATGAAATAATAAATTTCAAAATGTTGCTTTTTTCTACTAATTTAAAAACTTTGACTCAAGATGGTTTGCTCATCCTTTTGATTGGCCTAGTTGGTATTTCCCAAGCTTAAAAAGAAAAGAAAAAAATAAGAAAAGAAAAAACCTCTCTCTAGGAAGTGACATCCTCACAGGATGGAGGAATTTCAATTTTTTAAATGTATAATAACATATTTGACAATCAACAATGCTTGGGAACTCAGGCTTTATTTATTCAAAATCTCAGAAAGACAATTCAAAATGTCCTATACAGTACAAAAATTTTAGAAATATGTACACTTTGCATTAGAATACTAAAGTTGACCAAATTACCTTGTTTTTAATAATTATGTGACAGAAGTGGGTAAAATATTCATAAATTCATATATAGCAATCTAATAGCTTTAGAGAGGGTCAGCATTTTTTTCATCCAGTAACAACATTCCAGCCATATGTGGTAGGCAGCTTCTAAGATGAATCTTGCTTCTAAACATTCTCATTTTTGTGTCATCATTCTCTCCATGAGTGTGGAACAAAACTCATGATTCCCTTTTAAACAACAGAATACAGCAAAATGATGAGATGTCATTTATGAGAAAAGGTTACCAAGAGATTGCATATTTGTTTTCCCCTCTTGTTGTCTTCTTGTCTTGCTCACTCACCCTGAGGGAGGACAGTTGCCTTGTTTTGAGTTACCCTATGGAAAGTGCCATATGACAAGAGACTGATGTCTCCATCCAACAGCTATTGAAGAATTGAGCTTTTCAATAGATATGTATGTTTGGAAGTGGATTCTCCCCTGTCAACCCCTTGAGATGACTGCAGCTTCTGCTGGTAACTTGACTGCCATCTTGTGAGAGACCCTGAGTTAGACACACCCAGATGAGGCACACCTGGATTACTGACCCACAGAAAATGTGAAATAAGAAATGTTTGTTGTTTTAAGCCACTGCATATTGGGTTTTTTGCTAGATTGCAACAGACAACTAATAAAGCACAGTTGCATCATTTATGATTTTTTTGTTTATTATAACTAGGGATCTTATTTATTAGTAATGTAGATGAATAAAGCATAATGCTTTTTTAAGTTAAAAACTCTATTGTTGACTTAGGAAGATGTTTTAGACACAAAGACTTTGAATATTCTAACTCCCTTTAAAAAGTTGCTTTTTACAGCCACTTCATAGCATTGATATGATCTGGGCATTAACATGGGCCTTGTGTCACAGAGAGGTTCAAACTGCAAATATGATGATGACAATGATATGTAACAAGGTAAGTATGAAAGTGGAGAAGAAATAACACTACAGTCTTGCTTTACCAGCACATTAAAACAAAATAATCCTTCAGCTTCTCCATTGAAAAACATTACTCAACATTAAATATTACCATATATATCTAACTAATCACACCACAGCTCGGCTTTATACCTGGACCTAAGTAAACATTAGAGATACTGCCATGTTTTTATGCTCTCACACAATACTTAGTGAAATTGAAAGGAAGAGCACTAAGAAAAAGAATTCAGTTTGGAGATATGCCAAAATGGGGGTGGGAATCATCTTTCTGCAAGTTCACTGTGAGAATGTCATTGTTTTTTTCTTTTGTTTTGTTTTGTGAGATACACTTCAAGACTGTTAGAAGGCACTTTCAGATCTGCAACAAATCGTGAACTGATTTGCAGGAAAGTGTCTTTTCTTTGGCAGTCAGGGTGAAAGCTGAGATAGTCTAATCTGCACAGCTTTAAATATTAATTGGCATCAGAGAGTAGTAAGTTTTCATTAACATCTACTGCTAGTCAATGTAGAGCATTCTCAAGTGATAGACCAATGGAAAAGATGAAAATATTCCAGGCATAGATGAGGAGAATTAACTCAAATGAATTAAAGAAATTGCTAAATTAAGGAAATTTCTAAATATATTCATTTCTTAGAATTAAGGAGTTTTCTAAGTATATTTATTTCCTAGGATTGCTGTAACAAAGTATCACAAGTAGGGTGGCTTAAAACAACAAAAATTTGTTCTTTCATAGCTGAAGAGCCTAGGAGTCCAAAATCAAGATGTTAGCAAGAGTGGTTCCTTTTGGAGTCTCTGAGAGAGAAATCATCCTATATCTGTCCTCTAGCTTCTGGTGGTTGCTGGTAAGTCTTGTCATTCTTTAACTTACAGATACTTCACTCTAATGTCTGCCTCTGTCTTCACATGATATTTTCCTTTGTTTCTCTGTGTCTTGTCTGCTTCTTACAAGGACACTAGTCATTGGATTTAGGGTGCATCTTAAATCCCAAATGATTTCATGTAGAGATCCTTAACTAATCACATCTGCAAAGACCATATTCAAAGAAGATCCAATGGCCCCCTAAGGATATTTAGCAAGTATGTTAGGCATTCTGCAATAAAAGTTTCATGAACAATGCAAAGGCAGAAATCCTTAATTCTAAACATCTGCTGCAGTATATGCATTCTGGAATAGGCAATTCATGCATGGGTGACGCTGAATCACCCAGTTAATAAGCCAATGGTAAACCAGCCTCTTAGAAGCTATAGCTTCCAAGGTCATATGATTCTTGCTTTAAATCACTAACTTTGAATAAAATTGGATTAACTTAGGGTATAAACCTGAACTATTCCTTACATCTTTCTACATGCTGTCTCAAGTTGCTTTTCACTTTATTTCACATATTCACCTGGGTAATGGTGTGCTATTGGAGTATATATCACATGACTGTCCCTTAATAAATTAATATTTAAAAGTTACTAACACCATTTTGAAAGTATCATTCCAGCAGTGAATGAAATGGATGCTCCCACATATTGCTGGCAAAAATTTTACTCCATAGAGTCTTTTTAGTGACAAGTCTGGAAATATATACCAGAAGTCTTAAGAATATTCATATTCTTGGGGCACCTGGGTGGCTCAGTCAGTTAAACATCTGTCTTTGGCTCAGGTCATGATCTCAAAGTCCCAGAATCAAAACCCACATTGGGCTCCCTGCTCAGCAGGGAGTCTGCTTCTCACTGCCCCTCACTCCGCTCATGCTCTCTCTCTCATTCTCTCTCAGATAAATAAACAAAATACTTAAAAAAAGAGAATACTCACATTCTGTAACTCAAAGCATTCTCTTATATAAATTTAATTAAAAATAAATATAAGTACACAAAAATGTGTGTATTAGAATACTCATTGCAGTATTGTTTATAACAGTGAAAAATTAGAAACACCCTAAATGTCCCAAATAAGGGTTTGGTGAGATATATTTGAAGACATTAATAAAAGGAATAAAATACTATGCAGTCATTAAAGGTGATCTAGTAGAAAAAATATTTAATGACATGAATGATCCTTATGACTTGTGAAGTGTAAAAACTAAGATAAAGCAATATGAGAGAGAGGAGAAAAGATGGCAGAGGGGTAGGGGACAAATTTTTCAGCTGGTCCCCTGAGTCAAGCTGGATATCCACCAGACCATCCTGAACACCCACAAAATCAGCCTGAGACATGGGAAGATACATCTGGATCTCTACAAACCAACATCTCCAGCACTGAGTATTGAGGTATGAAGTGGGGAGCTGTGAATCCACGCACAGATATTGGAAGATAAATGGAAGGGGGAGGGAGCCACCACACTTGGGAGCCGGGAAGCAGTAGCCATCTGCACTGGGGAGCCTTGGGCCAGACTCACGGACCGGCACCCGCAACAGAGCAGACTGAGACTATGAGCCTGGGAATGCATGTGCAACCAGACTTAAAACTGAGGCTCCAGAGTGCACACTTGAATTAGACTGAAACCAAGAGATCGGGAGGGAGCACGCACACGCGACCAGACTGAAAAACAGAGCTCTGGAGCACTCACTGGAACCAGACTGATACTGGGATCTCAGAAGCACGTGAGCAAGACCAGAGTGAAAACCAGCACTCTGGAGCATGCACAAACCACACTGAAACAGGGAGCGCACACGGGAACTGGGGAAAGCTGGCAGTGCTAGAAGCACAACGGACAGAGATGTGCCATCCCTGGAAGTGAGGGCTGGAAGAGCAGCTGTGGGGACGCTGCAGGGTTGTTAGCAGCACCAACAGAAACAGAGTTAAAGTGGCCAAGAGAGCTCAGTGGGGAGCAGACTGCCATCTCTCTGTTCTGAGACAGAGGCTAGGATATGGCCACTGATGCTCTGACTCTCAGAAGAGTCACAGAAAACCGCCAGGGAAAGCTGCCAGAGAACAAAAGCCCTGAAATACCAGCTCACATTGTGCAAAACCCCATACCCCCCTTGCAGGGGACAGGGCAACTCCACCCAAACAGGGTTGCCTGAGTATCAGTGCAGCAGGCCCCTCCCCCAGAAGGCAGGCTGAAAAATCAAGAAGCCCACATCCCTAAGGTCCCTATAAAACAAGTGCACACTCCCTCAGTCCTGGTCAATAATTTGGGCTCTGGGCATCCCTGCAACCTCTCCTCATCAGAATGACGAGGAGGCAAAATCCGCCCCCAGCAAAGAAAAGATAATGAGTCTGTGGCCTCTGTCGCAGAACTGATGGATATGGATATAAACAAATCGTCAGAAATGGAGTTCAGAGTAACAATGGACAAGATGATGTGTAGGCTTGAAAAAAATATGAACAAAAATATTAACGAGAATATAGAATCTTTAAGGCCAGAAAGGAGAGCAAATCTGGCAGAAATTAAAAATGCTATGAATCAAATGCAGTCAAAACTAGATGCTCTGAGGGTCAGGGTAAATGACGCAGAAGAACGAATTAGTAAATTGGAGGATGGGATGGTAGAAGAGAAAGCTAAAACAGAAACTTTGTTCAAAAACATCCAATCTCAAGAACGTAGGTTGTGGGAGATTACTGACTCAATAAAACACTCCAATGTCAGAGTCATAGGCAACCCTGAGGGAATGGAAAAGAGAGAGGTTTAGAAGAGATATTTGAAAAAATCGTAGGTGAAAACTTCCCCAATCTAGCAAAGGAAACAAGCATTCGTGTCCAAGAGGCAGAGAGGACCCCTCCCAAAGTCAAGCACGACAAACCTACTCCACATCACGTCATAGTGCAATTCGCAAATATTAGATCCAAGGATACAGTATTGAAAGTGGCCAGGGCAAAGAAAGTTCTCACGTACCAAGGCAAAAATATTAGGATTATGTCAGACCTGTATACACAAACCTGGAATGAGAAAAAGGCTGGGGAGACATTTTTAAAGCTCTTTCAGAGAAAAACATGCAGCCAGGGATCCTTTATCCAGCAAGGCTGTCATTCAGAATTTATAGAGAAATAAAGACCTTCCAGAATCACCAGTCACTGACCAATTTCATAAGCATGAAACCACCCCTACAGGAGATATTAAGGGGGGTTCTATAAAAGTAAAAAGGCCCCAAGAGTGATACAGAACAGAAAGTCACAACCGATACAAACAAAGACTTTACTGGCAACACGACACCATTAAAATCATATCTCTCAATAATCACTCTCAATGTGAATGGCTTAAATGCTCCCATAAAACGACACAGGGTTGCAGATTGGATAAAAAGACATGACCCATCCATTCGTTGTCTACAGGAGACTTATCTTGAACCTAAAGATACATCCAGACTGAAAGTGAAGGGATGGAAAACCATTCTTCATGCCAATGGACCTCAAAAGAAAACTGGGGTAGCAATTCTCATATCAGACAGATTGGATTTTAAACTAAAGACTGTAGTTAGAGATAGAGAAAGACACTATATTATTCTTAAAGGATGTATCCAACAAGTGGATATGACAATTATAAATATCTATGCCCCCAGCAGGGGAGCAGCAAGATACACAACCCAACTCTTAACCAGAATAAAGAGATATATAGATAATAATACATTAATAGTAGGGGACCTCAACACTCCATCATCAGTAATAGACAGAGCACCTAAGCAGAAAATCAACAAAGAAACAAGAGCTTTGTGTGACATACTGGACCAGATGGACCTCATAGATATATACAGAACACTACACCCCAGAACAACAGAATGCTCATTCTTTTCAAATGCACATGGAACTTTCTCCAGAATAGACAATATACTGGGTCACAAAACAGGTCTCAACTGATACCAAAAGACTGAGATTATNATCAACAAAGAAACAAGAGCTTTGTGTGACATACTGGACCAGATGGACCTCATAGATATATACAGAACACTACACCCCAGAACAACAGAATGCTCATTCTTTTCAAATGCACATGGAACTTTCTCCAGAATAGACCATATAGTGGGTCACAAAACAGATCTCAACCAATACCAAAAGACTGAGATTATTCCCTGCTTATTCTCAGAACACAATGCTTTGAAATTAGAACTCAGTCACAAGGAAAAATTTGGAAGAAACTCAAACACTTGGAAACTAAGAACCATCCTGCTCAAGAATGATTGGTAAACCAGGAAATTAAAAAGCAGTTTAAACAATTTATAGAGACCCACAAGAATGAAAACACATTGGTCCAAAACCTATAGGACACTGCAAAGGCGGTCTTAAGGGGAAAATACCCAGCCATCCAAGCCTCACTCAAAGGAATAGAAAAATCTAAAATGCTGTTTTTATATTCTCACCTCAAGAAGCTGGAGCTGGAACAGAAGAACAGGCCTAACCCCACACACAAGAAGACAGTTGATCAAGATTAGAGCAGAGATCAATGAATTAGAAACCAGGAGCACAGTAGAGCAGATCAACAAAACTAGAAGCTTGTTCTTTGAAAGAATAAATAAGATCGATAAGCCACTGGCCAGACTTATTCAAAGGAATAGAGAAAGGACCTAAATTAATAAAATTATGAATGAAAAGGGAGAGATCACAATCAACACCAATGAAATAAGAAGGATCGTTAGAAACTTTTATCAACAGCTTTATGCCAAAAAATTAAACAACATGGAAGAAATGGATGCCTTCCTGGAAACCTATAAACTACCAAGATTGAAACAGGAAGAAATTGATTATTTAAACAGACTGATTAATTATGAATAGATTGAAGCAGTGATCAAAAAACTCCCCAAAAACAAGAGTCTAGGACCTGATGGATTCCCTGGGGAATTCTACCAAGCATTCAAAGAAGAAATAATACCTATTCTCCTGAAGCTGTTTCAAAAAATAGAAACAGAAGGAAAACTGCCAAACTCATTCTATGAGGCCAGTAATGCCTTGATCCCCAAATCAGGCAAAGACCCCATCAAAAAGGAGAATTACAGACTGATATCCTTGAATAATATGGACACCAAAATTCCCAACAAGATCCTAGCTAATAGGATCCAACAGTACATTAAAAGGATTATCCATCAAGACCAAGTGGGATTCATCCCTGGGATGCAAGGGTGGTTCAACATTTGCAAATCAATCAATGTGATACATCATACCAACAAGAAAAGGGTCAAGAACCATATGACCCTCTCAAGTGATGCAGAAAAAGCATTTGACAAAATACAGCATCCTTTCCTGATTAAGACCTTTCAGGGTGTAAGGATAGAGGGTATATTTCTCAATTTCATAAAAACCATCTCTGAAAAGCCTGAAGCGAATATCATTCTCAATAGGGAAAAGCTGGAAGCCTTTCCCTAAGATCAGGAACATGACAAGGATGCCCACTCTCGCCATTATTATTCAACATAGTACTATAAGTCCTTGCAACAGCAATCAGACAACAAAAAGGGATGAAAGGTATCCAAATTGGCAAAGAAGAAGTCAAACTGTCTCTCTTCACAGATGACATGATACTCTATATGGAAAACGCAAAAGATTCCACCCCCAAACTACTAGAACTTATAGAGCAAATCAATAATGTGGCAGGATACAAAATCAGTACACAGAAATCAGTTACCTTTCTATGCACAGTGAGCCTGAAGAAAGAGATATTAGGGAATCCATTCTATTTACAATAGCACCAAAAATCATACGTTATCTCGGAATTAACTTAACCAGATATGTAAAGGATCTCTATTCTAGAAACTACAAATCACTCTTGAAAGACATTGAAGAAGACACTAAAAGATGGAAAAATACTCCATGCTCACGGATTGGAAGAATGAATATAGTTAGAATGCTATGCTACCCAGAGCAATCTACACTTCTGATGCCATCTTGATCAAAATAGCAATGACATTTTTCAAAGAACGAGAACAAATACCCCTTAAATTTGTGTGGAACCAGAAAAGGCCCCAAATCACCAATGAATTGTTGAAAAGCAAAAACACAGCTGGGGGCATCACATTGCTGGATTTTAAGCTATACTACAAAGGTGTGATCACAAAGACAGCATGGTACTTGCACAAAAACAGACACATAGACCATGGAACAGAATAGAGAACCCAGAAATGGACCCTCGGCTCTTTGGGCAACTAATCTTTGATAAAGCAGGAAAAAACATCCGGTGGAAAAAAGACCATCTCTTCAATAAATGGTGCTGGGAAAATTGGACAGCTACATGCAAAAGAATGAAACTTGACCACTCTCTCACACCATACACAAAGATCAACTCCACATGGATGAAAGACCTCGATGTGAGACAGGAATCCATCAAAATCCTAGAGAAGAACATAGGCAGCGACCTCTATGACATTGGCCAAAGTAACCTTTTTCATAACACATCTCCAAAGGCAAGTGAAACAAAAGATAAAATGAACTTATGGGACTTCATCAAGATAAAAGCTTCTGCACAGCCAAGGAGACAGTCAAAAAAACTAAGAGGTAGCCCAAGGAATGGGAGAATATATTTGCAAATGACAGTACCAATAAAAGATTCGTATCCAAGATCTACAAGGGACATCTCAAACTCAATATGCAAGAAATAAATAAACAAATAAAAAAATGGGCAGAAGATATGAACACTTTTCCAATGAAAACATACAAATGGCTAACAAACACATGAAAAAATGTTCCAAATCATTATAAGATCTCTCTCTTGTTTACAACCCAACATTTTATCACCCAACTTCTTTATTGAGTTATTATTGCAATTAATATTACTATAAGATCCTTAGTACATATAATAATTTTCTATCTACTTCCCAGATCTTTTCTTCCAACATAAAGATGGTTATTCTGAATGTAAAGCATATGACAACAATGCATCAATGCTCTAGAAAGCTAATTCATGTTTTGTATGATTTGATTTTTAAGATATTATTAGATGACAGGAAGAAAGTTAAATGACTAAAATAGTAAATCAAGCTACTGGAAAACAATTAGTTTACTTGAAAATAGGTAAGGAAAAAGAGTAGATTAGTCTCATATCTAGCAATTTCATATTTCAACAGACATTTTAGTATAATTGTTGCATGAATTAATTGAACCTTTTCTTAAATGCTGGAGCCATTCCTTTTGGAAAAATTGGAAGCACATCTACATTAATGATTAAGTACCATACTTTCATTTTCTCACCAGGATGATGTACAATCAAGCAGTAAAAAAACTCAAGCAGAAAAACAACAGCTCTAATACTTGAATCATAACTAATTTCACTGTTATAACTTGTCTAAAAGCAATATTCATCTTTGTGACATTTCCCCCCCAAATTAAAATATTTAGATTAACACTTGACTAAATTGATGGTTCTGTTCTAGGACCTATTAGGTATGAGTTCAAATTCCTAACAACTTTCCAATGCAATAGGAAGTAACTTAGTCCCTCAGAAAAGAATGAATGACACTTTCTTGTGTTTAAAATAAGGAACCTGAGCATCATCTCTTGTTTCAAATTTCTCAACCACCAAGTGGAAGCATGTAAAGCCCTATAGGGCAGACAACCCAGGAAATAGTCTCAAACAATAATGAGAAACCAAAAAAAAAAAAAAAGGAAAGCAGAGGGGGATTATGATTAAATTCTTAAGAATACTTCCTGGGGGCACCTGGGTGGCACAGTCCATTAAGCATCTGCCTTTGGCTCAGGTCATGATCCCAGGGTCCTGGGATTGAGCCCTGTGTCAGGGTGCCTGCTCAGTGGGAGGCCTGCTTCTCCCTCTCCCTCTGTTTGCCATTCCTCCTGCTTGTGCTCTCTTTCTCTCTCTGTCAAAAAATAAATAAAATATTAAAAAAATAAGAATCCTTCCTCATATAAAATGTACATGAGGATACCTCATATGTAGGGTCTTTGTAAAAATTACATGAGATAATATATCCCTGTTTAATCACAGGCTTAAATTTGGAATATCTTCTAGCCTGGAGACAGAGACATGGGTTTACTCAGTATTTATATCCATTTTGTAATTCTGACAGCTTAGAAGCAAGTCGCTCTATGAATCCTGTTCAACCAGAAGTCTGACCACTGCTACAATCTCCAATTCTTTTAACTCTCTACTGGGTCACTGTGGACAAGGGAAGTGGTACAATAACCTTTCTATTTCATGGCTTCTTGTGTATAGAGCAAGCTATCCGTATCTGAACCTACCACAAACAGCTTCCACAAGAGATTCTATGATGATTAATCCAGGTCTACACAGTGACCACATTTAGATATTATTTACAATAGAAAAAGAGACTATTTCTGGGGCTGAGCATATCAATGAGTCAAACTATGAATTATGATTATTTTCTCTGTCTTCCATGTTATAATTTTGTTGCTGCTTCTCAGACTGTTTCCAACAAAGTACCCTTATAAAAAGTAGGAAAAGATCGGGGCGCCTGGGTGGTGCAGTCATTAAGCGTCTGCCTTTGGCTCAGAGTGTGATTCCAGTGCTCTAGGGTCGAGCCCCACATCAGGCTCCTCTGCTGGGAGCCTGCTTCTTCCTCTCCCATTCCCCCTGCTTGTGTTCCCTCTCTCGCTGGCTGTCTCTCTCTGTCAAATAAATAAATAAAATCTTAAAAAAAAGTAGGAAAAGATCATACATACAGCAAGGAAAGGGTAAGAATGGGGTGGGGTTAGTTAGGAGCTATCGTGGGATGAGGATTTCTTTAAGTCATATGTTTTATCTAAGCAATTGTATGAACTTTTCATTTCATTGCACAATATATCCAAGTTTTTTATAATATAAAAAAATGTTTCAGGGTGCCTGGGTGGCTCAGTCAGTTAAGTGTCTGCCTTCACCTCTGGTCATGATCTTAGTGTCCTGGGATCAAGACCCATGTCAGGCTCCCTGCTCAGTGGGAAGCCTGCTTGTCCCTCTCCCTCTGCTCTTTCCCCTACTTGTGCTCTCACTCTCTCTGAAATAAATACATAAATAAAGTCTTTAAAAAAATGTTTCATCACTGAGTAAAATCAAAATCTGCCAAAAGATATTTTAGCTTTAGATGAAATATCTGAAGCTACAAGTACCTCTCTTCCTGTACACCATCAGTTTGAAAGGCAATGTTAAAAAATAAAATTTATCTGAGTAAATTTTAAAGATCTTACTGGTTTTACTCAATGATTCATGAATGAGGTAGCATCCCATCTAGCAGATAGAAGGGAACTCCAAAGATATGTACAAAATGAAGACTTTTATAGGCAGAAGGGTATGACACAGGAAATTACTAGCAAAGAGTAGGCTGTTTCAGGCAAAGTCAACTACTTTTGGGGGAGAGTAGAGGTTTACCAGGTGGATTACTTCACTAGTGCTGACCAGGAAATTTCAGATAAAGTGGTTAAGACTGCATTTTTGGAAGAGGCTGAAACTGTAATTAGGTTGAATATAGAGTCTTGGTTTGGTGAGGTGGGCTCCATTTGGGGCTTTTTGTCTCTCTCTCTCTCTCTCTTTTTTAACATAGACATTTAGTGTTCCTAAGAAGTTTATTAAATGATATTGGTAAGGATTACATTAGATTTGATGTATTATCAAAAATGGTTACTCATTAGGAACAGGTCCATTGTTACCTAAATTATAAAATTACTTCTTCCTACATGTTTTAAAACAATTTTGGCAAAAACTTTGTAAAGTAGTACCACATATTTATTATTGATTAAAGTGAGGTGTTGGGGAATAACTCTGCATGTTGTATAGCAAGAAAATCTTAAGAAAAAAAGATCCGCTCCATTTTAGCCTGCTTAGGAAAATGTAAGTAAAGCAAATGTGTTCATTTTTTTATCTTCAAATTATTTCCATAAGTAGTCAAGATTATAAACCTTTATATCTTGATCATTTCTCCCGAATCACACAACTCTTTGAAGATATCAATTAAAATTTCATAATATCTCTTGTGCTCTGAGAAATAGTGTCACCACATTTATTTTGTATGGCCATTGATTAAGGTGCTCTTTTCTTAGAATTATGTGGGAGTTTATGAATCAGTAATGAACGGTCTATAGGAACAGAAAATGTTAGCTGGGGTACAAGATTATGTTTAGAGGTATCTTCATTTGAAAACACCAACTTTCCCACTGGGATAGAGTCTATTCTTGAAAGTATTTCAAGTGGATTATTTTATAGTGTTGATGCAAGGATTTAAAGCTGTTCTGGTTAATACTTAACACTTTTCAACCATCAGCTTTACCCCCTTCTCTCTTTTCCAAGTTGGTTACCTGTACTTATAGAAAATAACATTCTCAAGGACCCAGGGCTGAAAGAGGCACTAGTTCAGTTTTAACTATAATTGTCATTTTGGAAATATAATTTTTTTAACGACAATAAAGTCACAGTAGCTGTAGCTTAACAGTTTGTGAAGAAGTTTCATTTGATCCACTAAATTATGTGTTGTCATGAAGCTACCTGTTTTATCAGGCTCATCAAATAGTATAAAAAAGAGAGTTTGGAGTTTTGTAGGCAAAACTAAGTATATTGGCATCATCTGTTTCAGAAATAAAACAAAAAAGAGCTGAACTTTGCTCAGGGATTGCAATCTGTTTCTATCCAAACTTTGTCCTATATTGCCTTGCTTTTAAAGATTTTATGTAGATGTTATTTCTCATAGTAGATAACAAGTTCCTTAAAAGTGTTTGCCATCTTATCATTTTACATCTCTCAGAGAACTTACCTCTTGCACATGGTAACAAAGAACTTCAGTAAATCATTTTTGAATGATGCAATATTTTTTCTTCATGGAGCTTCCAAATATGTGCACATATTCAAAGGCATTTTGGGAACATATGCTAATGACATAGTTTTCTTATACACATACAAGTCATCTGCAACTATTCAGACTGAAAGAACAGAATTTCAAAAATTACTGAGTAGTTAGAGGGTAATCAAGTTACACTGTATCTTAACAAAACAATTACAATTTCATTTGCTTATAGTTAGAGACTTGATTTTTAAAAAGGCATTTTTAGAAATTAATGTTAATGATACTATGGTTTACTCTACTTTAAAACTTTAACTTAACAATGTATCTGGGTGTAAAACTAAAAGCAAATTCAGTCTTTCAAAAACCTAAAACAGGTCTAATTGGGGAAGTAGCATCAAAAAGGATTTTTCCCAACTGGTTAAACCATGTTTATCACACAAAGCACCAGAGGAAGCCTGCAATGCATAGATTCTGCCCCACTTTAACTATGGGAAAGCCATCTGAGTCAATGTTCAAACAAAATGTTTTAAGATAAACTGTAACACTTTAGGAAATATTTAACTAGGTGAGTTATACTAAATAACAACAAAAACAAAAACAACAAAATACTTTCACTGTAACTTTGCTGAAATGAATGGATTCCCTCTTAGGATGAAAAAAAAAAGATTCCAAGATTCCTAGCCTCAGTTGAGAAATTTAATTAGGAAATTGATGTGCTAGCAGTCTTCTTATCAACAATGGCTTGAATATCATATTTATCTCAATGTTATAGTTATATTTGAGTTTAAAAATAGAGATTGGAGCTACCTTAAAATGACTGTGCTATATATACAATTTAGCTCATTAGACTGACACTGGGGTTTTCTTTGAGACAGAATTCTATCTAAGCTGGCAATTTAGATGCCAAGTTTTAACCAGATACAATTTAGACAGTTGTGAAATAGCTCAGAGGGGGGAAAAAAAGAAACACTGATAATGAAAATGCTGACAAAGTTAAACCACAGAAAGCTGCTCAATGCCACCCACTAAAAGGTAAACTTCCAAGTATGGAAAGACTAATTTCATAATGTAAATGACTGTAATGAGAGATTCACTTAATATTCAGAAATCTGCTGCATTCAATCTGAATGTTGTTTGCAAATAAATTGTTAGTGCATTGGAGAAACCGTTTCAAGATTAAAATATTTGAAAAGCCCTTGATCTAGTTCTTGGTGTGTTCTCTGGAATAATTTCCAGATTTTATTTTATAAATAATGTCTGATTTTCTGTACGATAGAGTTGACTGGTTGCAAAGGGCCTGTTCAGTATTTCTATTTGATTGTGATTTGTTCTCCAATGAGATATTCTTAAACATTAACTTGTGTGGTAAAGGAGCATTACTGAAAATAGTTTTCAAAGCTAATGTAATGCTTTCTACTCATATTATAGGTAGTGTCAATAATGAGAGCAATATTTAATTTCCAGGGTATAGTTATCTTGAAATAAAAGGGATAGAATGATGAGATCAAAGGTGTTCTGGGATATTAATGTGGTTAGTGCTGTCAACAGTTTTGTCAAATGAGAGAGAGAATCCACTCTGCTTTCTTCCAAGATAAAATATTGTTTTTACTATTGTCAGATTTCATGTGTCAGTTCTTCCTACCTAGATTGCATTCAAGCCATCCTAAATTCTTAGTATCAAAGTATATTTTATCCATTTATATAAAATTGTATATAGCAAGTGCACTATAAATCATAAGTGCTGAATAATGTTGTAGGAAGAGTACAGGCTTTCAAGCTATACACAGCAGCATTGAAATTCTAGCTTATATTCTAACTAAATATGTGCTTATGGACAAATCATTTAGCCTCTCCAAGCCTAGTTTCATCTGCAAAATGGGGCTAACAATACCTATGTAGGCTTGTTGTGAGATTACAGAAAACATGTATAAAAATGCCTAACATTGCCGGAACTATCTGAGTCCATAACATGTTTTTCCCTACTCCATTTGAGTGCCTTTGCCTCACGAATATTTTCAGCTTCTTTCTTCCATCTGTTTATCCAGGATCCCCAGCTTAAACAAAACTCCAGTCTCAACACAGCTCAGGCTTCCTGTCCTATCCCTCAAAGTTTTTAGAAAGGAAGTTGGATAAGCACAGTACCTGGAATATTATAGTTGTCTGATAAATATTTCAGATTATTATTATATGTTCATTATATGCACTTTCGTGTGTGTGTAAAGAACTATCAATGTATACACAGAATATGCATAGTGTATTGCTGAAGCAAATATCTTTTCTTTTTGCTAGCCCAACATCATTATTCACATACCTTTCTTTTAACATTACTCTCATTCTCTATGAGGAAACAATTACTCACCAGTTCTCTTAATCCATGGGGTTTGAGTGGAGTTTTTAGTCTCAGATGAAGGAGCATGATCCAGGCTTGACCCGCATCACAGATATTTGTTCACTCACATGAACATGACCAAGGGAAGTAAGAGTGAACTCTAGGATTTTTGCTGGGTCACTTATTTATGTTAGAGTTTGGCTTGTAGAAGTAATCCTGGGATTGTTGCCATGAACTAGGAAGAATCTGCCTGCATGAAGAAACGTCACAGAGAAAAGCACACGAAGCAAGTACATAATAGAAGCTGAGTCAGATATAGGGAGATCAAGTCTTGATGAAAATGTTTAAGGTCCTGGATTTACACCTGCTTATAGCTAGATATTCTTTGATATTTTAGTTTTGTAAATCAAAATATTTTTATTTTTTTATTTCTTAAAAGCTTTTATTTATTTATTTGAGAGTGAGAGAGAGCATGAGAGAGAGAGCACAAGCAGGGTGGAGGGCGAGAGGGAGAAGCAGATCCCTGCTGAGCAGGGAGCCTGATGCGGGACTTGATCCCAAGATCCTGGGATCATGACCTGAGCTGAAGATAGAGGCTTAACTGACTGAGCCACCCAGACACCCTCAAAATACTTTAAAATATGTTAGTATCACCATCATCATTCATTATTCAAGCTAATTTCAGATGGGTCTCTATTATTTGCAATCAAGAGTCCTACCACACTTGTTTTTTCCACAGAAATACTACCCTGAATATGGACAGAAGCATAATTGCTAACTAGAATTCTTTTCAAATCCCCAATAAACACTGAATGGACACTTTCTAAAGTGTCATCAATAACAATAATAATAGACATTTAATGGACATTTTCTGAAGTGTTATCAACAAAAACAGTAATAGTGTAAAAAACACATTTATTTATTTTTTAAGATTTTATTTATTTATTTGACAGAGAGAGAGACAGCCAGTGAGAGAGGGAACAAAAGCAGGGGGAGTGGGAGAGGAAGAAGCAGGCTTCCCAGTGGAGAAGCCTGATGTGGGGCTCAATCCCAGAATGCCAGGATCATGCCCTGAGCCGAAGGCAGAAGCTTAATGACTGAGCCACCCAGGCACCCCAACAAACACATGTTTAAAGCGTACATACACACCACTAAAAATCAACATGATTCACCATCATTTCTGAAAATCTCATTTTAAAAATTTCACTACTGAACATTTAAAGGGAGAGAAAATAGCTCTATAATAGTTTTGACTGGATCATTTGTTCCTGGTCTGCTTTGAAATTGTGACACTAAATATTTGAGTTCATGACTTCCAATAATTATTATGTTTGGCATATTTTTTTAATTTGAAATGAATTAAAAATAATTTTGTTTTGAGAATTATTTGACAGCCCTTGATGTTCTTGGAGACAACTTGAATTGTTACACAACCAGGATTAGCAATCATGGCCTTAGGTTCTCTTTACACAATGAAAATTCAACTGGCAAAAACAAAACAAAACAAAACCTGTAGATGTTTTTTGGGCTATAAAAACATGTATCATTTCTTGGGATTTTTTGCCACTGAATATACTGGATGTTTGATAGAGCTGACTAACCTAACCTATGGTTTTAGAATAATGTAGTCATGCCTTAGTTAAATTCATCATAAGGAAGAGCATGTTTTTTCTTATTCATTTAGGAATAAGGAATAAGGAACCAAGTTCATAGAAGCCAAGTTTAAAGGCTCTAATCATTCCCAGCTGGTTCTCCAGACTGGAAGATGCCACAGAGCACAGATTTACACCATCCTGCTGAAATGAGAATTCTCTTCTAGTTCAAATACCTCATTGGATTGCATGTGTGCAATTGCTACTTTCTGTTCTGTTTTGTTTTTATTTTTACAGAATACGTTATTGGAATGGGTACTGGGAATGGGATTTGATGTTGTAAACACTAATTTGGTGGAATTACCTTCATATATTCAAAGTGAGATATTGTAACTCTTATATTGAATCAAAATTCTTAATAGCAGGGGTGCCTGGGTGGCTCAGTTGGTTAAGTATCTGACTCTTGATTTCAGCTTAGGTCATGACCCTGAGGTAGTGAGATGAAGCCCTGTGTTGGACTCCATGCTGAGTGGGAAGTCTGCTTCTCTCCCTCTTCATCTCCCTCTGATCCCCCCCCCAATCTCTGTCTCTCTCTCTCTCAAATAAACAAATAAATAAATATTTTTAAAAATTCTTAACAGCAAGTTGACAAGAGAAGAAAAAAAAACATTTTGAATTTAGTTTCTATGATGAGAAAAGCATTGTGCTTACAATTTTCTTTTGCTGTTCACCACAACCTTGAAAGTATCATCATACCGATTTTTTTATTCTGAAAAATTGTGCATAAAAATTGTATTTCAAGATCTGAAAAAGGCACATACTTATTCAACATCTGACAGACAAAATAAAAATTTAATTAATAAGTTGATTTATGAAAAAAATTATCATACGCTCTCTAATTTTGGAATTTTCAAAGATATATCGTTTTATTAAGTTTTTTTAAATTTTAATTCCAGTATACATAACATACAGTGTTACATTAGTTTCAGGTGTACAGTATAGTGATTCAACAATTCCATATATTACTAAGTGCTCATCATGATGAATGTACTCTTTAATCCCAATCACCTACTTCACATATGACCCCACCCACCTCTACTTTGGTAACCATCAGTTTGTTCTCTATACTTAAGAGTGCTTTTGTGGTTTGTTTCTCTCTCTCTCTCTTTCTCTCTCATCTTTTTCATTGTGTTTTTTCTTATTTTCCACATATGAGTGGAATCATATGGTATTTGTCTTTTCCTGACCAAAATATTTCCCTTAGCATTATACTCACAAGCTTTACATGAGTTCTTGAAAATGACAAGATTTCATTCTTATTTATGGCTGAATAATATTTCATTGTATATCTATACCACATGTTCTTTATCCATTCATCTATCAATGGACATGGTTGCTATTGTAAATAATGCTGCTATAAACATAGGGATGCATGTATTCCTTGAGTTAGTGTTTTTGTTTTTTTGGTTAAATACCCAGTAGTGTGATTCCCGGATTTGTGTAATTCTATTTTTAATTTTTTTTTGTTTCAAGTTTTTATTTAAATTCCAGTTACTGAATGTATAGCGTAATATTAGTTTCAGAAGTAGAATATAGTGATTCATCACTTACATATAACACCCAGTGCTCATCACAAGTGCCCTCCATAATATCCATCACGCATTTAACCCATTCCCCCACTCACCTCCCTTCCAGCAACCCTCAGTTTGTTCTCTGTAGTTAAGGGTCTGTTTTATACTTTGCATCATCTTTTATTTGCCTCTATATCTGTTTTCATTTCTTAAATTCCACCTTTGAGTGAAATCATATGGTATTTGTCTTTCTCTTAGCATAATACACTCTAGCTCCACTCACATCATTGCAAATGGAAAAATTTCATTCTTTTTATGGCTGAGTAATAGTCCATTTTATATACATACCACAACTTCTTTATCCATTCATCCTCGATGGACATTTGGGCTCTTTACATAATTTGGCTGTTATTGATAATGCTGCTAGAAACATTAAGGTGCATGTGTCCCTTTGAATTAGTATTTTTGTATCCTTTGGGTAAATACCTAGTAGTGCAATTGCTGGATTGTAGGGTAGTTCTGTTTTTAAATTTTTGAGGAACCTCCATACAGTTTTCCAGAGTGGCTGCACCAGTTTGGATCCCACCAATGCTATAAGAGGCCTCCCATTACTCTGCATCTTGCTAACATCTGTTGTTTCTGTGTTGTTAATTTTACCCTTATGACAGCTGTGAGGTGGTATCTCATCATGGTTTTGATTTGCATTTCCCTGATGAGTGATGTTGAGCATTTATTCATGTGTTTATTAGCCATCAGCATGCCTTCTTTGGAAAAATATCTATTCATGTGTTCTTCCCTTTTCCTAACTGAATTAATTGGTTTTGGGGTGTTGAGTTGATAAGTTCTCTACCAAAGAGAAAATCTCTATCTAGATTTTGAATACTAACCCTTTATCAGATTTGTCATTTGCTGATGTCTTTTCCCATTTCCAGGGTTGCCTTTTAGTTTTGTTGATTGTTTCCTTTATTGTGCAGAAGATTTTTATCTTGATGAAATCCCATTAGTTCATTTTTGCTTTTGTTTCCCTTGTCTCCAGAGATCTATCTAGTAAGAAGTTGCTATGGCTGATGTCAGAGTTTGCTCCTGTGATCTTCTCTAGGATTTTGATGGTTTCCTGTCTCAGATTTAGGTCTTCCATCCATTTTAAATTTACTTTTGTATATGGTGCAATGAAATGGTACAGTTTCATTCTTCTGTGTGTTGCTGCCCAGATTTCCCATTAGCATTTGTTGAAGAGATTTTTTTTCCCCATTGGATATTCTTTCCTACTTTGTAGAAGATTAGTAGACCATATAGTTGTGGGTCCATTTCTGGGTTTTCTATTCTGTTCCATTGATCTATGTGTCTGTTTTTGTGCCAGTACCATACTTTCTTGATGCTACATCTTTGTAATATGTCCAAAATTGTGATACCTCCAGTTTTGCTTTTCTGTTTCAAGATTACATTGGCTATTCAGGTTCTTTTGTAGTACCATACAAATTTTAGGATGGTTTGTTCTAGTTCTGTGAAAAATGCTGGTGGTATTTTGATAGGGGTGAGATTAAATATGTAGATTGCTTTTAGTAGTATAGACATTTTAACAGTATTTCGTCTTCTAATCCATGATCATGGGATGTTTTTCCATTTCTTTGTGTCATTTCAATTTCTTTCATCAGCATCTCATACTGTTCGGAATACAGATCTTTTACATCTTTGGTTAGGTTTATTCCTGGCTATCTTATGGTTTTGGTGCAATTATATATGGGATTGATTCCTTCATCTCTCTTTCTGCTGCTTCATTATTTTTGTATAAAAATGCAACTAATTTCTGTATGTTGATTTTGTGTCCCCCGCTTTACTGAATTTTTATATGAGATCAAGAAAATTTTTGGTGGAAACTTTTATGCTTTTATATATACAGTATCATGTCATCTACAAATTGTGAAAGTTTGACTTCTTTCTTGCCTGTTTGGATTCCTTTTATGTCTTTTTGTTGCCTGATTGCTGAGTCTAGGTCTTCTAGTACTACATTAAATAACAGTGGTGATAGTGGACATTCTCTTGTTCTGACCTTAGAGGAAAAGCTCTGCTTTTCCCCATTGAAGATGGTATTAGCTGTGGGTCTTTTGTATATGGCCTTGATGATGTTGAAGTATGTTCCCCCAACCCTACTTTGCTGAGGTTTTTTGTTTGTTTGTTTGTTTTTAATCAAGAATAATTGCTGTACTTTGTCAAATGCTTTTTTTTTTGCATCTACTGAGAGGATCATGTGCTTCTTTTCCTTTCTTTTATTAATGTGGTTTATCATGTTGATTGATTTGTGAATATTGAACCAACTCTTGTAGCCCAGGAATAAATCTGACTGGATTGTAGTGAATGATTCTTTTATTGTGCTGTTGGATTCGATATGCTAATCTTTTATTGAGAATTTTTGCATTCATGTTCATCAGGGATATTGACCTATAATTCCCTTTTTTATGGGGTCTTTGGTTTTGGAATCAAGATAATGGCCCTCCTCAGATTGAGTTTGAAGGTTATCCATCCGTTTCTATTTTTTGGAACAGTTTAAGAATAGGTATTAACTCTTCTTTAAATGTTTGGTAGAATTCCTCTGGAAAGCCATCTGGCCCTGGACTTTTGTTTGTTGGGAGATTTTCCATCACTGACTTAATTTCTTTGCTTGTTATGGGTCTGTTCAAGTTTTTTATTTCTTCCTGTTTCAGTTTTTGTAGCTTATATGTTTCTCGGAATTTATCCATTTCTTCCAGGTTGCCCAATTTGTTGGCATAGAATTTCTCATAATATTCTCTTATGATTGTATTTCCATGGTGTTGGTTGTGATCTCTCCTCTGTAATTCATGATTTTATTTACTTGGGTTCTTTCTCTTTTCTTTTTGATAACTCTGACTAGGGGTTTATCAATTTTATTAATTCTTAAAAAGAACCTGCTCCTGGTTTCATTGATGTACTGTTTTTTGTTTGTTTCTAATTCATTAATTTCTGTTCTATTCTTTATTATTTCCCTTCTTCTTCATTTGTTTTTCTTTTTCTAGCTCCTTTAGAGGTTAGGTTGCATATTTGATATTTTTCTTGCTTCTTGAGGTGGACCCATATTGTTATATACTTCCCTCTCATGACCACTTTTGCTGCATCACAAAGGTGGTGTTTTCATTATCATTTGTGTGTGTACACATATATATTTCTTCTTTAATTTCCTGGTTGACCCATTCATTCTTTAGTAGGATATTCTTTAACTTCCATGTATTTTGGTCTTTCCAAGTTTTTTTTTATGGCTAATTTCAAATTTCACAGCATTGTGGTCAGATAATATGCACGGTATGATCTGTCCTTTTGTACTTGTTGAGGCCTAATTTGTGACCTAGTATGTGATCTATTCTGGAGAATGTGCCATGTGTACTTAAAAATAATCTGTATTCTGCTACTTTAGGATAAGATGTTCTGAATATATCTGTTAAGTCCATCTGGTCCAGTGTGTCACTCAAAGCCCTTGTTTCCTTGTTTATTTTCTGCTTACATGACCTGTCCATTTATGTAAGTGGGGTATTAAAGTCACCTGCTCTTATTGTATTATTATCAATGATTCCTTTATGCTTGTTATTAATTGATTTATGTACTTGGTGCTTCCAAGTTGGGGGAGTAAATATTTATATTTGTTAGATATTCTTGTTGGCTAGACCCCTTTAGTATGATATACTGCCCTTCTTTATCTTGTTACAGTCTTTGCTTTAAGATCTAGTTTGTCTGATTTAAGTATTGCTATTCTGGCTTCCCTTTGATGTCCATTGGCACAGTAAAGTTTCTCCATTGCCTCACTTTCCATCTTCAGGTGTCTTTAGGTCTAAAATGAATTTCTTGTTGGCAGCATATAGCTGGGTCTTGTTTTTTTTTTTTTAAAGATTTTATTTATTAATTTGACATAGAGAGACAGTCAGCAAGAGAGGGAACACAAGCAGGGGGAGTGGGAGAGGAAGAAGCAGGCTCATAGCAGAGGAGATTGATGTGGGGCTTGATCCCAGAATGCTGGGATCACGCCCTGAGCCGAAGGCAGATGCTTAACGACTGCACCACCCAGGCACACCATGGATCTTGTTCTTTTTATCCAAGACACCCTATGTCTTTCAGTTGGAGCATTTGGTCCATTTATATTCAGAGTAATTATTGATAGATATAAATTTAGTGCCATTTTGTAACTTGCTTTATCATTGTTTCTGGAGATATTCTCTGTTCCTTTCTAGCCTTCATTACTTTTTATCTGCCTTTCCCACTCAATATTTCTTGAAGAGTGGGTTTAGGGGTCATGACCTCCTTCATTTTTGTTTGTCTGGGAAACTCTTTATCTCACCTTCTATTCTGAATGACAGCCATGCTGGATAGAGTATTCTTGGCTGGAGACTTTTCCCATTCAGCACATTGAATATATCATGACATTATCTTCTGGCCTGCCAAGTTTCTGTGGAGAGGTCTGCTGCCTAACTTATTTGTCTTCCATTGTAATTTAGGGACTTCTTTTGTCTTGCTGCTTTTAGGATTTATTCTTTATCTCTATATTTTGCAAATTTAGCTACAATATGTCTTGTTCTTGGCCTGCTTTTGGTGATTTTGATGGGAATTCTTTATGCCTTGTGGATTTGGATGTCTGTTTCCTTTCCCAGATTAAGGTAGTATTCGGGTGTAATTTCCTCCAATAAACCTTCTGCCCCCTTTTCCTTCTCTTCTTCTGGGACTTCTGTGATATATGGTTATTGCATTTTATGGAGTCACTGATTTACCTAAGTCTACATTCCTGATCCCCCAATATTTTTCTTTCCCTCCTTTTTTCAGCTTCATTATTTTCCATAGTTTTATCTTCTATATCACTTATTAATTCTCTTGTTTCTTCCATCCCTGTGTCATTATATACCATTTGCTCCTGCATTTTTCATTTCAGCCTGACTAGTTTTTAGGTCTTTTATCTCTGTGGTAAGGGACTCCCTGGTACCTATGCTTTTCTCAAGCCCAGCTAGTATCCTCTTGATTGTTGCTTTAAATTCTGGATTAGGCATATTACCTATATCTCTTCAATTAGATCCCTGATCGAGACCTATCCTTGTTCTTTCTTTTGGGATGAATTCCTCTGTCTTGGCATTTTTTCTAGGTCTCTGTCTTCTTCTATGTATCAGGAAAGCCTGTTATGTTTCCTGTTCCTGAGAGTGATGGCTTTATAAAGAAAAGATCATATATTATCCAGAGCCTAATATTTCAGGAATTGTCTCTGGTGTATGCTGTGTGCACTCTGCTGCTCTATTTTGGCTGCTCTTTCCCTTAGGTCAGTCCTCTGCAGAGTTTTTCCTAACCTGTAGTGTGGAGTGTTTAGATCTTGGCCAGAGGGCAGCTGGTTTTCACTAGGTGTGCTCTGGTCTGCTTGTTAAAGGAGACCCAATGCTGTTTCCACTAGAACTGAAGCTTTGCAGTAATCTATGGTTGCTAGATGGGTGTGTGAGGGGGAGGGAGGCTGTGCTGGTCTTCTGGGGAGGGGCCTGCTGCACTGATTCTGAGGCACACTTGCCCCAGAAAATCAGCACCTGCAGAACACAGTGAGCAGGGTTTGGTGTAAGCAGTTGAAGCTGCCAGTGTTGTGTTGTGCTGGTTACTGATATTAGTTTATGCTGAAGAGTAGGGAGAGAAATGGCCCCAGCCAGGTCCCTTGTTGTTCAAGAGGGGAATTCATGCCCACCGTTGTCTGGAAAGCCCCCCCCAAGAGAACAAACAATCTCCTTTCCTGTATCCCAGGCATCCCTCAGATCCCTGCCTTCACCCTGTGTCTGCACTGTCTTCCTGCCCAGCAGCACTGTGCAACTCTCTTCCCTCCCAGGCAGTCCAGCTGAGCTTTAAACTCCAAACTTAAAATAAAAAACAACCCCCCAAGAAAAAAATTCCCCCAAAACCCACCAAAACCTCTAAATTTTAGGGACTTGGTATTGTGCAGATCCATGCTGCTCCTTTGTGGGGTGGGTCTCATCATGCTGGGACTGATGAAGGTTTGTCCCAGAAGGGCAGTTGCACCAAAGCACAGGGATGTGGAGTTTGGAGTAAAGTGCAGCAAAGAGTTGGCTTCCAGGTTAGCTGCCCTCAGTAGGTGTCTCTGTACCTCTGTTGAAGAGTGGGAAAGGGTAATGGCATGTGCCAGCTCTTTTGTCCCCAGAGAGGCAGTGCCACCTGTCTCAGATTTGGTCCAAGAAGGCAGAACCATCCCTCCCAGTGTGTCCAGGGGATTCTCAGATTGTGCCATCTGCTCCCAGGCTATCTGTCCTCCCCCACAGTAGCACTGCACAAACTTCAGTGTTTGAGCCTCACTGGTTGTAAAAACTCACTAAAATCAGTCTCTCTTGTTTTCCCAGTCAATGGCTTTGGGGAAGTGTTTTCCTTGTGGGATCCCCTCTGTGCTCCTCTCTCTCTCTCTCTCTCTGTCCTCTTTTTATGAAAAGGACTTCCTCCCCTCCACAGCACCAGCAATCCACTTCTCCCCCAAATCACATCTCCGCACCTCCCACCTTCCATGATATGGCCTCTTATCTCCCTCTAGCTGTGCAGTTTGTTGTATCAGTCCTCAGATAGATTTCTTGGGTATTCAGAATGATTTGATATTTAACTAGTTGTGTTCAAGGGATGAAGCAAGCCTAGGGTCCTCCTACTACTCCACTTTCTTAGCTCCTTTACCAACACTTCTATTTTAATGCTCTATTTTTAATTTTTTGAGGAAACTCTATACTGTTTTCCACAGTACCTGTAGCCGTTTACATTCCTATTTATGGTGCACAAGGTTCCATTTTTCTCCATATCCTTGCCAACACCTGTTGTTTCTTGTGTTGTTGATTTTAGCCATTCTGACAGGTGTGAAGTGGTATTTCATTGTAGTTATGATTTGCATTTCCCTGATGGTGAATGATGGTGGGTATCTTTTCATGTGTCCATTCACCTTTTGGATGTCTTCTTTGGGGAAAAAATGTCTTTTATGTCTTGTAACCAATTTTTATTGGATTATTTGTTTTTTGAGTGCTGACTTGTATAAATTCTTTATATATTTTGGATATGTGTCTTTTTTGGTTATGTCATTTACAAATATCTTCCCCCATTCTGTAGGTTGCCTTTTAGTTTTGCTGATTGTTTCCTTTGCTGTGAAGAAGTTTTCATTTTAATATAGCCTCAATAGTTTATTTTTCCTTTTATTTCCCTTGACTCAGAAGACATATCTAGAAAAATGTTCCTATGGCCAATGTCAGAGAAATATTCTTCCTGTGCTCTCTTCTGGGTTTTTTGTGGTTTCAGGTCTTACATTTAGGGCTTTCACCCACTTTGATTTTATTTTTGTGTATGGTGTAAGAAAGTGGTCCAGTTTCATTCTTCTACATGCTGCTGTCCAGTTTTCCCAATACCATTTGTTGAAGAAACTGTCTTTTCCCAGTTACGTATTCTTTACTACTTTGTTGAACATTGATTGACCATGTAATTGTGGGTTTAATTTGTGGTTTTCTATTCTGTTCCATTGATCTATGTATCTATTTTTGTGACACTACCATACTGTGCTGATTACTTCAGTTTTGTAATGTAATTTATAATTCCTCCAGTTTTGTTTTGCATTTTCAAGACTGCTTTGTCTATTTGAGGTCTTTTGTGGTTCCATATACATTTTAGAATTGTTTGTTCTAGCTCTGTGAAAGTTGCTGTTAGCATTAATGTAGGGATTTCATTAAATGTTTGGGTTCTATAGAAATTTAACAATGTTTGTTCTTCCAACTCATGAGCATTGAATGTCTTTACACTTTTTTGTGTTGTCTTGAATCTCTTTCATTAATGTTTTATAGCTTTCAGAGTTTTTTTTTCACCTACTTGGTTAAATATATTCCTAGATATTTTATTATATTTGGTACAAGTATAGATGGGATTGTTTTCTTAATTTCACTTTCTGTTTTTTTCATTATTAGTGTATAGCAATCCAACAGATTTCTATACTTTGATTTTGTATCCTGAAATGTTACTGAATGCAGTTATCAATTCTAGTAGTTTTTTTGTGAAGTCTTTAAGGTTTTCCATATATAGTACCAAGTCATCTGCAAATAGTGAAAATTTTACTTCTTCCTTACTAATTTGGATGCCTTTTATTTCTTTTTGTTGTTGAATAGCTGTGGCTAAGACTTCTAGTACTATGTTGAATAGAAGAGGGGAAAGTTGACATCTTTGTCTTGTTCCTGAACTTATGGTAAAAGCACTTAGGTTTTTCCCATTGAATATGATGTTTGTTGTGGGTTTTCCATAGATGGCCTTCATTATGTTAAGGTATGTTCCCTCTAGACCTACTTTGTTGAGGGTTTTTATCATGAATGGATATTGTACTTCATCAAATGCTTTTTCTTTTCTAATGAAATGGTCATACCATTTTTATCCTTTCTCTTATTGAAGAGATGTATCACCCTGATTGATTTGCAGCTATTGAACCACATTTGCAACCTGGGAATAAATCACACTTGATCATGGTAAATGCTTTTTTTAAACGTATTGTAAGATTTGGTTTGACAGTATTTTGTTGAGGATTTTTGCATCTATGTTCATTGGAGATACTGCCTGTAGTTCTCTCTCTCTCTCTCTCTGGAGTCTTTATCTGGTTTTGGTATCAGGGTGATAATGACCTCACAGAATGATTTTGGAAGTTTCCTTCCTCTTCTATTTTTTCGGAATAGTTTAAGAGGAATAGGTATTAACCCTTCTTTAAATGTTTGGTGGAATTTGCTTGTGATTCCATCTGGTCCTACGCTTTTGTTTTTTGGGAACTTCTTGATTACTGATTCAATTTCATTGCTGGTAATTGGTCTGTTCAAATTTTGTATTTCTTTCCTGCTTCAGTTTTGGTAGTTCATATGTTTCTAGGAATTTTCCATTTCTTCTAGGTTGTCTAATTTGTTGGCATATTATTTTAATAATACTCTCTTACAATTTTTGTATTTCTTTTGTGCTGGTTGTTGTCTCTCCCCTTTCGTTCAAGATTTTGTTTATTTTGGTTCTCTTTCTCTCTCTCTCTCCTTTTTTTTTTTTTTTTTTTTTGGGGAGTCTGGGTAAAGTTTTATCCATTTTGCTCATCTGTTTAAAGGACCAGCTCCTGGTTTCATTGATCTGTTCTACTATTACTATTTTTTTCTTTTAGTTTCTATATTATTTGTTTCTGCTTTAATCTTTGTAATTTCCTTCCTTCTGCTGGTTTGGAGTTCTGTTTGTTGTTCTTTTTCTAGCTCCTTTAGATGTAAAGTTAGGTTGTTTATTTGAGATTTTTGTTGCTTCTTGAGTTAGGCCTGTATGGCTATAAACTTCCCTCTCAGAACCGCTTTCCCTGCATCCCAAAGGTTTTAAACCATTGTGTTTTTAATTTGCATTTGTTTCTGTGCAATTTTTAAATTTCTTCTTTGATTCCTTGGTTGACTTATTTGTTGTTTAGCAGCATGTTGTTTGTGGTCTTTCCAGATTTTTTTCTTGTGGTTGACATCTAGTTTTATGTGTTGTGTCCAGAAAATATGCATGGTATGGCTGATCATTTTCAATTTGTTGAGACTTGTTTTTGGCCTAACATGTGATCTATTCTGGAGAATGTTTCATGTGTACTTGGAATGAATGTGTATTCTACCATTTTAAGATGGAATATTCTGACTATATCTGTTAAATTTATGTGGTCCAGTTTATCATACAAATTCACATTTTCCTTGTTGATTTTTTATTTGGATGATCTGTCCATTGATGTAAGTGGGTGTTAGAGTTCCCGGGTATTATTTTATTACTATTGATTACTTACTTCAAATTTGTTATTAACTGTTATATGTATCTGGGTGCTCCCATATTGAGGGCATAATTATTTACAATTGTTAGATATTCTTGTTGGATTGTCCCCTTCATTACGATATAATGACCTTCTTTGTCCTACTTTGGAGAAGATATTTACAAAGGACATACCTGATAATGGTTTAGTACCCAAAATCTATAAAGAACTTATCAAACTCAACACCTCAAAAAGAAATAATACAGTTAATAAATGAGCAGAAGGCATGAATAACCATTTTTCCAAAGAAGACATACAGTTGGCTAACAGACACATGAAAGGATGCTCAACATCACTCATTATCAGGGAAATACAGATCAAAACCATGATGAGATAGCACCTCACACTTGTCAGAATGATTAAAATTCACAACACAGGAAACGACAGATATTGGCAAGGATTGGAGAAAGGAGAACCCTCTTACACTATTGGTGGGAATGCAAACTGGTGCAGCCACTCTGGAAAACAGTATGGAGTTTCCTCAAAAAGTTACAAGTAGAACTACCCTACAGTCCAACAATTTCACTACAAGGTATTTACCTAAAAGTTACAAAAATACTAATTCAAAGGGACACATGCACCTTGATGTTTATAGCAGCACTATCAACAGTAGCCGAATGATGTAAAGAGTCCAAGTGTGTGTGTGTGTGTGTATCTCAGCCATAAAAAATAATGAAATCTTGACATTTCCAAGGACATGCATGGACATAGAGTGTATTATGCTAAGCAAAATAAGCCAGAGAAAGAGAAATACCATATTTTCACTTATATGTGGAATTTAAGAAACAAAACAGATGGATATAATGGAAAGGAAAAAAAAAGAGGGGGAAGCAAACCATAAGAGACTCTCAACTATAGAGAATAATCTGAAGGCTGACAGAGAAGAGGTGGGCAGAGGATGGGCTAAGTGGTTCATGGGTATTACAGAGGGCACTTGTGTTGAGTATTGGCTGTTATATGTAAATGATGAATCACTTAATTCTACTCCTAAAGGCAATATTACACTATATGTTAACTAACTAGAATTTAAAGAAAAATCTGAAAAAAAATGTGATGAGTCTTGTAAGCAGCATATAGAAGGGTCTTTTTCTTTTTTAAATCTACTCTGTCCCCTTATGTTTATGATTGGATCATTTAGCTTATTTACTTTCCAAGTAATTGTTATTATATATGTATTTATTGTCATTTTTATTTGTTTTCTGGTTGTTTATTTCTCTGATCATTTCTTCTCTTGCTCTCTTTCATGGTTTGTTGGCTTTCTTTAGTGATATACTTGTATCCTTTTTTCTTTATTCTTTCCCTATCTATTACTGGTTTTTAAATTTTTTTTTTATTCATTTGAGAGAGAGAGAGAGAGCATAAGAAGGGGGAAGGGTCAGCGGGGAGAGAGAGAAGCAGACTCCATGCTGAGCAGGTAGCCCAACACGGGGCTTGAGCCCAGGACACTGGGATCATGACCTGAGCTCAAGGCAGACACTTAACTGACTGAGCAACCCAGGTGCCCCTCTATTACTGTGGTTTGTGTGTGTGTGTACGTATACAATTAGGTTTGTATATAACATCTTCTGCATATAGCAGTCTATTTTAAGTTGGTTTTCACTTGAGTTGAACCCACTCTTTACTTCTTTCTCCCCAACCAGTTCTAAGTATATGATATCATATTTTGCATTCTTTTATTTTGTGAATCTCTTGACTGATATTTACAAATGCATTTATTTTTGCAGCTTTTTTTGTTGTTGTTTTTTACTTTTCATACTCTTACTTATAGTCCTTCTCTTCCACTCAAAGAGTCTCTTTTACATTTTTATAAGGCTGGTTTAGTGGTTATAAAATGGAAGCAGAGGTGCACATTGGTGAGAAAGAAACTGCTCACTGAAGAAGGTGGTTTATAAAACGGCTACAACAAATGATAAAGCACTTCAGTTCTCCTTAAAGAAGTCATGTGTAAACATCATCACTGATATTGAAGAAGCAAATATGTTCACAACCCGAGGAACAGTGATCCACTTTAACAACCCTAAAGTTCAGACATTCCTGGCAGCGAACACTTTTACCATTACAGGTCATACTGAGACAAATCTTCTGACAGAAATGCTACCCAATATCTTAAACCAAATCGGTGCAGACAGTCTGACTAGTTTAAGAAGACTAGCTGAAGCTCTGCCCAAACAATCTATATGGAAAAGCACCACTAGTTATCAGAGAAGATGACAATGATGAAGTTTCAAATTTTGTGGATAATTTTGATGAAGCATCCAAGAATGAAACAAACTGAATCAATTCAACTTCTGAAGAAGATAATACTTGAAGAAGTTACTAGGAGCTGCTATTTTATATTATGACTGCTTTTTAAACTTTTGTTCATGGGTCTAATAAAATTTACATCTCTAATATTTTAAAGCCCAAGCCCCTTGGATACTGCAGCTCTTTTCAGTTTTTGCTTATACACAATTTATTCTTTGAAGCTAATTAAACTGAAGAAGCCTGGGAATAAAATTTGAAACAAGGCTAGTAAATTTCTTTGCTTAGTATGCAGTTTTATTTTTTATTTCATTGAAACTGTTTTGACACAGAAAGGAAGTTGTTTATAGAAAGCTAAACCTGGCATGTAACATGACTGGTAATCTTTGATGAAAGTTGATTAAATATTTTAAATGACAGTATAATTTAAAAAAAAAAGAAAAGAAAAAGAAACACTGAGACCTGATGGGGAGAAAAACTAATGCCTCAGATATGGTGCACTTGAAGTTGTTTTTGCTATAGCTTTGGGTGGTCTCACCTTAGGGTGAGGGCAGGTAACATTTGGCTCTATGTGAGGCAGTATATCATGCAAAATGAATTTTTTTAAAAGATTTTATTTATTTATTTGACAGAGATAGAGACAGCCAGCGAGAGAGGGAACACAAGCAGGGGGAGTGGGAGAGGAAGAAGCAGGCTCATAGCAGAGGAGCCTGATGTGGGGCTCAATCCCATAATGCTGGGATCATGCCCTGAGCCAAAGGCAGACACTTAACCACTGTGCCACCCAGGCGCCCTGCAAAATGAATTTTTTATACTCAAAGTAACAATAGTGAGACTGTACATGTGCATGTACATACACATGTCCACTTCGGAGTGAAGGGGTGGCTGTAATGATATTGTTTGCATCTTCATAGCATCATCTCTTCCTGTTTGTCTATAAATAAACCTTACCCTCTCTGACCATGGGGAGACATTGGCAGGGCCAATTTTATTTTTCCTCCAGCCAACCAGTGATTGATTGCTCCAGGGAAGGGCTCAGGACCCACACTTTGGATTCCTTTTTTTTTTCTAGAGAGGGAAAGAGGGAGGAGGGGCAGAGAGAGAGAGAGAGAGAGAGAGGGAGAGAGAGAATCTTAAGCAGGCTCCATATCCAGCATGGAGCCCAATGCAGGGTTCAATCCTACAACACTGAGATCATGACCTGAGCTGAAATCAAGAGTCATACACTTAACTGACTAAGCTACCAAGGCACCCATCTTTGGATACTTATAGAACAAAGTTAGGAGAAAGAAATATTTTCCCTGGGTTATTACATAGGCAGTCTGTAAGCCCACTGCTAACAAAACCCACAATCCCTGGCACCAAATTCAGTCTGTTTGGAAGAATGAAGCTAAGGCAGAGACAAGCAGAGATGAGAATCAGAGAGAGTGAGGACACAAATCACTCACTTGAAACTCCAGTCAATTCTGTAGTTTGGTGACAAGACACAATAGATTTTCTTCCTTAGCGTAAGCTATTTTTTAATAATATTTTTTATTATGTTAGTCACCAAACAGTACATTCCTAGATTTTGATGTAAAGTTTCATGATTCATTACTTGCGTATAACACCCAGTGCACCATGCAATACGTGCCCTCCTTACTACCCATAACTAGCCTATCCCATTCCCCCACCCCCCTCCCCTCTAAAGCCCTCAGTTTGTATCCCAGAGTCCAGAGTCTCTCATGGTTCATTCTCCCTTCTGTTTACCCCCGCTTTCTTCTTACCTTTCTTCTCCTACCAATCTTCCTACTTCTTATGTTCCATAAATGAGTGAAACCATATGATAATTGTCTTTCTCTGCTTGACTTATTTCGCTTAGCATTATCTCCTCCAGTGCCGTCCATGTTGCAGCAAATGTTGAGAAATCGTTCTTTTTGAGGGCTAAGTAATATTCCATTGTATATATGGACCATGTCTTCTTAATCTAGTCATCTGTTGAAGGGCATCTTGGCTCCTTCCACGATCTAACTACTGTGGACAATGTTGCTATGAACATTGTGGTGCATATGGCTCTTCTCTTCACTACATCTGTATCTTTGGGGTAAACACCTAGTAGTACAATTACTGGATCATAGGGTAGTTCAATTTTTAACTTTTTAAGGGACCTCCACACTGTTTTCCAAAGTGGCTGTACCAACTTACATTCGCACCAACAGGGTAAGAGGGATCCCCTTTCTCCACATCCTCTCCAACAATTGTTGTTTCCTGCCTTATCAATTTTTGCCATTCTAACTAGCATAAGGTGGTATCTCAATGTGGTTTTGATTTGTCCCTGATGGCTAATGATTTTGAACATTTTTTTCATGTGTCTGTTAGCCATTTAGATGTCTTTATTGGAAAAGTGTCTGTTCGTATCTTCTGCCCATTATATGATTTGTTTATTTGTTTCTTGTGTATTGAATTTGAGAAGTTCTCTGTAGAACTTGGGTACCAGTCTTTTATTGGTAGTGTCAATCGCGAATGTCTTCTCCCATTCCGTGGGCTGCCTCTTAGTTTTTTTGACTGTTTCCTTAGCTGTGCAGAAGATTTTTATCTTGATGAAGTCCCACAAGTTTTTTTTCTTTTGTTTCTCTTGCCTTTGGAGATGTATCATGAAAAAAGTAGTTGTGGCCGATGTCAAAGAGGATGTTGCCTATGTTCTCCTCTAGGATTTTGATGGATTCCTGTCTCACATCGAGGTCTTTCATCCATGTGGAGCTGATCTTTGTGCATGGTGTGAGAGAGTGGTCAAGTTTCATTCTTTTGCATGTAGCTGTCCAATTTTCCCAGCACCATTTATTGAAGAGACTGTCTTTTTTCCACCGGATGTTTTTCCCTGCTTTATCAAAGATTAGCTGCCCAAAGAGCCGAGGGTCCATTTCTGGGTTCTCTATTCTGTTCCATTGGTCTATGTGTCTGTTTTTGTGCCAGTACCATGCTGTCTTGGTGATCACAGCTTTGTAGTACAGCTTGAAATCTGACATTGTGATGCCCCCAGCTTTGATTTTCCTTTTCAACAATTCATTGGCGATTTGGGGCCTTTTCTGGTTCCACACAAATTTAAGGGGTATTTGTTCCAGTTCTTTGAAAAATGTCATTGGCATTTTGATTGGGATGGCATTGAAAGTGTAGATTGCTCGGGGTAGCATAGACATTTTAACTATGTTCATTCTTCCGATCAATGAGCATGGAATATTTTTCCATCTTTTTGTGTCTTCCTCAATGTCTTTCAACAGTCATTTGTAATTTCTAGAATAGAGATCCTTTACGTCTCTGGTTAAGTTAATTTGTGATAACGTATGATTTTTTGTGCTATTGTAAATAGAATGGATTCCCTAATTTCTCTTTTTTCAGTCCCATTATTCATGTATAGAAATGCAACTGATTTCTGAGCATTGATTTTGCATCCCGCCACATTACTGAATTGTTCTATAAGTTCTAGTAGTTTGGGGGTGGAGTCATTTTTGTTTTCCATATACAGTATCATGTCATCTGTGAAGAGAGACATTTTGACTTCTTTGCCAATTTGGATACTTTTTATCCCTTTTTGTTGTCTGATTGCTGTTGCAAGGACTTCAAGTACTATGTTGAATAATAATATGGAGTGTGGGCATCCTTGTCATGTTCCTGATCTTAAGGTAAAGGCTTCCAGCTTTTCCCCATTGAGAATGATATTTGCTATATGCCTTCCACAGATAGTTTTTATGAAATTGAGGAATGTACCCTCTATCCCCACACCCTGAAGTGTTCTAATCTGGAAAGGATGCTGTATTTTGTCAAATGCATTTTCTTCATCTATTGAGAAGTTCATATGCTTCTTGACTCTTTTCTTGTTGGTATGATATATCACATTGATTGATTTGCAAATGTTGAACCACCCTCGCATCCCCGGGATGAATCCCACGTCGTCTTGATGGATAATCCTTTTAATGTACTGTTGGATCCTATTAGCTAGGATCTTGTTGAGAATTTTGGCGTCCATATTCATCAGGGAAATTGATCTGTAATTCTCCTTTTTAATGGGGTCTTTGCCTGGTTTGGGGTTCAAGGTATTATTGGCCTCATAGAATGAGTTTGGTAGCTTTCCTTCTGTTTCTATTTTTTGAAACAGCTTTAGGAGAATAGGTATTATTTCTTCTTTGAATGTTTGGTAGAATTCCCCAGGGAATCCATCAGGCACTGGAGTTTTGTTTTTTGGAAGGTTTTTAATCACTGTTTCAATCTCTTCATAATTAATTGGTCTGTTTAAAAAATCAATTTCTTCCTGTTTCCGTCTTGGTAGTTTATAAGTTTCCAGGAAGGCCTCCATCTCTCCCAGGTTGCTAATTTATTGGCATAAAGCTGTTGATAAAAGTTTCTAATGATCCTTCCTATTTCATTGGTATTGGTTGTGACCTCTCCCTTTTCATTCCTAATTTTACTAGTTTGGGTTCTTTCTCTATTCTTTTGAGTAAGTCTGGCCAGTGGCTTATCGATCTTACTTATTCTTTCAAAGAACCAGCTGCTAGTTCTGTTGATCTGCTGTACTGTGCTCCTTATTTCTAATTCATAGATCTCTGCTCTAATCTTGACCAACTGCTTTCTAATGAGTGGATTAGACCTGCTCTTCTGTCGCTGTTCTAGCTTCCTGAGGTGAGAATACAAAAACTGCACTTTAGATTTTTCTATTTTTTTGAATGAGGTTTGGATGGCTATGTATTTTCCCCTTAGGAATGTCTTTGCAGTGTCCTATAGGTTTTGGACCATTGTATTTTCATTCTGGTTGTTCTCCATAAATTGTTTAAATTGATTTTTGATTTCCTGGTTTATCAAATCATTCATGAGCAGGATTTTTCTTAGTCTCCACGTGTTTGAGTTTCTTCCAAGTTTTTCCTCATGGTTGAGTTCCAATTTCAAAGCATTGTGGTCTGAGAATATGGAGGGGATAATTTCAGTCTTTTGGTATCAGTTGAGAACTGTTTTGTGACCCACTATATGGTCTATTCTGGAGAAAGTTCCATGTGCATTCGAAAAGAATGAGTAGTCTGTTGTTCTGGGGTGTAGTATTCTGTATATATCTATGAGGTCCATCTGGTCCAGTATGTCATTCAATCTCTTTTTTCTTTGTTGATTTTCTGCTTAGGTGATCTATGTATTGCTGATAGTGGAGTGTTGAGGTCCCCTACTATTAGCCCATTAATATCTATGTGTCTTTTTATTCTGGTTAAGAGTTGGCTTGTGTATCTTGCTGCTCCCATGCTGGGGGCATAGATATTTATAATTGTCATATCTGCTTGTTGGATACATCCTTTAAGAATAATATAGTGTCCTTCCGTATTTCTAACTTCAGTCTTTAGTTTAAAATCTAATCTGTCTGATATGGGAATTGCTACCCCAGCTTTCTTTTGAGTTCCACTGGCCTGAAAAATGGTTTTCCATCCCTTCACTTTCAGTCTGGATGTATCTTTAGGTTCAAAATGAGTCTCTTGTAGATAGTGAATGGATGGGTCATGTCTTTTTATCCAATCTGCAACCCTGTGGCATTTTATGGGAGCATTTAGGCCATTCACATTGAGAGTGATCATTGAGAGATGATTTTAATGATGTCATGTTGCCTGTGAAGTCTTTGTTTCTATAGATCGCAAATTTCTGTTCTGTATCATTCTTGGGGCTTTTTTACTTTTGTAGAACCCCCCTCAATAGCTCCTGTAGGGCTGGTTTGGTGGTTACGAATTCCTTCAGTTTCTGCCGATCCCGGAAGGTCCTTATCTCTTCATCAATTCTGAACGACAGCCTTGCTGGATAGAGGATCCTTGGCTGCATGTTCTTCTCACATAGAACTTTGAAAATAGCCTGACAACCCTTCCTAGCCTGCCAGGTGTCTTTAGACAGGTCTGATGTTATTCTGATATTTTTCCCTCTGTATGTAAGGATTTTCTTCCCCCAGTCGCTTTCAATACTGTATCCTTGGATCTAATATTTGGGAATTGCACTATGACGTGACATGGTGTAGGTCTGTTCTCATTGTCCTTGGGAGAGGTCTTCTCTGCTTCTTGGACATGAATGCTTGTTTCCTGTGCAAAATTAGGGAAGTTCTCAGCTACAATTTGTTCAAATATCTCTTCTAAACCTCTCTCTTTCTCCACCGCCTCGTGGATGCTGATGATTCTGACATTGGAATGTTTCATTGAATCAGTAATCTCCTGTAATCTGCATTCTTGAGATTGGATTTTTTTGAGGCATGTTTCTGTTTTAACTTTATTTCCTACCATCCCATCCTCCAATTCATGAATTCCTTCTTCTGCGTCATTTACCCTGTCTGTCAGAGCATCTAGTTTAGACTGCATTTGATTCAGAGCATTTTTAATTTCTGCCAGACTCGCTCTCATTTCTGCCCTTAGAGATTCTATATTCTCGTTAATATTTTTATTAATACTTTTTTCAAGCCTACGCATCATCTTTACCATTGTTACTGTGAACTTCATTTCTGACAATTTAGTTATATCCATATCCATCTGTTCTGTGGCCGAGGCCACAGACTCATTATCTTTTCTTTGATGGGGGGATTTCTCCTTCTCGTAATTCTGATGAGGAGAGGTTGCAGGGTTGCCCAGAGCCCAAATTATTGACCAGGACCCAGTCAGTGGCACTTGTTTTATAGGGACCTTAGGCATTTGGGTTTCTTGATTTTTCAGCCTGCCTTCTGGGGGAGGGTCCTGCCACACTGATATTCAGGCAACCCTTTTTGGGTAGAGTTGTCCCATCCCTTGTGAGGGGGGATGGGGATGAGCACTATGTGAGCCGGTATTTCCAGTCATTTGTTTTCTGGTGGCTTTCCCTGGCAGTTTTCTGTGGCTCTTCTGAAAGTAAAAGCAGCAGTGGCCATATCCTAGCCTCTGTCTCAGAACAGAGAGATCGCAGACCACTCTCCACTGAGCTCTCTTGGCCACTTTCACTCTGTTTCTGTCGGTACTGCTAAAAACTATGCAGCATCCTGGGATGTGCGCCCCATAGCCGGTGTCCCAATTCTCACTTCCAGGGCCAGCACGTCTCTGTCCTTTGTGCTTCTAACACTGCCAGCCACCCCTGGTTCCCGCACGTGCTTCCGAGCTCTGTGTTTCAGTGTGGTTCACATGCACTGTGGAGCACCACACGCACTCCCGAGCTCTTGGTTTCAGTCTAGTTCGAGTGTGCACTCTGGATCTCTGGTTTTCAGTTTGGATGCATGCGTGCTCCTGAGCTCCTGGTTTTAGTCCAGTTCCAGTGAGCACTCTGGAGCTCCGGTTTTCGTCTGGTCACATGTGCGTTCCCAGGCTCAAGGTCTCAGTCTGCTCTCTCATGGGTGCTGATCCGTGAGTCCAGCCCGCTCCCCAGTGCAAGTGGCTACTGCTTCCCAGTGCCCGAGCACAGAGGCTCCCTCCCCCTTCCGTTTATCTTCTGATGTCTGTGCATGGATTCACAGCTCCCCGTTTTATACCTCAATATTCAGCCCTGGAGATGTTTGTTTGTAGAGATCCCGATGTATCTTCCTGTGTCTTACGTTGATTCCTTGGGTTTTCAGGATGGTCTGGTAGATATCCAGCTCAACTCAGGACCAACTGAGAAAGCGTCTCCTACTCTTCTGCCATCTTTTCTCCTCCTTGCAGAAAGTGGTCACTTTTCTGTTCATAGAGTTTCTGCTACTCTTTTCTTCATTCTCCAGTTGCATTCATAGGTATGCAGAATGGTTTGGTAGCTCTCTAGCTGAATTCCTGGGACCAGATGAACTTTAGGTCTCCTGCTCCTCTGCCATCTTGGAACCTATCTCCATTTACACTTTAAAGAAACATCAATAACATTTTACTGTGTATTCTTTAGCATTTTTTGGGGTATGTACAACTACATCTATATTTAGGTAAACATATGCATCATATATATCAAATGTTTCCATATATTTACATACTAAAGTGTTTTCATCTTTATATATTTTATTCATTATATGTGATGTATTACATATATTTTATATGTTTATATATATTTAAGGTGTTTCTTCTCACAAAAATGGAATCGTATTCTAAACCTCCTGTGCAAATTGCTTTTTTCAGTCAGTATACCAAAGATTAATTTCTATATAAGGACATACAAATATCTCGCATTCTTTGTGAAGGATGAAAAGCATTATAATTTATATATATCATAATTTATTTACTCTCCTGATATGAACATTTTGGTTGTTTCCAGTCTGTTACCATTAAAAATAATGTTGCAGTGAATGTCCTTTGGCATATGTCTTTGCATAGTTATGCAATAATTTGGTATAATAGATGCATTGTATTATTGCTATATAGGGCAGATATCATTTGATATGATTAAAACAGCTAACATATATGTAAGATATGAAGCACAGTAACAATAACTATGAATAACTATGAATCCACCACTCCATTTTAAGAAATAAGGCATTATGATTGCTTTGTATCTCCCTGTGTGCTCCTTTCCTATCCCTATTCTATTCTCTTGATTCCACTGTCTGCAATCCACTTAAGAGTTTGTTAAATTTCTGTTTTGTTTTTTGAGTAGGTTTTCTCTTATTCCTGACTGCATAAATGATGTACTTGGTTTGCATATTATTGACATTCATAAACATTTTATTTTTATCATGTGCAGCCTGTCACTTCCTTTTATTATCAATATTATATTAATATTATATTATTATCTACATTGTTGTGTGTAGCTATGGTTCATTCATTTTCATTTTCAAACATTCCAAATTGTAACTGTCCTACAATTTATTAATACATTCTCCTGTATTGCTGGATCATATAATATGTGTATGTTCAAATTTCCAAGAGATGCAAAATTTTTTTCCAAAATGTGGAATTTCAAGATTTCATAAGTAGAGTATTAGGATATGAGTCTTATGGCTGTTCCACATCTTGGTATCATCACACTTTTTAATTTTAACAGATTTCTTAATCTCTGTCAACTTTTTTAGTGTATCTAATTTTGCTAGCAATTTAAATGTCTGATTCTTAATCAGATTATTTGTTTAAAAATATTTCCATGGTCCTTTTTTTTTTCCTGTTCTGTGAAATGGTTATTCATGCTTCTGCCCAGTTTTCTACTGAGCTGTTTGTCTTTTCCTTATTGATTTATATGAATTCTTGACATATTCTAGATATTATTTTTTTCCATTTTATGTGTTTCAAATATCTTTTCCCAGTTTTTAGCTTGTCTTCCCACTTTCTTTATTGTGTACTTTCATAATCAGACACCTTTAGTTTGATGTAATTAAATTAATTCGTATTTTATGGCAAACATTTTCATGTTTTGTGTGTCTCTAAAAAATCCTTCCTTACTTTGAGGCCATAATGCTATTCTTCAGTTAAGTTTCTAGGTTTTGCAATTGACTTATAGTCCTTAATCAATCAGAAATTGATTTGGCTATTGATGATATAAGGACACAATCTTTTTTTCTTTTAAATATAATTAGTTGTCCTAGCACAACTTAGGGAATAGTCTATCTTTTTCTCATTGATTTGTTATGGCACTTCAGTCATATATTATTTCCACATATGCCACAGCATGGTGAAGTGTATATTTTAAAGATGGCTACCTGAATATAGCCCACTTAACCCATTCTTCTTACAATGTGACACGGACACTTGGAGTGTTGAAGTCTATTTTTTTCTACCTTTGCCTCTAGCCATGTCGATGACTACAATGGAAGTTAATATTGGCTGAATTCTGAGGCTAGAACATAAAAGATGATGCAACTTCTTTCTGCCTGGCTTTCTCAGAATGTGTGCTTTTTGAGCCTTAAGATGCCATGGAATAAAGCTTAACCAAGGAGGTGAAAGATCTGTACTCTGAAAAATATAAAACACTGATGAAAGTAATTGAAGATAACAGGGCACCTGGGTGGCTCAGTCAGTTTAGTGTCTGCCTTCAGCTCAGGTCATGATCCTGGGGTACTGGAATAGAGCCACACATCAGGCTCCCTGCTCAGCAGAGAGTCTTCCCCCTCCCTCTCCCTCTGCCCCTCTCCTGGCTTGTGCTCGCTCTCATTCTCTCAAATAAATAAATAAAATCTTTTTAAAAAGAAATTGAAGATAACATAAAAAATGGGAAGATATCCCATGCTTATGAATTGAAAGAACAAATATTGTTAAAATATCCATACTATTCAAAGCAATCTACAGATTTAATGCAATCCCTATCAAAATACCAATAGCATTTTTCACAGAACTAGAGCAAACAACCTTAAAATTTGTATGGAACTACAAGAGACCCTGAATAGCCAAAGCAATCTTGGGGGGAAAAAAAAGCAAGCTGGAGGGTATCACAATCCCAGATTTTAAGATCTACTACAAAGCTGTAGTAATCAAAACAGCATGGTACTACCACAAAAAGAGACACATAGATCAATAGGACAGAATAGAGTCCAAAAATAAACCCACACATTTATGGTCAATTAATCTATGACAAAGAGACAAGAATATACAATGGGAAAAAGACAGCCTCTTCAACAAATGGTGCTGGGAAAACTGGGTAGCTACATGAAAAAGAATGAAATGGGACTGCTTTCTTACACCACATGCAAAAATAAATTCAAAATGGATTAAAGACCTATATGTGAGACCTGAAACCATAAAAATCCTAGGTGATAACACATGCAGCAATTTCTCTGACATCAGCCATAGCAGCATTTTTATGGATATGTCTCCTGAAGCAAGAGAAATAAAACCAAAAATAATCTGTTGGGACTACATCAAAATAAAAGGCTTCTGCCCAACTACAGAAACAACAAAAAACTAAAAGGCAGCCTACTGAATGGAAGAAGATATTTGCAAATGATATATCAAATAAAGGATTAATATCCAAAATATATAAAGAACTTATATAACTTAACACCAAATAATAATAATAATAATCCAATTAAAAATGGGCAGAAGATCTGAATAGACATTTTTCCAAAGAGGACCTACAAATAGCCAATGGGCACATGAAAAAATGCTCAACATCATTAATCATCAGGGAAATGCACATTTAAACCACCATGAGATATCACTTTACACCTGTTAGAATGTCTAAAATCAAAAACAGAAGGAATACAAGTGGTGAGGGTGTGGAGAAAAAGGGACGCTCATGCACTATTGGTGGCAATGTAAACTGGTACAGCCACAGTGGAAGAAAGTATGGAGTTTCCTCAAAAAATTAAAAATTGAATTTCCATATGATCCAGTAATTACATGACTGAGTAGTTACCCAAAGAAAATGAGAACACTAATTTGAAAAGTTATATGCACCCTTTTGTTTATTGTGGCATCATTTACACTAGCCAAATTATGAAAGCAAACTAAGTGTTCATCAATAGATGAATGGATAAGAGATGTGATATAGATATAGATATAAATGATGATAAAATATTACTCAGCCATAGCAAATAATGAAATCTTGCCATTTGCAGCAACATGAAGGAACCAGAAGGTATAATGCTAAGTGAAATGCACTAGTCAGAGAAAGACAAAAACTATGATTTCACTCATATGTGAAATTTAAGAAACAAAATAAACAGAGAAAAAAGAGAAAAGAAAAACCAGATAAATATATAAAACTAACTGATGGTTACCAGAGTGGAAGTGGGTGGGGGATGGGTAAAATAGGTGAAGGGGATTAAGAATACATTTGTTTTGATAAGCACTGAGAAATGTAGAGAATTTTTGAATCATTATATTGTACTCCTGAAATTAATATAACACTGTATGTTAATTATACTCGAACAAGAAAAAAAGCCACCATAGAATAATTATGGTTATGCTGAAGTCACCATGTAGAAACAAAACAAAACAAAACAAAACAAAACAAAACAAAACAAAACAAGTGTGAAAATAGAAATATCTAAAGTGCCCAAAGTATTTCAGCTCCCTCCAAGCACAAAAGCCCTTGAGATGGCCCCGGCTGTCACTACCATCTGGCTGCAACCTAATGAGACCTGGAGCTAGAACCTCCCAGCTAAGCACCCCAAATTCCTGACTCACAGAAACTGTGACAGATAATAAATGTTATTGATTTAAGCCACTAAACTTTGGGGTGATTTGTTACACAGCATTATATAGACAGAACACCAAGCCTTTTTTTGGAATCTCTGTTTATTGGTCAGTCTGTTTATTAACTGAACTCTGTGATTCAGTTTTTTTTTTTAATTTGTAAAATGGAGAAAAGGAAAACTATCCTCATAAGTTTGTGGTGAAGATTAAAATGATTAATTTTTATCAGTGCCCAGCACAAAGTAAGTGCTGTATATGTATTAGCTATTACTATTGGTACTGTTACTTATAATAATGATTACAATATTCATTATTTCTGAGCCAATAACATATTGTCATAATTTCCATATCATTATAATAATTCATGACATCCAGTGAGGTAATTTCACCCATCTATTTCTTCTTCTCAGATTTCTCTTGACTACTCTTAGGTTTATGTTCTTCCACATAAACTTTGGAATTGCCTGTAGATTTCCTCAAAATAATACCTTAGAATTTTAATTGCAGTTGCATTGACTCTATTATTCAATTTGGAAATGATTACTATCTTCAAGTTTTTGAGTCTTCCTAGAATTGTAAATTGAGCAAAATAATATTTCAAGAACAGGGGTCAAGAAAACTTTTCTTACTGTAAAAGTCCAGTTAGATAGTTAATATTTTAAACTCTGAGGCAACTACTCAAATATGCCTTTCTAGAGCAAAAGCAACCAGATACAGTATATAAATGAATGCACATGGTTGGCCATATTTGGCCCACAGGCCATAGTTTGCTGACCTCTGCATGAGAAGAGACTGAAATAGTCTTCCTAGGAACCTTGATTGGATAGTAAAAGCCTATATACAAAATAGATTTCTTTCTGAGCTACCTTTTTGTTCCATTTGTCTATTTGTAAGTTTACTGCTTAATATATTAATTTTATCACTTCTTTAAACAAGGACAATTTTCATTTTATTTTAATTTTTTTCAAGTCTACCCACTCACATTTTGTAATTTCCTATTGATTACTCATGTTATACTTCCATCTTTTATTCATTATGGTTTTTCATTTCATGGTAGCTTTCATATATCCTGTATTTGTTAATTTTAGATTCTAGAAACTCTCTGGGTCTAAATCTGTTGGATTTTTATTGTTGTTTATCTCTGCTGATTCTAACTCATGATAGTTCATTTTGTTATGTATTTTGTGATCTTCATTTATGAGCTTAAAGTTGTTTGTTTCCTTCATCTTTGTATATTTTTTAATGCATTCTTCCAAAGAGGAGCTACATTTGCTTTTTGTGAGAGCCATAGGGTACTATTGACCTGGAACATTTTTATTTTCATCATCCATACAGGCACCTCCACTTCATCTAAGATTCTCAAGTTCCAATATGTCCCTTTCTACCTGCAGTGTGATTTGCACCATTTATCATTAGGGTAACCATGCCTCTTTATGTATTTTCTGCTCATCTGTTTCTTTTCAGCTCATTTTTTTGAATCTTTTGAAAGTTCCCTTAGTTTACATGTCCCAAGCTATGCAAAAAATATTACACTATATGTAGGATTTAGTTTTTTCTACATTTATTAATAAAAATTCAATTTTCCATATTGCTATAAGTGATATTGGCTGAGAGATTCTTTAAAAGTTACAAAGAAAATAAAAGTATGTTTTTTTGTTCCATATTGCCAATTGCCTTCTGTAAAACGTTTAATCAATTTATGCTCCCAGCAACAGTGAATGAGAGTAACCACTATTCCTACCATTGTCAACAGTGGATATTTTTAGTCTTTTTTCCCCCTCTCAGATATAGATATGCAGGGCTTGTTACCATAAAGAGAGAAATTAAGAGACATAGAAACAGGATACATACATAGTTTCACTCCTTATCTGAAGGCCACTAAACTAGGACTCAGTGATCCTCCATTGTGAAGTGACCAGGTTCCTAGGTCTGCTCATGTTCTGCTGTGAATAAATGAAAACACTCAAGGCTTTCTTATCATTTTGAGATACAATGATAGTTATTATTTTGCCTGGAGAAACAACTGTATAACAAAGTAAAACCAATGCTCACTCCCTAAATATAGTTTCATTTTCCCTCTGGCACTGTGACCTTGAAGAAATTGCATCCGTTAAATCTTAATTCCCATGTTTGAGGGACAACGGGGGAAAATATATTCTGTTTCACACTCTGAATCCATAAATGTACTCTAAGGTCTTTAGAAAGAGTTACATACAAGAAGTGTATCATTAGAATGAAATTTTAATGTATGTTCAGAGATTTTAAGGATAAAAGCTTATTTTAATAAATCTTGTATTGCCAGAATATTTTCAATTCTATCAATTTGAGCAACTGACCCAAGAAAATTATTTCCCCTAACTGGCACAAAACTAACCTGGTGCAGTGGGAAAAATTAGAAAAAATATTATGAATTAAATCTGATTGCTATATCTCTCTAAGGGCCTTAGGCACCAGGTTCCATTATAGAGAGAGTCTAAGTGCACACATATTCTGACAAGGGTTTGTAAATTAAATGAAACTTAATAAGAAAGCTGATGGATATTCCAGCATATACCTGAAATTCCTTTCAAACAAGTAGACCCTCCAAAACACTTTCATGCTAAGGCATTACATCAAGGGGGAAAAAAATCCTTCCCAACAAACAATCAAGAGTCATTTAGTATTTGAAAGGCAACATGAACTGACATTCCTATTAGCATAAGAGTGTTTTAGAATGTCAGGGAGACCACAATGTGATCATTAATACTGCATTAAGTTCAATTATATTTCTTAGCTTGAAAAGTCATTTACTAAAATAATGGTATTCAGAGTCTTTCTCAAAATTGTGCAATTCAAATAAGTAGGCATTGCTTTTAATTTGGTTGACCAAAATTTAAACTCATACACATTTCCAGAGTCCATGCATTACTTTTTATTAAAGTATGATAGCAGATGACACATTTGTATCCTATTTTAATCTCTGTGTTTACTCAACTTTAAAATCAATTAAGACAATTATAAATGACCTTTGTCTTCTCAGTTGGAAAATACTATCTAAGCAAAATTTAAAAGTATATTTTTGTAATTTGTTAATATTTTAAAAATATGATCTAGAGGATAAGATTTAACAAAAACATTAATGTTAGTCCAAATGTATATAAGCTTAAAAATAGAACTCAGCCATTTATCCATCTTTTTTTGGGCAATAATCAAGTCTCAATCACTCTACCCCATAACCTGGGACTATATAGTTTGGTCTTCCTTGTTCAACTTGAAACACAATGTAAAGGCAATGATCTTCAATCTTAGATAAGGTATAAAATGGCAATCCTCTAACATAGGTAAGGCAGTTTGAAGCTTCCTGAATACTGGACCTTCATGTTATTTTGCAACATTAGACATGGCTGCTAAATCAGAGGTAACGGAGCCAGAGCCAGAGCAGCAGGTCGTAAATAAGGGAGCTGTGATGAGGTGGCCTGCCTGTACCTGCTAGAGCTCAGTAGGAGGCTGACCCCATGCCAAAAAGAGGTAGTGAAATTTCTTTCTATAGAGGCAGACAGAAATGCTTTTTTCCTTACTTCCGAACAAAACAAACAAATAAGGTGAATTTCACATCAAAAAGAGAGCTGCTGTAGCAATATACAAGATGGCTTGGAAGGAATCACAGATCAGATTAATACATGGGCATCACATCTTTGGAGAACAAGGTTTAATTCCAGCTGTTGGTACAAGTGAAATGAGTTTGAGGGTCTGTAGTGAACAGTAATGCATGACGCACCAAACTGCTACACTCCTTGGCAGAAAAAAATCAAGAATGTTCTATCTAGAACAAAGTTAATACTGTGTGATAGAAAATAACTCAGTTCAATTCCTTTAAGTATCTGGGGAGGAAAATATTTACAGACAGTGAGCACTGTTGACTGCAAGATATGGGAAACAATTGTCCTCCATCTCATTACTCTATTTGGTTGATCAGAAAGGAGTTTCCAGCACCAGAAATATTAATCTTTCACATTTTTATTAGCAGGAATATTATTAGTGTATCATTAACCCATGTGTCCTCTCCAAAATAGATATCTGTTCACTGGAGAAAACTATCCCAAGGGTGTATTTTGTCACTAAGATATCATTATGTGACTCACCTGAACTTGAGGGGCCTAGATTATTGATTTTAAGCTCATGTAGGAAATCTCAAATGTAATGTAATATATTTTTGAAATATGTTTCTGGTTACCACTTTCATAGTTACAATTTCAACCAATTTCTCTGTGCTATCACTTCACAGCTATGCACCCTCTAAAAATAATGTAATAATGTCTCTCACAATTGCCTTTCTTATACATAGACTGAATAATTTACTGGATAAAGCATGCTCAACGTGTCCAACAATTACAGTTCTTATCTCTCTTTCTAGATTACTCCAATAACACTAAATCTCAGTGATGAAATCTGGCAAAGGTTTAGGGATTAAGCACATTTCTGTTTTAACACCAGAATGTTTGTGAGGCCTTGTGATTCAAAGCTTACACTAATACCAAAGCCTCTCTGACCAGTCATTTCATCCCAGAAGACATGAAGCATATCTGTTTGTTCACTGAGCCATCATAACCATGACATGTGGATCTGCAAAAAAATATAAAAAGTCTGTTGAAATTGTTTTCTCTTGCCAGCTGTCTATATTCCTGAAATGACTGTATATGTTAAACTCTATTTTAAAAATAAAATAATAGTGTGCAATACTGGACATTGATTGGGTAATTAAATTTTATTTTTCTCTTTTATTTATTTAAAAATTATTTAAATTCAATTAATTAACATACAGTGTACTATTAGTTTCAAAGGAAGAGTTCAGTGATTCATCAGTCTTATGTAATATCAGTGCCCATTACATCACATGCCCTCCTTAATGTCCATCACCCAGTTATCCCATCCCCCAACTGTCCTCCCCTCTACCAATCCTTAATTATTTCCTATGATTAAGTCTCTTATGGTTTGTCTCACTCTCTGATATTGTCTTGTTTTATTTTTCCCTCTTTTCCCCTATGATCCTCTGTTTTATTTCTTAAATTCCACATATGAGTGAGATCATATGATAATTGTCTTTCTCTGATTGACTTATTTCTCTTAACATAATACCCTCTAGTTCGATCCATGTTGTTGCAAAGGCAAGATTTCATTTTTTGATGGCTGAGTAGTATTTCATTCAGTATATACACATATATATGTATGTACATATATGTATATGTATGTATGTATATGTGTGTGTGTGTGTGTGTATATATGTATATATAAAATCAATCACATCTTTATCCATTTATCCATTCATCTGTCAATGGACATCTAGGCTCTTTCCATAGCTCGACTATTGTGGACATTGCTGCTATAAACATTGGGGTGCAGGTGCCCCGTTGGATCAATACATTTGTATCATTGGGGTAAATACCTAGTAGTTCAATTGCTGGGTTGTAGGGTAGCTATATTTTCAACGTTTTTAGGAACCTCCATGCTGTTTTCCAGCATGGTGGCACCACCTTGCATTTCCACCAAAAATGTAAGAGGGTTCCTCTTTCTCTGCATCTTCACCAACATCTGTCATTTCCTGACTTGTTAATTTTAGCCATTCTGTCCAGTATGAGGTGGCATCTCATTGTGGTTTTGATTTGTATTTCCCTGATGCTGAGTGATGTGGAGCATTTTTCATGTGTCTGTTGGCCATTTGTATGTCTTCTTTGGAGAAATGTCTCTTCATGTCTTCTGCCCATTTCATGATTGGCTTATTTGTTCTTTGGGTGTTGAGTTTGACAAGTGCTTTATAGATTTTGGATATTAGCCCTTTATCTGATAAGACATTTGCAAATATCTTCTCCCATTCTGTCACTTGTTTTTTGGTTTTGTCAACTGGTTTTTTGTTTTGTTTTGTTTTTTTGTTTTGTTTTTGCTGTGCAAAAGCGTTTTATCTTGATGAAGTCCCAATAGTTAATTTTTCCTTTGATTCCCTTGCCTTCAGAGATGTATCTAGCAAGAAGTTGCTGCAGCCAAGGTCACAGAGGCTACTGCCTGTGTTCTCCTCTAGGATTTTGAAGGATTCCTGTCTCACATTGAGGTCTTTCATCCATTTTGAGTTTATTTTTGTGTGTGGTGTAAGGAAATGGTCCTGTTTCATTTTTCTGCATGTGGCTGTCCAATTTTCCCAGCACCGTTTGTTGAAGAGACTGTCTTTTTTTCCATTGGATGTTCTTTCCTGCTTTATCAAAGAGTAGTTGGCCATAGAGTTGAGGGTCCATTTCTGGGTTCTTTATTCTGTTCCATTGATCTATGTGTCTGTTTTTGTGCCTATACCATACTTTCTTGATGATTACAGCTTTGTAATAGAGCTTGAAGTCTGGAATTGTGATACCACCAGCTTTGGCTTTCTTGTGCAACATCCCTCTATTTGGGGTCTTTTCTTGTTCCATACAAATCTTAGGATTATTTGTTATAGCTCTGTGAAAAAAGTTCATGATATTTTGATAGGGATTTCATTGAATGTATCGATTGCTCTAAGTAGTATAGACATTTTTTAAATTTTTTTAAATATTTTATTTATTTACTTGAGAGAGAGAGAGAGTGAGCAAGAGAGAGCACACAACTTGGGGGTGGGAAGAGAGGCAGAGGGAAAAGCAGACTCCCCGTTGAGCAGGGAGCCTGATGTGGGGCTTGGTCCCAGGACCACGGGATCATGACCTGAGCCAAAGACAGACACCTAAGTGAATGAGCCACCCAAGTGCCCCAGCATAAACATGTTAACAATATTTGTTCTTCCAATCCATGAGCATGGAACATTTTTACATTTCTTTTTGTCTTCTTCAATTTCTTTCATGAGCATTCTATAGATCCTTTGCTTCTTTGGTTAAGTGTATTCCTAGGTAATCTATGGTTTTTGGTGCAATCGTAAATGGGATGGACTCATTGGTTTCTCTTTCTTCTGTCTCAATGTTAGTGTATAAAAATGCAACTAATATCTATGCTTGGTTTTATATCCTGCCACTTTCCTGAATTCCTATATCGGTTCTAGCAATTTTGGGGTGGAATCTTTAGGGTTTTCCACATAGAGTATCATGTCATCTATAAAGAGTGAGAGTTTGACTTCTTTGCTGATTTGGATGCTTTTATTTCTTTTTGTTTTCTGACCATTGAGCCTAGGGCTTCTAGTACCATGTTGAACAACAGTGGTGAGAGTAAACATCCCTGTTGTGTTCCTGACCTTAGGGGAAAAGCTCTCAGTTTTTCCCCATTGAGAATGATATTCACTGTGGGCTTTTTGAATATGGCTTTTATGATATTTAAAAAAAAGTTTTATTTATTTATTTGTGAGAGAGAATGAGTGAAACACAGAGAGAGAGAAGGGGCAGGGGGAGGGGCAGAAGGAGAGGGAGAAGCAGACTCTCCACTGAGCAGGGAGCCCAACATGGGGTTTGATCCCAGGATTCCAGGATCCTAACCTGAGCTGAAGGCAGACGCTTAACTGACTGGGCCATCCAGGTGCCCCCACCTTTATGATATTGAGGTATGCTCCCTCTATCCTTACATTGTGAAAAGTTTTAATCAAGAAAGTGATGCTGTACTTTGCCAAATGTGTTTAGAGGATCAAGGTTCTTGTCCTTTCTTTTATTAATGTGGTGTATCACATTCATTAATTTGCAGATGCTGAACCACCCTCGCAGCCCAGGAATAAATCCCACTTGGTTGGGGTGAATAATCCTTTTAATGTACTGTTGGATCCTATTGGCTAGTATCTTGGTGAGAACTTTTGCATCCATGTTCATTAGGGATATTGGTCAGTAACTCTCCTTTTTGGTGGGGTCTTTTTCTGGTTTGGGGATCAAGGTAATGGTGGCCTCATAGAAAGAGTTTGGGAGTTTTCCTTCCATTTCTATTTTTTGAAGCAGCTTCAGAAGAATAGGTATTAATTCTTCTTTAAATGTTTGGTAGAATTCCGCTGGAAGGTCATCTGGCCCTGGACTCTTGTTTTTGAGAGATTTTTGATTACTGCTTCAATTTCCTTGCTGGCTATAGGTCTGTTTAGGTTTCTTTCTCTTTCAGTTTTGGTAGTTTATAAGTTTCCATGAATGCATCCATTTCTTCCAGATTGCCTACTTTGTTGGCATATAGTTGCTCATAGTATGCTCTTATAATTGTATTTCTTCAGTATTGGTTGTGATCTCTCCTCTTTCATGATTTTATTGATTTGGGTCCTTTCTCTTTTCTTTTTGATAAGACTTTCCAGGGGCTTATTGATCTTATTAATTCTCCCAACGAACTAGCTCCTAGTTTTGTTGATCTGATCTAGTGTTCTTTTGGTTTCTATTTCTTTTTTTCTGCTCTAATCTTCATTATTTCTCTTCTTCTGCTGGTTTTAGGCTTTATTTGCTGTTCTTTATCCAACTCCTTTAGGTGTTAGCTAGGTTGTGTATTTGAAACCATTCTTGTTTCTTGAGAAAGGCTTGTATTGCTATATACTTCCCTCTGAGGACAGGTTTTCTTGCATCCCAGTTGTGTTGTCATTTGCATTCATTTCCATGAAGTTTTTAAATTCTTCTTTAATTTCCTGGTTGACCCATTCATTCTTTAGGAGCATGCTCTTTAAGCTCCATGTATTTGAGTTCTTTCCAAATTTCCCCTTGTGATTGAGTTCATGTTTCAAAGCGTTTTGGTCCAAAAGTATGCAGGGGTTTATCCCAATCTTTTGGTATCAGTTGAGACCTGATTTGTGACCCAGTGTGTGATCTATTCTGGAGAATGTTTCATGTGCCCTTAAGAAGAATGTGTATTCTCTTGCTTTAGGATGGAATGCTCTGTCTATATTTGTGAAATCCATCTGATCCAGTGTATCATTCAAAACCCTTGTTTCCTTGTTGATCTTCTGGATAGATGATCTGTCCATTGCAGTGAGGGGTGTGTTAAAATCCCCTACTATTATTGTATTATTGCCTATGTATTTCTTTGATTTTGTTGTTAGTTGGCTTATATATATTTGGCTGCTCTCATGTTAGGGGCATAAATATTTGCAATTGTTAGATCTTCTTGTTGGATAGATCCTTTAATTATGACATAGTGCCCTTCCTCATTTCTTATTACAGTCTTTAAACTCTTAATTTCTCCGATATAAGGATGGCTACCCCAGCTTTCTTTTGATGTCCATTAGCATGATAATTGGTTTTCCATTCCCTCACTTTAAATCTGGAGGTGTCTTTGGGTCTAAAATGAGTCTCTTGCAGAGAGCATATTGATGGGTCTTGCTTTTTTATCCAATCTGATACCCTAGTTTTTTTATTGGGGCATATAACCCATTTACATTCAGAGTAACTGTCGAAAGATAGGAATTTAGTGCCATTATATTACCTGTAAAGTGACTGTTACTTTATATTGTCTCTGTTTCTTTTGGGTCTATGTTACTTCTGGGATCTCTTTTCACTTAAAGTATCCCTTTTAATATTTTTTATAGGGCTGGTTTGGTGATCACAAATTCTTTAAGTTTTTGTTTGTCCTGGAAACTTTTTATCACTTTTTGTATTTTTGAATGATATCTTAGTTGGATAAAGTATTCTTGGCTGCATAGGTTTCTCATTTGCACACTGAGTTCATCATGCCAGTCCTTTCTGGCCTGCCAGGTCTCTGCAGTTAGGTCTGCTGCTAATCTAATGTTTCTACCCTTGTAGGTTACAGACCTCTTGTCCCTGAGCTGCTTTTGAGCTGCTTTCAGGATTTTCTCTTTGTCTCTGAGATTTGTCAGCTTCACTATTGTATATCAGGGTGTTGACCTGTTTTTATTGATTTGAGGGGGGTTTTCTGTGCTCCCTCAACTTTGATGCTTGTTCCCTTCCCCAACATTAATGAAGCTCTATGCTGTAATTTGCTCCAATATACCTTCTGCCCCCCTCTCTCCTCTTCTTCTGGAATCTTAATTATTCTACTATTGTTTCACTTTATGGTATCACTTATCTCTTGAATCCTCCCCTCATGTTCCAGTAATTGTTTATCTTTTTTCTCAGCTTCTTTATTCTCCATCACTTTGTCTTCTATATCACTAATTCTCTCTTCTGCCTCATTCATGCTAGCAGTTACAGCCTCTATTTTTTATTTAATTTCATTAATAACCTTTTTAATTTTGACTTATTAGATTTTCATTCTTTTATTTCTCCAGAAAGAGATTCTCTAGTGTCTTCTATGCTTTTTTTCAAGCCTCAGCTAGTACCTTTAAAATCATTATTCTGAACTGTAGTTCTGACATCTTACTTATATACATACTGATTAGCTCCCTGGCAGTCAGTACTTCTTCTGCCTCTTGTTCTCTTTTTTGAGGTGTATTTTTCCTTCTTGCCATTCTGTCCAGAGAAGGATAGATGAATGAGAGAACAAAATACTAAAATGGCAACAATGACCCCTGAGAAATATACACTGAACACATCAGAAGAGACCCAAAACTGAAAAAAAAAAAAAAAAGAGAGAGAGAGAATATATTCAGACAGGTGAACAGAACAGAGCAATACACTGGATCCTGTCTGTATTTTGATCTGTTTGTTAGAAAGCTGGATCCCAAAATTGTAATGAAAGAAGAACTTATATATGTTCAAAAATAAAATTAAATACAATGAAAGGATAGAATGTAAGTGTAAAACTGAAAATTAAAAAAGACAAAAAAGTTGATAAAATAAGAGATTCATTGAAAAGTAAAGAGAAAAAATTAAAATTGAAAGACTAAAGAATCATGAGAACCACCCCCCCATGAATTCTATATACTATTTTTTCCTAGTGCTGGAGTTTTGCTGTTCTGTGTGATTGGTAAATTTGGTCTTAGCTAGATGTTTTTGCTGATCTTCTGGGGAAGGGGTCTGTTATGCTGATTCTCAGGTGTCTTTGCCCCAGGTAGAATTGCAATGCCCTTATAAGGGGGCCAAGCTAAGTAAGGGGCTCTGGATTGCTCTATATGGCTTTTGTTCACTGATGTCTTTCCTTGCCACTTTAGAGGATGAGAATAAAAATGGTGGCCTCCCAATCTCCAGCTCTGGAGCAAAAAGTTCACATCCCCACTCCTCAGTGCACATTCAAGGAAAAACAGTGCATCACTCCTGTCTCCCTGGTCTCCATGTACACTCTGTCTTCACCCAGCCTGTGACCAAGCATTTCTATATCAGGAACACAATCCCACTTTGAGTCTCCAAACCCTGATGACTCCTGCACGATGCACCCATGTCCCTCCTTCCAAGGGAGGAAAGGGGTCTTCCCCCTGTTCTGCCACTTGAGGGCCCCTACTCAGAGAGCAGTTGTCTGACCATGCCATTGTTCAAGTTTTATGGGAATACTGAGCTGAAACCCACTTCTGGGCTTGCTGATTGCAGCAGGCTTCCCCACTCTGATGCCTGGGAGCTCTGCTGCACTCAGGCAACCCTGTTCTTTCTTTGACCCTGGGGATCCTGAGACCACACTGTCCCATCTAGATTTCTGCCCCACTTTGCCACCTGAAGGCCTGTCAGGCAGGGATGTGTCTCACTGGAGCAGACTTCTAAAAGTTCTGATTTTGTGCTCCACTGCTATATCACTTTCTGATAGCCAGCTTACAGATGTTTCCCCCAGCCCTGGGGTTTATCTTCTGATATATCACCTTGGATTCACTTCTCCATACCTCCTACCTTGCAGAAAATTGGTTGCTTTTCTATATGTAGAATTGTAGCAATTCTTTTTTTAGATCTCCAGTTGGGTTTGCAGGTGTTCAGAATGATTCATTGGCTATCTATATGAATTCCTGGGACCAGACAAATCTAAGGTCTCCTACTCCTCCACCATCTTAGACTCTTGGTTAATTAAAGTTTATAAACAGGTGGGACTTATGTCATTTGGAAACAACTGAATGAAAAAATTCAGTTCAATAATACAGTAGTAAACACCCATCTCTAATGAGTGTGATAAAAAGCTATGAAATAACACTTATTAAGTACCACACTGTATTTCAGGCCCATGCAAGATGATATACATCCATTGTCTCACCAAATTCTCACAACCACACTGTGAGCAGGTATTAGCACTATTATTTTGTAGAAGAGGAAATAAAACCATATGGTTTAAAAAAATTGTCAATGTCATATTATTTTCTCTACATTGCAGCATGTTACACTAGTGAAATATTTAAGGTATAGTTTAAACTTCTATAACAGAGAAACTCCAAAATAAAATGGCTTAAATAAGATATTTAAGATATCTATTTATTAACTTGTTTACTAATTTATTTATTAAATTAGTTTGCTTTTTCTCCCATATAATGGTCTTGTATTTCTCTGCTGGATTTTCAACTCTGTTCTACAGAGTCATTCATGGTCACAAATTATTGCATCTCTCTGTTCATCCATCCTTTAGGTTGTTTGTTTTTGTTTGTTTGTTTGTTTTCATCTACATCATCAAAACTGGGTTACTTTCATGTTCATATTCCAAAATGCAGAAGGAAGGAGAAAACGAAAATCTAAAGAAAATATCATGGCTTTCAAGTGAGGATGGCCCAGCTGTTGCACTTATTCACTTCCATTTACATCCCCTTGGCCCAATTTTATTCTTTACCTAGTAGTAAGGGAAACAAGGAAAGGTAGTCTCAAGCTTGGTGGCTATGAGCCTATAAAATAGAGAATAGATTTGGAGGAAAAACTATAGATTGTCACTATTAAAGATTGTACATAGGGGTCAGGTTTATGCAGTAGGTGGGGAAGGGATTCCATGGGAGAGTTAAGAAGCCAGACTAAGTATAGAAAGCACTTGGATAGCAATATGATGAGAGGAATACATTGTATCCTAACAATGAATATTATGTGACAAATGGACATTTGGGTTTTGAGGGATATTTTAGAAAAATTTCTTCTTAAATGAAAAGAAATCATTATTTAGAATATACATGATGATATATTATAAATATAAATTGTGCAGAAAGTATTATATAACATATGGACTACTAGATATATGTGTGTGTGTGTGTATATATAATATGTAATAAAATATTTATTACATTCTATTTTTAGTCTACTCTCAACAAACCTTAAAGACCATTTATTACAAAAAGCAAGAGGGAATAGATAACGGAGTTTGGCAAATTTCAGATATCCTTAATTCTGGGAATTGAGTATATGGATCTTCACTGTGAAATGCTTTCTATTTTTATATGTTTGAAATTTTTCATTATAAAATTTTTAAAACATATTATTAAGGGGAAAAAAAAAGAACCAAGAGGAAAAGAGTCAACTATGCTTAAGTGAATACAGACTGATTAGTGGAAACAAATAGAAGAGAAAGTCAACCCACTTTGTTTTCTAATTTGTGTGTGTGTGTGTGTGTAGCAGTTTCAGACAATATACATTCACAATAATGATCTGGTATTTAGACCATATCATAGTAACTTTAATTTTAATTGTCCTTATAGTGTTTTTCAGGTGGAATGTTTGTGTGTCTGCATTCTTCACAAAACTTTCCCCAATACTGTAACTTAAATTGATTTCTCCAAAATTTTTCAGTGATGACAGACCAGAGCACCATCTTAGTGTTCCATCAGATATTGCCAGTTATTATTATTCAATGTCTTGTAGTCTTAGAAGCTTTATGTCAAAATATTCCTTATCATAAAATTTTCAGTAGGATTTTAAAGACAACTTTCTATTAGACAAACTTTACATTTACTCTGGGTTTGGGTTCTCACTGTATTATACTGCTTTTGAAAGGCCTTGATTTGTCACCCCTTATTACTTAAATGGCCTTAGGTAAGTAACTTAACTTCTTCATGCTTCAGTTTCTTCATTTGCAAAATGGAGGAGATGATGCTTACTATGTAAGATGTTGTGAGTATAAAATGTGATACCTTAAGTTAAAGCACTTAGCAGAGTGAGTGGCATGTTAGGTGTTTAATAAAATTCAGTTCTCTGTTCTCCTTTTTCTAAACATGACATAAGGAATAGGTGTTAATCCCAAAAACTGACTTTAAGGATGTTTTAAAAAACTTTTTTGAGGTACTTTTTAGTATCATAAAATTCACCCACTTCAGGCATACAATTTAATGGCTTTTAGTAACTTTACTGAGTGGCACAATCAGCACAATAAATTAGTTTTAGAACGTTTTCATCCTGCCAAATAAGATCCCTTCTGCCAATATGCTTTATACTACTTAAACTTTCTTTCATTGGATATTGCTTAGAGTAAGTTTTGTGTACTTCTAGTACAACTTTCTTTTTTTTTAAGACTGTATTTATTTGACAGAGAGAGACACAGCGAGAGAGGGAACACAAGCAGGGGGAGTGGGAGAGGAAGAAGCAGGCTTCCCGCTGAGCAGGGAGCCCGATGTGGGGCTCGATCCCAGGACCCTGGGATAATGACCTGAGCTGAAGGCAGATGCTTAACAACTGAGCCACCCAGGTGCCCCTCTAGTACAAATTTCTAATGTCTTCCCAAACTGCTTTGAGCCTCACAACCACCACTATCTTACCTGATCCCCAGGCTATTGTTTTGCCTCCTTCGTCATTTTAATGCCCAATAATTCTGAACCTGAGCAACTTGGGCAAAAGAAAATCTGATAGTGATGATTCTCAACTACTAACTACCTAGGCAGATCTCCTCAAGCCATAGAAATACTGAATATGCCCCTTTCTTTGAGCCTCCCTCTTATGCTAAAGCTTATAGAATATAGTTAGTATTTAGTCTCTTTTTAACCTTCTAAGTCAGTGAGAATCTGGCCTGAGGCACTGATATTGACTGCTTGTATTCACTTCTGTTTTAGCCAGAGTATTCTGAGAAGTTTGTGCTAATTAAACTTTCTATTTATTATTATTATTATTAATTATTTGAGTACTTATTATATGCTAGGAATCATGTTAAATACTTATGCATCATCTCATTTGATCTTTCTGATAACCCTACTAAATAGCTAGTAATATCTTTTGAAGATGCAGAAATGTTTCTCATTTTACAAATAAGGAAACTGAGATATAAAATACTTTCCCAGCATCATATAATAAGTAAGTAGCAAAGTCTGACTACAAAGCTCTCTTAACCACTTTTCCAAGAATAAATATCACGAACCACATGCTCAGTAAATATCAACATTATTATTATTTACAATTATTAACTCATAAATATCTGTGTGGTAGACATTACTATCCCTATTTAATTGAAGAGGAAACTCAGTGTCTGAGAGTTTACATTACTTGCTTGTAGGCACACAAATACTAAGTAGCAAATGTGGAACTTAAACCTCTTATACACTCTTGAACCTCTCTGCCTCTGAGTTCAAATACTTGTTCTGTTACCTACAAGCTTTTTGACCATGGGTGAATTATCTAATCTTTCTGTGCCTTAGTTTCCTTATCTATATAATATGAGGTTAATGATAGTAGCAACTTAATAGGTTACTGTGAAGATAAATATAGTTGAGATATATAAAGCTCTTAGAATCAGGATCTGGTACATAATAAGTGCTATATAATAGCTAGCTAGCTAGTAGTAGTAGAAGTAGTATTTTTATTATTATGCTAAACTGCCTCTGGGACATGTATTTTTTGTCATATCAAGGGCACTGTTTTCCAGCCTCATTTTCTGCATTGTCCTCTTTGTTTCCTTATGATTACTTTTTAAAGACATTTCAAATCTATTTTTTTCAACAATACACAAAACCAATCAAAACTATTTTTAAAGATGTAAGACTGGATTTCTTCACAATGTACATTTATGATTAATGCACTATTCCAATGTGAGAAGAGTGTAAGAAAACAGAAATTCATGGGGCGCCTGGGTGGTGCAGTCATTGGGCATCTGCCTTCGGCTCAGGGCATGATCCCAGCGTTCTGGGATCAAGCCCCACATCGGGTTCCTCCTCTGGGAGCCTGCTTCTTCCTCTCCCACTCTCCCTGCTTGTGTTCCCTCTCTTGTTAGCTGTCTCTCTCTGTGTCAAATAAATACATAAAATCTTTAAAAGAAAAAAGAAAACATAAATTCACTCTTTTGTGTGAGTGTGTGATAAGGGCAGAATTTCCTACTGTTCTCAAGAATCTCTGTAGTCCTGTTTCTCACATGCAGTGTGGAAATAATGCCCTTATCAAAGTTAATGAAATGAGAGGGCCACATCAGTGTTATCAGCAGTGAGCCCAAAGGGAAAAGGTCCAACCCTCCTGGCCAGGGCAAATATCAGCTGGAACCCTGAGGAGGCTTTTTACAAATTTCAAACACTACTTAGGGAGTTAGAACCATTTCTAAAATGCAAAAGGTGCCTTTCTGATAAGTAGACTTGTCAACTGGTATTTCTTGAAAGTGAAAAGACTAACTAGAAAGCAAATATCAACCTAAAATATAGTCATAGTTCTCAGAACCAGAGATTTACATGTGACTCCACCTGGATGGTTACATACTGCTTTACATGTGAATCCACCTGGATGGTTACATACTGCTTTAAAAAAAGCAATGATTTCATGAATCATTTATTATGTGTGCAAATATGTGACTGTGATTAAAACTTAGTGTAGTTTGCCCATTCATTAATTTATGAAATATTTTTCAAGGGCCTGCTACAAATCATGTATTCTATGTTGGTTCTTTGATAGTGGGAATGTGTAATAACATTAAGTCCAGAAAATGCCCTTATTCGGACTTAGCTCTGGATACAAATGAACAAATCAATAAGATTTTGGAATATATTTATCCCAGTATATCTTAGATCCTGCCATCATGATACAATGTTTGAAATTAATTTATTTTATCTAAGAGAAAATCAACATCTTATTTGTGATCAATTTAATAGAGGCTAAATGACTAGTAAATATGTTAGTCATTTTTTTGATATTTACCTTAAAATTATATTTAGTCTGACAAAACTTATATTCCAAAAATTGTTATAAAAATTTGATAACTGGTTCCAAGAACAGATACAAAAAAAGGGAAATTAATTCAATCTCTACTGCATTGTGATTCTTTTTCTTTAATTATCTAAATCTAAATATTTCAGTAATGATCAAAGTAATTGTTAAAAATGTTCTATAGGTTTAAGTTTCCTCTTAAGCAATGGTAAAAAGCATTTATATAGTTTTTTTTATTCTCCAAATGCAAAACTGATGAGAATAAAATCTAAGTCCACACCGTGTATTTAATGACAATTTTGTCCAGTCTCTCTCTCTCTATAGATATAGATGTAAATGATATAGATAAAGATATAGATATTTATCTTTCCTAACAATATTGAAAGGTATTTATAATGTAAACTACTTGCATCATTAGCATTGGTTCAAGATGGGAACAATGAACCATAACTGTTGTCCTTTTTTTTTCCTCCAAGTGACTTTAAAAAGACCTTTATACCTTGTAATTAATTGGCCAACTAGGGAAATCTACTGTAGAAATAAATGCAGTTCACATAGTATTCCATAGTAGATGGCATTTGTTCAGAAACCTTTTTTCTAAAGACTATTAGAACATGCATGAGAAACCACCAATTACTTAGCCCAGAAAGAGTTCCTTATAGAAAAAGCTGGGGGAATTATCATACAATAACAATAAAAACACTGAAAGTGTTACCTCTGGCATGAGAGCATATATTCTTGGTGACTTTAGGCACCAGGTTTTATATTTAATTAGGTCTATCAATGTGTTTCAACATCAGTTTAAAGAGTTGACTCCTTATTGAAATATTGAAATTTATTTGCATAAAATGTGCAGAGAACTGCCAAGTCATAAAACGACATTGGATGTTTCATTCACAAGAATTCTTTTCATTCCTGTGTAACATTTTTGATATTCATCTTAAAATACAACAGCAGATGAGAAGATATTAGTTCCCACATTTCCCTAAACACTATAACAACTTCAATTTATTGCAGAAGAAAATGCCTGGAACACATGATACAAATGTAGTTTTTTATTTTTATTTTTTTTTAAACAGGAGTGTTTTTTTTTTTAAAGATTTTATTTATTTATTTGACAGAGATAGACAGCCAGCAAGAGAAGGAACACAAGCAGGGGGATGGGAGAGGAAGAAGCAGGCTCATAGCGGAGGAGCCTGATGTGGAGCTTGATCCCATAACGCCGGGATCATGCCCTGAGCTGAAGGCAGACGCTTAACGACTGCACCACCCAGGTGCCCCACAAATGTAGTTTTTTTAAAAAAGTGCTCTCTTCTTTTGAACTGAAGTCTACAGTTAAACTTCACTCATTGGAGTCTTGTTCACCCCAAACTAGTCACTTCAATGAGATTATTTTGCAAGACACAAATATTTACATGAAATGCTTTTATTTTTTCCTCTCACCTATCAGTTTATTCAAATTAATTCCATTTAGATAATTAAAATTTGACTGTATTTGTTAGATAATGGTCAATACTAAAATGTGTGCTGAGGTTTCATTTCACCTTGCTTATCTTTAACCAATTGCTAACTTAAAGTGAAACATTTCTAGTAATATTTGATCTAGAGCCTCATTTTAGGTCTTTAGTTGACAGTTATCTAGTACACAATAACACAGGATTTTTTTTAAAAAACTTGAAGAAGCACTGAAGATTATTTAGCCTTCGTCTTCCTTAAAGTAGAATGATTAGGAACCACAAACTATTAGGGATTTAGTAGTCATAGGTACTTTGGTGAAGATTCATAGCTCAGAAAGTACAATTTTTTATTGAAGTTCAATGTGGTTTGCATTGTGTACTAAGGATTATGATCATGGCTACTGACTTCCAGGTGGGTGTGGAGTTGTGCCCACTCAATATCCTTAAATGGTGCTGATGTCAGTTTATTCAATACAGATGTTGATAAATCTCTGTCAGACAAAAGAGCAAGAACAATAAAACTCGGGCTGGAAAAACAAAATGAATACACTTTCATTACACATTTTTCCTGTCTTTTGCCTGAACAAGCAATGAGTCAACAAATCATTTGGCACAGGAGAGCAAATTCTAGTCAGATTTGGAATACAGTAATTTGAAAAGATGGTACAAATAATTGAGGATATTACCATTAAGTATGTTAATGTGAAAACTAAATTTCTCCTTCATAATTCATTAAAGTTGTTCTATTTGATCCTAAGTTGATATTGAAACACATTCAATAGAGTATTATTTTTAAAATGTAGTTTTTTGAACTTCTCATTAATGTTTGAAAGGGATCCATAAGCCAGGTTTATTTAAATACTCTAAACAATGGTAGTTGAAATTGAATAGCTCTTGTAAAAGATCCTTTCTATATAGATAAGCTATATTTACATAAAATTAAGAATCTTCAATTTTTATTTGTAGGGTTGTGACAAATATCTTCTTTATTAAAGAATAGCACTGATGCATGTAATAGTGTCAAGCTAATGAGAGAGATCGGTTATTAGAAGACTTACTGACCACACTAAAAACTGGTCAATATAACAACCAGTAATCACTGATTGGTTTCACACTGAAAAATTTGTGTATACCACTTTGGTGTCTGAAAATAATAAAAAAATAAATTAAAAATATTTGTGTGAGTCATTACTACAAAATCATTAATAAGTATGGAAGAATCATTATGTAAGAGCCAAAAAATATGAAAAGTGAGGAAATTGAGAAAGATGAAATAGAGTAAAACCCTAGCAGTTAAAAACAACTTTAATAACAGCTATTCCCTTAAGTATGCCCCAAGACAACTAACTTTTAGAATCTTGATTGATAACTATGTCATATTTTTAAGCCCACAAGAAACTCATAACCTTTTTTTTGGCAACTGCTGCATTTGTTGTTAAAGTCATATGAGTTTCCATCTGCACAACTTAGTGACCTCCATTTTGAGTATTGAATGTTATGTCTGTGTGAGTCTCACAGATTCCAAGTGAGAAATGAAATCATTGAGTTGAATTGGCAACTACAAAATGGACACAATTAGATTGGTTGTGAAATTCCAAAGATGAAAATTTGCTAGATGGGGCTGAAGTTCTTTGCAGTGCCAAAGCAGCTAGTTTTGATATCCAACTTATATTTGGAAAAATTTCTCATAAAAAGCTTTTCCAACTAAAATTGTATCGAGTCTAGAAGCTGAAGTATTTTTTCTCTGAACCTTGAGGAATTTTTTAAAAAACATAGCCAATTAATATTTGCCACCTTTAGACATATTGTTTTACTTTCCCTGAACTCACTGACCTGGAGGAGGTCATATATTTTGCTCAACTCTCATTCAAGAAGATGATTCAGAAAGAAATTGGATGGTATTAATAGTACTCTAATTTTGCAATCTAACATTATGGAGTGCAAAAACACAGCCATTGGCAACACCGAATTGGATATTACATATACATTAAGGGAAGAAAGCAACACTTAAAAATCCACATAGAAAAAGCAGTGAGCACTGGGTGTTATATGCGAGTAATGAATCATGGAACTTTACATAAAAAACTAGGGATGTACTGTATGGTGACTAGCATAATATAATAAAAAATATTATTAATAAAAAAAGGAAAAGCAGTGAGAGATTAAAAATAATTCCTGAAAGTGGAAAACGTGTTGTCCTTATAAAAATTTTTAAAAAATGATTATAGCAAACAGAGTTTTACTTTGTTGACACTCTTATTAAAACAGAAATAATATACGGTTTTTTGACAGTAAAATTACTTTTCCCATTTTCATTCTTGATTTATAACTCTAATTTTACATTCAGTTGTTAAAAAATCTTACAAAGTCAGTGGAAATCTACAGAGATAATGAAAAATAAATGATGCTACAAAGTCTAGTCAAAATCAACACTAGACCATTAAGATGTCAAGTTACAATAGGTTAGTTTCATCAGGTATACCATTTTGTAGTACAGTATTGGGCAACTACAGGGAGAATAAATTATTCAGACTCTCTGCTCCTTTTAGGATTCCACTGAACAACTTGTGCAGAAGCTTCTGTCTCCTGCTCTGCCAGAGCATGGGAAATAATTCAGGCTTTATTCTTGTAAACTCTGAATGAGTGTTTGTGATGACTTTAATGTCTCTCTTTTAAAATTTCAGTGTGTTTTAATAACTTCGTGAATGATCAGTGTTGAAAGGTTTCATTACTCACTGTATCAAGTTGAAATGCTCCATTACTCATTATCTCAGGTTCAAATAAGATATAACTCCTTTGTAACATAATGCTTATTTATTAAATTTTATTTATCTTGTCTACTGTATTAATGCATGTTCCTCATAAGAGATGTAAATTTGGTTAATAATTTCCTATAAAATTAGAAGAGTTACCTGAAACCTTTGAGACAATTTAGCAGAATATTAATCTTCCAAAATTGCTATGCTGATAATACTCTTCTTTTTTAAAAATTTTATTATGTTATGTTAGTCACCACACAGTACATCATTAGTTTTTGAAATAATACTCTTCTAAGTAAATACAGTGAAGCTTCATTACAGCATTCCTGAAATGATCTCTAATCCACTTCTTCTAGTCACTAAAAATTGTGCATTCCTTGACATCAATGTTACCTTGACATTTATAACTCACCTTTATCTGCTGAAGATTAATTTCAGAGTTTCTTTTGACTCAGTTCTAAATAAAGGGACATGTTCTATCACAGAAGTACTATTTATTGGTTGTCTGTCTGCCTTAATTACTCTAATTTATGAAACTTGGATGAGAATAATACAGTTTATCAACAGCAATTTTTATCTTCACCTTTAAAAGAAAAAGGCAAAATGGTGTCTTGTTTCCTCAAAGACCTGGAGAGAAAACAGGAGTGCCAAAGTAAAAATTAGCACAATTATTATGGAGTAGATAAAAAAATCAAATTGTATTGAGAAGAGCCTGGAAATTTAAATTGATAGGGAGATTTATTTTGTAACAGTCAAATAGCAAACAGTAAAAAGAGTATATTTTTAAAGTATACAAAGAAAATGAGAAAACTGCCAACTTCTTATTTAAAGGGCCTGGTTAGTAGATTATCTTTTGATGTAAGATTGAGAAGTCAAACAGAAATAGAAAAGAGAATGGTTAAGAATTCCTTTGAAAGGCTGATGATATACTTTCTTAAGTACTTATGTCAATGGGAGATATTACTTTAGTTACCAGTATCATTTTTAAGGCTTAGTTGAGAAAAAGTGGAAATGCTAAAGAAATATGTGAAAGATAAACGAAAGGAATATTTAGTGAATGCTAATAAAACTACAAGCTAGAAATTATTATGTCAATTTTAAAGATGAACAAACTGAAACTCATAAAGTAAAAGTAATTTATTCAATGTCACACTGGTAGTAAGTGACACCATGTAGATTGTAACATGTATATCTGCTCTTTGGTCTACACAAAAGCATGCTGCCTAGATAAATGGAGGGAAGTTACGAAAACTGCAAAAGGAATGTAGTTTTTTTGCCAAGAAAAGAAATATATAAATGTTGAAAACCATCTGTTTACATGGCATCAGACATATAATTTCTATTGTTCTCTTCCCATTTTTAATCAATTGCCCAGCCTCACACATACACGATCGTTTTCTTTGAGAATATTATAATTTACTTCAAGGACACTGACACTTTGTCAGAAAGGCAGGTGAGGAAAATGTAGTCTTAAAAGACATCTACATAGTGCTTAGGTATAAAGAAGAAATTATCTACCTCAAAATATATTAAGCAGTATATAAAAGTGGATCCTAGGTTTTCTCTGTGTGGAAGCAATAATAGATGGCAAAGTTCTCTGTTTGTATAAGATTTCATTTACCAACACCTGCTTGATACTTTTGACTGAGGTCATGAGAAGCCTTTGTTACCTTGGATCTCTTTAAAAAACAAACAGAAAAATAAAACAACCCAACAAGTAGATATACCACTTTCTTTCTGAACATTATCTTGACTGGTAATAACGTCTAGAACTCCTGTAGCCATTTCAATATTAACCTGAGAATGTAGCCAATACCACCCAGATTAGAGCAGAAATAAGAGAATCATAGAAAAGTGGAGATAAAACTTCTGAATTACATCAACGTTGAAGACTGCTGTCTCTGGACTTCTAGTTGTTTGAAGCAATTTATTTCTTTTATTATTTAAGAAAAATATGCCCACAAAAAGGAAATCTATACTTACTGAGCAAAGTGTTTTCATCATAAAGCATTTTATACATGGTACTTACCTACTTAAATTAACCCTGGGCAGCAGGTAAAATATAGACATCTGCTTAAAAAAAATAGCCAATCATCATTTTACTAGAAAATCTGTTTTAATTTCATATTTTTTCCAAAATCAAATGAATAAAAATAAAACATTATTCTAGTGCCAAATTTTGGGTAGATGATAATAGGGTGTACAAATGAGAGCAAAATTATTTCCTTAAATTTTTATTGAGATAAGCCCCTTTAGGATAGTAAAATTCCGCAGTTTCACAGTTGATGGAGTGATAGCAAAACAATATCCATCTACATTACTGGAATCATAAACAGATAGTGTTGAGCTTTTCTGAAAATATTAACATAAGTAAAATGAGCACTTGTACCATTTCACTGCACAATAGCTCTTAATTTGTTCAAGAACAATGAGTAATTTTTTAAAAGATTTTATTTATTTATTTGACAGAGAGAGACAGCCAGCAAGAGAGGGAACACAAGCAGGGGGAGTGGGAGAGGAAGAAGCAGGCTCCCGACAGAAGAACCTGACATGGGACTCAATCCTAGAACTCCAGCTCACGCCCTGAGCTGAAGGCAGATGCTTAACGACTGAGCCACCCAGGTGCCCCCAAAAAGTAATTTTTAATTATATTTTGGAGATTGCAAAAGTACATAAACTTTGCCAAAGACATACAGATTATTCCTATCCTGAATGTATTCCTGGTATAACCAATCATCCACATATACAAATTCAAAGGACTGTTAAAGGGATCTATACTACCCAAAATGGAAACATAAGCACAATTTGTACTTTGGTGCTTTTTCTTGGCAAATTATTACTCCTTCTTCACTCTACATTTTAGAGCAAAAATATTATTTACCATTGCTTTTGTTAAAAACACTGTTGAGCAGAGGGGTCAAGCCATTGGTGTAAAGGCACAGGGCTACTGACAGCGCTGGGACACTAGCTCAGTTTTGTCTGATCCCAAACCACTATACCACATTGCTACCCAAAATACAAAGAATCCATTTTATTTCTGATAGAGAAGGAAAGAAGGAACAAAAGAAAAGAGAATGGAAGAAGGAGGAAGAAATGAAAGAAAGGGAGTAGAGGACAAGAGGAAAAGCAGTGGTTCTCCTGTGGGAATATAGTGGAGATAACAGTATTTGGGCAGGTCTATATATATGCAGAGTTGTAGTTACTGATAATATCTGCTACAAAGTAGGTAAAACTAAATAAGAAGTAAGATAAAGTTCAAGTGACAAAAGGAGGCTTGAGAAAGTTTTGGTGCTCTTTTGTGACTTCCACCACAAATATACAGTCTAAGTAGAATAGTATACATGATATGCAAATGCATCTTCCTAGTGTACAGCCCCTCCCCTATTACCACCCTTCTGATGAAATTGCCCCCTTAATTCCTTCCTATATAGAAATTCTGAGACTGTGATGACTGAGGCATAGTCCTTTCTCTCAAAGGTCTTATAGCCCAGTAGGGAAAAATAAGACAAATGCACCAAAGATGTATTATGCAAGTTAGAGAAAAATGTTCCATAACAGATTTAAGGTCTGAATGTAACTGGAGTTCAAAGGTAAAAGGATAGGCAGGAATTCAGAGATACCCATCCCAGAGATAGCTACTTGGTTTAATATTTCTCTAATAAAGGCTCTAGGGTTAATTATGCCCCAGACTAGAGTCAACAAGAGCAAAAGATTGTCTTATATCTACCATGAACATTAAAAAAAAAGGGCAGATAGAATGCCTACCAGCTATTGACCATACCTGATGAAGCCCAACCTGTTTGCTCTTATACTTTGACTCTGAATGATTATTCATATATTTTTCTCTGTGACACTCAGAGATAACTTATTGAGTTTCAGTACATACTACATCAACTTCATAGTGTTGATCTACATTTCCTCCATGCTGCCTTTTTTAGAGTTACAATTTTTGCACATTGGAATGTCCTTAATAGGCAGGTACAAAAGGCTTCAGGAAAGAAGTCAATTTGAGATGGACCTCGGAGGATGACTTCAAAAAGTCAGCAGTCTAGTTTCATTGGAGCATAGGTTGAATGTAAAGGAATCATAGGAGATGAAATTGAGTACCATATCATAGACAAACCGTAATGCCAGAGTCAGTGAATAATACTTTGTGGGCTGATGTAGGGGCCCAGGACAGGCTGCCCCCAAATGTGCCACTTTTGCATAAAGATTATTTTGTGATAAAAAGTAATAAAAACCCAGAAGATGCAAGAAAGGCATTCTGCCTCCCCATAACTGCCTAAATTCACATTGAAAAGTACAGCCTACAACAGGGAAAGTATTAAACAGGGAAAGTATTAAAATAGAACCCTTTTACTGAAGGAACTCATCTGCATAATAGAACAATCTTGTTTTTCTAAGCATCTCCTTTCACCCTCTTGAAAACGAGTTTTCTCCCCTACCCCTTTCCTTAGCTCATATAAGCTTCATGTTGTCTCATTATCTTTGGGATTTTGTGTCTATGTGGATTAAATTTGATTTTCTCCTGTTAACCAGTCTCATGTCAATTTGATTCTAAGTCCAGCTGGAAGGACCATAGGGCAAAGGAAGGTCCTCTTCCTTGACACTGGCAATGAAAAGGTATTGAAAATTTTTGAGCATGGTGGTTGGTAACTTGATCAGAGTTGGCTTAAGTAAGACTTCTCTAACAGTGTGTATAGCGTGCAATGGAATGAAGTGGTATAAGTGGTAAGAGACCAATTAGGAGGATACCTCAGTAATCCAAGATGCAAAGCAATGGGAGTATTTACCAAAATGTTGGTAGTGAAAATGTGGGGAGGAAGGGACAGATGCAAGAGATATTGAGGAATTAGAATCAAGAACACTTTGAAATTTATTTCTTGTGAATGGCTAGGAGGAGAAAGGAGTCTGGGGTGGCTGAAGTGTTCAAGCCTGAGTGACTGGGAAAGAGCCTGCCCTGAAGAAAGGAAAGTCAGGAATTAAGGTTTAAGAAGGATGTATGTTGAAAGAACAAGGAGGATATCCAGTTGGAGATGTGAATCCTACGTTTGGAAACATGGTTCTGGAGTTGAGACTATAGTTGAGGGTCATGAATTTAAGGGCTGACTGAAAAGTAATAGCAGAAGTTCCTGGATTAGGCAAAATAAATGGCCATCTATTATGTACAGTGAGAGGGAAGATAGTCTTCCAGGCTTTGTGTAAATAGAGGTGAGAGTGAGAAAGATGAACTAAGGGAGCTCAATAAATAGTATTGTGGAAAAAAAATTAGAGCCTGAAAGAGAGATTCTACTTGCTACTAGAAAGAGAAATAATGTAGGCCCCTGTTAAAATATCCCCAGAGGTGAACAGAAGAAAGCAAAGATCTCTCTAAGACAAGAATAACGACACTGTTAAAGCCATAACCACAACACACAAAAGTAGGCTTTGCAACCTAGAATGTCTTTGAATGTATATAGATATTTTTATTATAAATAGGCAATTTCTGTTATATATTAAGCTATGGATTCATGTAAAGGTATAGCAGGTTAGCCTTAAACTGAACTTTAATAATCAATGAATAAAGACTGACATATGTTCCTTTTACTTTAATTCAAAGCATCATTAAATCAAATATAGGATGTATTTTTACTGTCCTTTGATCTATATCTTCTGGGGGATTTAAAAATAACATTTCTAGTCAGTCAAAGCTGCATTTAAATTGTATATTAAGGGTCTGACTTAACTTCATAAAAACAAGGACATTCAGAGTTAATGCTGAAAACATTGACCCTAACTTACCCCATCAAAACCCTTGAGAAAAGGTTGTGGTTTTTTTCTTTTTGTGTGTTTTTCATATTTGTAGATAAAATGCAAATGTAAAAAATCGAACCATGAACTTGATGACCTAGTGTAGGTGGCCAAAAAGAAAGGGCTAATGGAAGAGAATGAATGAACTATGAATTGAAAATAGGGAAATTACTGCAACTCCTATACATATTACCTTAAGACTTTCTTTGCATCTTTATTTTTTTAAGTTTTTATTTAAATTCCTGTTAGCTATCATTCAGTGTAATATTAATTTCAGGTTTACAGTTTAGGGATTCAACACTTACATATAACACTTGGTGCTCACCACAAGTGCACTCGTTAATCCCCATTACCTAATTAACCCATCCCCTCACCCATCTACCCTCTAGCAACCATCAGTTTGTTCTCCATAGTTGAGTCTGTTTCTTGGTTTGCCTCTCTCTCTCTTTTTTTCCCTATGCTCATTTGTTTTGTTTCTTAAATTCCACATATGAGTGAAATCATATAGTATTTGTCTTTCTCTGGCTTATTTTGCTTAGATAATACTCTCTAGCTCCATCCACATCATTGCCAATGGCAAGATTCCATCTGTGTTTTTTTTGGCTGAGTAATATTCCATTAGATAGATGATAGATAGATGATAGATAGATGGATAGATAGATGATAGATGATAGATAGATGATAGATAGATAGATGATAGATAGATAGATAGATAGATGATAGATACAGATAGATCACATCTTCTTTATCCATTAATCAGTCCATGGACACTTGACTTCTTTCCATCATTTGGCTATTGTGGATAATGTTGCTATAAACATCAGGGTGTGTGTATACCTTTGAACTAGTATTTTTGCATTCTTTGGGTAATCACATTACTAGTGTGAGCTGGATTGTAGGGTAGTTCTATTTTTAACTTTCTGAGGGATGTCCATACTGTTTTCCAGAGTGGCTGCACCAGTTTGCATTCCCACCAGCAGTGCAAGAAGTTTCTCTTTTCTCCACACCCTTACCAATACCTGTTGTTTCTTGTGTTGTTGATTGTAATCATTCTGACTGGTGTGAGCTGATACCTCATTGTTGTTTTTATTTGTATGTCCCTGATGATAAGTGATGTTGAGCATCTTTTCATGCATCTGTTGGCCATCTGTACGTCCTGTATGCCTTCTTTGGAAAAATGTCTATTCATGTCTTCTCTGCATCTTTAAATTAGCATCAAAATTCTTTTCTTACTAGAGGAAAATAATTACACATTTAGCTCCTACTCCTCTCTTTTTGAATCAGGAGTCTAGACAACACTGTCAAGCTGACCATCATTGTTTCACTTCTCTTTCTCTGGTTGGTGTCTTCCATCTTAATCCTTTGTCACTACACCCTTCTCCTGAGACTGCATTTTATGTCTCCCAGTTTACATTCTAATCAATCTCCTCAATACTTGGCTGTCTTGTTTTCTTTTGTTTTTCCTCCTTTTTGTCCTTTAAGAATACTTTTTTTCTCCTTTAATGTAAAAACTAGCTAATCAGATAAACTTGTGAGAACTATTATATTACTGATTTTTGTTGTGTTCTTGAGAGTGGCTAGAACTTTCTATAGCCTATGTTATCCTTCCTCACAGGTAACACATTCGTTTTGTAGAACTTTGGGCAATTCAGTTTTGGTCTCTGGATCTCTGGAATTTAGTTCTTCAGTTTGTGAAATGAAGAAATTGATGAACTATTAGCTCAGTATTCCTGTGGTTTCTAAATCTTTCCTTTAAAAAGTTGACTTTAAACATATTTCTCTTATACTCATAGTCAAAGATTTCCTAAAAGTGTTTATCCTAAAAATTTCAGATCAGACAGGAAAACAGGTTGAGAAACTCCCAGAGGAAGAGGATATTTTTCCACCTTTGATATCAAGCTCTCTAGATAGTTGCAGATTTTACTTACCTGTAAGGCTGTCCTTGGAGGGAAACTATGTATTTACTTTTGGATAAATTTGAAACTAAAAATCAATTGTCTTTAAAAATATGGTTTTTTGTTGACTGAATATTTTAAAGTGAAAAATGGTTGGGGGAAACCTGGGTGGCTCACTGTTAAGCATCTGCCTTTGGCTCAGGTCATGATCCCAGGGCCCTGGGATTGAGCCCCACATTGAGCTCCCTGCTCGGCTGGGAGCCTGCTTCTCCCTCTCCCTCTGAGCTCTCTCTCTTTCTCAATAAATAAATAAAATCTTTTTAAAAAATGGTTGGGATTGAAAGCCTCTTTAGTAGGTACAGTTGACCCTGAAAAACACAGAGGTTAGGAGTCCTGACCTCCTGCACAGTCAAAAAGCTGGTAATAACTATTGGCTCCCCTAAACCTCAACTATTAACAGCCCACTGTTACTCTGACCAGAAGCCTTATCAATAACAAAGAGTTGATTAGCAAATATTTTGTATGTTGTATGTATTATAAACCATAGTCTTATAAAAAGTAGCCAGAAAAAGAAAATGTTAATGAAATCATAAGGAAGAGAAAATACATTTACAGTACTGCACTGTATTTATTGAAGAAAAAAACACGTGTAAGTGTACCCATGCAGTTCAAACCCATGTTAAGTGTCAACTGCATTTCCTTTCCCTCCTGTATTTGCCTCATCCTGTCTCTACCGTCTTATCCTGATCAATCCCAGTGCCAGTGGGAACTGAATTCAGTTGTGGAACACGAGAAAGTTACACATTTATTACTGGTCAGCAAATTGAATAATGCAACCTGTGGGTTTCTAATAAAGGCCAAAATGGAAACTAAAGGATCTGGCAATATTTTATTTAGTATTTCCACATGCATCATTTTCCTGTCACAATGATTTTTTTTTCAATTCCAGCATAGAGTGTGGCTGCTTTTCAGACTGAGTTCTTTCAGAATACCACAATTGTTCTAGCTACAGATTGATCTATTTAAAAACATATTCACTTAGCAAATGTTTTTACTTCTGCTCCTAATAAAGTTTTGCAGTGGTCTGCTTTGCATAGCTGTTTTCCTTCTCTGAGTTGTTGCTAACAACCATAGTCTACACAGGTCCTCCACTCCTTCTTCCTACAGTAAATAAAGGTTCTTATCAGATAAGAGTTTTTTGTATCTTTATGTTATCAGTCATTCAGTCATTAAAATTGGGAGGTAAATAGAGTTGCTTTGTTATTTATAAAAGGATAAGTAACAAATAACACTCCTTAACTTAGATTACAGTTCAGATGGCTTACCCTCTTTGAGCTTTACCTATAAACACATTCTGAAATGATTTTTTTTGGTAAAAAGAACTGATACTCACCTAAAGAAACAACCAGATTTTTCCAGGCCCATAGTGGCAGTCAGTGGAAACTTGCAAACATATGAGAAATAATCCAGGACCCAAAACCCCTGCAATAGTCATAGCCTTCTTGAGAATGCTGGCATAACTTCATGAAACCCCATTTTTTTAGCTTGCAAAATCTTAAGAGCTTTTATTAAGTTAATTCTAAATGAACAGCAGGGAATTAACAAATGCAATGTCTCAACTCTGCTGAAAGGTTTAAGTTTTCATAAATTTTTTTTAAAGATTTTATTTATTTATTCATTTGACAGAGAGAGACAGCCAGCGAGAGAGGGAACACAAGCAGGGGGAGTGGGAGAGGAAGAAGCAGGCTCATAGTGAGAGAGCCTGATGTGAGGCTCGATCCCAGGACTCTGGGATCACGCCCTGAGCCGAAGGCAGACGCTTAACCGCTGTGCCACCCAGGCGCCCCTAAGTTTTCATAAATTTTATATGAACATTTCATTGCAAATGTATCTCTCTGTTCAGTTCACACTCATCACCATCCCTTAATAAGTAGACATGGTTATTATCATGAAAGGTAAGAGAAATGGCTTTACATAGTAAGCTTAACCCATAATTTGGAGCAGTTGGTTCTCTCAAGTCCATCTTATAAACCTATTTTCCTCTTTTGGATCCTTGATGTTCTATGATAGGCATTCCACTCAATGAGCATTTCAATGTTCCCATTTGGATCAACTTGCTCCTTCTGGTTTTTGATGCTGAGAATACTTAGAAGAACTCTGCATGTCCTTTTCTATATCTAGCATTATTGGATTACACTTGACTTTATCCAAAAGATTTAGAGGTGATGACATTTTTGGATTAGATAAGAAGCCGACCACAAAAATATCTGGAAAAACAGATATAGATAAGGTACAAATATCCCAATCAGAAAGTAGAATATAAAACATTATAAGGTAAAAAAGAATGCATATTGTCACCATGCAATACTTTAATCTTAGTTGAAGAAGTGGAGGTACTATAGAACAGAAATACAGAAATTTAAAATGTTGTAGTGGGTATTTACTACAAGATATCTACTCCCTCCGTTTAGTATCTAACATATGTCATCCAATTTTCTTCTGAGTGTCCCTAATATTAGCCCTGTCCCATATATATTCTCAATATAAAATAAGTTTTTATCAGTCAATAAAAATAATGTTAGTACCAATAAATCAGAGGAGAAATGACATGAATGGGTATATCACAAAAGAAAATTACAGAAAAAAGATGGTTGAACTTCATGATTTACCCTGGCAAAGGAAGTAAAACACGGTAATCTTCAAGGTTTACAAGGGCACAGAAACAGCAAGTCCCATACAATTAAAGGAGAAGTGTTAATTGTTACAATTTTTCTATAAGGTAATTTGTCAAAGTGTATTAGTTACTTTAAAGCAATAATTCTAGGCCTAGGAATTTATCCTAAGAAAAAAAATCAGAAAGGCGGTCCCAGACTAATCCATATGGCTGGTCATCACAAATAATTGCCATAATAGTTTTTAAAAAATGGCAACAACTTTGAGGCTCAATAATGGGGGATTGATTAAATAAATGGTAGTATATTTTTGTAATGGAATAACTGAGGCCAACAAAATTATTTTTTAATACACTTAAGGAAAGTGTTTATGATGTTCTGTTAAGTAGAAAAGCAGGTTATAAATATACATGTACCAAAAATTATAAAGACATTATGTATCTATAAATTTATCTATCTATATAAAAAAGTGTATATACTAAAATATTAACAATGGCAATCTCTTGTTCCTGGGATAGATGTTTTTCATTTTCTTCTTTATATTTTTCTGTAAGTAATATCTACAAGTCCATTCTATACTATTACACATTTAAAATAAACTTTAGAGATTTTATTTTAACTTAATTCATTTCATCTTTTATGTGGTGGTTTTTAACATGATAAAAATATACACAATGTTGGGAGGAGTTAAAATAGCAGAGTAGTAGGAAGACCCTATGCTTGCCTCCTCCCTTGAACACAGCTAAATAAATATTAAATTCTTCTCAACACCGAGGAAATCATTCTGAGGACAGAAAACATACTGCACAATTAAAGGGAGAAAAAAGGTCACATCATGGAGTAAGAAATGTAGAGACATTATTTGGGGTAGAAAAGAATCACTGGTGCTGCAGAGGGGAGGGAGCCTTGATCAAGGAAAGACGAGGAAGAGAAAGAGAGAGAGCATGAGAGCAAGAGAGAGAGAGAGAGCAGGGCACAGGGCATTGCACAAGAAAAACACTTCCCCAAAACCACTGATGGGGAAAATTTAGAGGGGATGATTATTGCAAGCTTTTACAAACAGCAGAGCTCAAAGTCTGAAGTTGCAGAAGTTCATGCCATAACCAAATGGAGCCTGGTGGGTACAAAGGTGCTCCTGTGGAGGAGGGCAGAGAACCAGGAGCAGACAGATGGTCTGGAGATACCCAGGTTGCACTGGGAGAGACAGTTCCCCTTCTTGGAGTGCATTTGGGAGAGGTGGCACAGCCTCTCAGGGACAAAAAAGCAGTCACCATTCAACTGCCCCAGTCATTAGCATACTAGTAGAGACACCTGTTGAGGGCAGCTAACCTGTATGCTGACTTTTTGTTGCACTTTACCATAAACTCCTAGTCCCTGCACATTCGCAGGACTACACTTTGGGACAAACTGACACCAGACAAAACATGGTGAGACCCTCCCCCAGATGATCAGCATGGGTCTGAGCCATGGTGGGTCCCTAAAATTTGGAGCTTTGAAACCCAGCCAGCATGCCTGAAATAAAACACAAGAGTACTGTGCCGCCTGGTGGGCATATGGCTTAGACACAGTCTGAAGGCAAGGATCAGAGGAATGCCTAGGACAAACAAGGGGAAAATATTTACTCTTCTGTGAGGGCTTCCCGAATAGCAGTGAGTGCAAGCTCCCCTCTCCCAGGATGAGAGACCTGTCTGATGCCATTTTCCCCTCACCGGACCCCCCAGCCCCTGCCCATCAGCATGGACAGGTATCCATGAGAAGCACAGCACCCCACAGTGGAGACTTCAGCCACTTACACCAAGACTTGCCCCTTTGCACTTTGCAGGTGCTTATGAACTAGGGCAAGTGTGTCTGAGAATCAGAACAACAATGCGCCCCTTCCCTAGAAGAGCAACACAAAACCCCTCATGCACCAAGTCTACTGACCATACAGTGCTGTAAAGCTTAAGCTCTAGGGGAAATAGGATCTAACTTCTTTTAATAAGCAGACCAAAATATACCTAGTTATAACTTGCCATACACTGGATAAGACCCAAACACTCCCCACTTCAGGCCAGGAGAAACACTACAGAGGACTGACCTGAAAGAAAGAGCAGCCAAAAAACAACAGCAAAGTACATACAGCATGCACAGAAAACTTCCCAAAGCACCAGGCCCTGGGCAGTATTACCTCTTCTTAATATAGTCATTACTCTCATGAGCAGGAAACATAAAAGTCTTCCCCAACACACAGAAGTCAGAGACCTAGAGACAATGCCAAGATGGAGGAATTAATGCCAAAAGAAAGAACAAGAAGAGGTCACAGCCAGGGATCTAATCAAAACAAATGCAAATAATATGGCTGAACCAGAATTTAAAACAATAATCAAAAGGATACTCGCTGGTTTCAGAAAAGCTTAGAAGACACCAGGGAGTCCCTTACTACAGAGATAAAAGTCCTAAAAACTTGTCAAGCTAAAATTAAAAAAAAAAAGTTATAACCAAGATACAAAACTGACTGGATGTAATGAGCACAATGATGGAAGAAGGGGAGGAAAAAGTAAGTGATATAGAAGATAAAATTATGGAAAATAATGAAGCTGAAAAGAAGAGGGAAAAAAAATACTGGATCATGAATGTAGACTTAGGGAACTCAGTGATTCCATAAAGCATAATAATATTAGTATCATAGGAGTCTCAGAAGAAGAGAGGGAAAAAGGGACAGAAGGTTTATTTGAGCAAATTATAACTGAAAACTTCCCTAATCTGGGGAAGGAAACAGACATCCAAATCCAGGAAGTACAGATAATTCCCATCAAAATCAACAAAAGCTAGTTAACACCAAGAAATATCATAATAAAATCTGCAAAATACAGAGATAAGGAAAGATTCTTCAAAGCAGCATTGGAAAAGAAAACCTAGCTTAAAGGGAAGACAAATCAGGTAAGCAGCAGATCTCTCCACAGAAATGTGTCAGGCCAAAATAGAGTGCCATGATATATTCAATGTGTTGAATGGGAAAAATATTCAGCCAGAGTACTTTATCCAGCAAGACTATCATTCAGAATGGAAAGAGAGATAGAGCTTCCCAAACAAAAATTAAAGGAGTTTGTGACCACTAAACCAACCCTGCAAGTAATATTAGAGGGGGTTCCTTGAGTGGGAAAGAAAGAGCAAAAGCAACACAAAGACTAGAAAGAACAGAGAAAATCTCCAGAAACAAGAATTTTACAGGTAATAATAAAATGGCACTAAATCCATATCTTTCGATATTGAAAAAAAAAAAACAAGTCCCATCTATGTGCTGACTACAAGAGACATATTTTAGACCTAAAGTCACCCCAAGATTGAAATTGAGGGGATGGAAAAAAATTTATCATGCTAATGAATGTCAAAAGAAAGCCAGAGTAGCCATACTTATATCAGACAAACTAGATTTTAAACCGAAGATTGCAAAAAAAGAGATGAAGAAGGGCACTATATCATAATAAAGGGGTATATCCAAAAAGATCTAACAATTGTAAACGTCTATGCCCCCCATGTGGGAGAACCCAAATATATAAATCAAATAATAACAAACATAAAGAAACTCATTGATAAAAACACAATAATAGTAGGGGACTTCAATATGCCACTTACAGCAAAGAACAGATCATCTAAGAAGAAAATCAAAACAAAAACAGTGTGCATGGAACATTCTCCAGAATAGATCACATACTGAGTCACAGATCAGGTCTCAACAAGTATAAAAAGATGGAGATTATACCGTGCATCTTTTCTGACCACAATGCTATGAAACTTGAAGTCAACTACAAGAAAAAAAAACTGGAAAGACCACAAATACATGGAGGTTAAAGGACATCCTATTAAAGAATGAATGGGTTAACCAGGAAATTCAAGAAGAAATTTTTAAAAAGTACATTGAAGCAAAGGAAAATGAAAACATGGCAGTCCAAAACCTTGGGATGTATCAAAAGCAGTCTAAAGACGGAAGCACAAAGCAATATTGGCCTACCTCAAGAAGCATAAAAAAGTGTCAAATATACAGTCTAACCTTACACCTGAAGAAGCTAGTAAGGAAACAACAAATAAAGCCTAAAGCCAACAGAAAACATGAAATCATAAAGATTAGATCAGAAATAAATTACATAGAAACAAACAAACAAAAAAACCAGTAGAACAGATCAATGAAACTAGGAGCTGGTTCTTTGAAAGAATTAATAAAACTAATAAATCCCTAGCCAGAGTTATCAAAAAGAAAAAAGAAAGGACCCAAATAGGTAAAATCAAGAATGAAAGATGAGAAACCACCACCAACAACACAGATAAACAAACAATTTTAAGAGAATATGAAAACTTACATGCCAACAAATTGGGCAATCTGGAAGAAATGGACAAATCCTAGAAACATCCAACTAACAATACTGAAACAAGAGGAAATAGAAAATTTGAACAGACCCATAACTAGCAAAGAAATTGAATCAGTAATCAAAAATGTCCCAACAAACAAAAGGCCTGGGCAAGATGGCTTCCCAGGGGATTTCCACCAAACATTGAAAGAAGAGTTAATACCTAGCCTTAAACTGTTCCAAAAAATAGAAATGAGAGGAAAACTTCCAAACTCATTCTACAAGGCCAGTATTACCTTGATCACAAATCCAGACAAAGACACCAATAAAGGAGAATTACAGGCCAATATCCCTGATGAATTTGGATGCAAAAATTCTCAACAAGATACTACTAAAACAAATACAGCATCTTTTCTTGATAAAAACCCTCAAAAAGAAAGGAATAGAAGAAACATATCTCAACATCATAAAGGCCATATATGAAAGCCCCATAGCTAATATCATCCTCAAAGGGGAAAAATTGAGAGCATTTCTTCTACAGTCAGGAACAAGACAGAGACATCCACTGTCACCACTGTTATTTATCATATTACTAGAAGTCCTGACACCTCAGCAATCAGACAACAAAAAGAAATAAAGGGCACCCAAATTGGCAAAGAAGCCAAATTTTCACTATTCACAGATGCCTTGATATTCTATGTATAAAACATGAAAAACCCCACCAAAAAATTGCTAGGACTGATACATGAAATCAACAAAGTCACAGGATACAAAAACAATGTATTAAAATCTGTTGCATTTTTGTACACCAATAATGAAGCAGCAGAAAGAAAAATCAAGGAATCAATCCCATTTACAATTGTACCAAAAACAATTAAATACCTGGGAATACACCTAACCAAAGAGGTAAAAGATCTGTACACTGTAAACTATAGAACACTTATGAACCAAATTGAAGAGGACACAAAGAAATGGAAAAATGTTCCATCCCCATGGTTTGGAAGAACAAATATTGTTAAAATGTCTACATTACCCAAAGTAATCTACACATTTAATGCCATCCTTATTAAAATACCACCAGCATTAGAACTAGAACAAATAATCCTAAAATTTGTATGGAACCATTAAAGTCCCCAAATACCCAAAGCTATCTTGGAAAAGAAAAGCAAGGTTGGAAGCATCACAATTCTGGACTTCAAGCTATATTATAAAGATTCAGTCATCAAGACAGTAAAGTACTGGCACAAAAAAAAGACACATAGATCAATGGAACAGAATAAAAAAACCCAGAAATTGACCCACAACTATATGGTCAACTAATTGTTGCCAAAGCAGGAAAGAATATCCAATGGAAAAAAAAAGTCTCTTTAACAAATCATTTTTGGAAAACTGGCCCGCCACATGCAGATGAGTGAAACTGGAAAACTTTCTTAGACCATACACAAAAATAAATTCAAAATGGATGAAAGACCTAAATATGAAACAAGAAACCATCAAAATTCTACTTATTTCTTAATTGGATTATATATTTGTGGATGTTGAAGTTATAGAATTTATAGATTTGGGATACTACTAACCCTTTATCACATATGTCACTGGCCAATATCTTCTCCTATTCCATAGGTTGACTTTTGGTTATGTTGATTGTTTCCTTCACTGTGCAGTTTTTTTTTATCTCGATGAAGTCCCAATAGTTCATTTTTTGTTTGTTTCCCTTGCCTATAGAGATGTGCCTAGTGAGAAGTTGCTATGGCCAAAGTAAGAGGTTGCTGCTTGTGTTCTTTAAAAATAATGATTATTATTGCCATTTCGTATATTTGAGTTTCTTCATCTAGATGTTCTCTAAATTGTTTTTAAATTATTAGTCATACATAGGCAGCACAGAAGAGCTATTGTTTCATTTAACATATTGGATTCTTATCTGTATTGTTTTTTTGCCATCCTTTATACATACACTATATTGTGGTGCTATTTTTAAGGCATTATCTCCAAATAAATGCAATGTCCAAAATCTAACTATAACAGCATGATTTTCTGTTAGAAGTCATCTGTAATTCTGTCAAGCAGTTCCATATAAAGCAAGGGATCAATCAGATGCATAGTGTGGAAATAAAACTACAGAGCTGATAAGTAGATTCCTATTGCCCTTTGCTCTGGTTTCCTGAAAACCTTATATCAAATTCATGGCTGGAGCTGAACCACATGCTGTGTCCCTTGTCAGACATTCGTTTCTAAAAAGGATATCTAATAACTTTATGAAAGCGTGTGCTGAAGAATAATCACAGGCCTTCGGGGGGTTTTCCTCCAAGACTTTCAGTACTGAGTGTCTCACTTTCAGATTATAAATCTGCCCCTATAACTTGCACTTTGGAGGGTTCAACTGAACTGAGAAGCAATGAGAAGGATTAGTGGATTGCTTCCTCTCCCTGTGCAGTAATGGGATATAAGCACTATCCACAAGCTCCTGAATCCTAACTAGATTGCAACACATCAGAAATTACACCTTTAGGATTTATATACATGTATCCATTCATGGATCCTATGTATAAGCATTACTTATGTATTTATAATACAGCTCCTGCTGCCATATGGCTTTAAAATGTCAAATTATGTTTAAATAAAGCATACAATCAAGAATTTTTAAGTTGGAAGGAATCACCTCATTCAACTATCATAGGAGGAAACAGAGGCTCGGAGATCTGAAGTGACTGCCTGAGGTGACCTTGTGAGTTAGCAAGCCTTCAATAATCATTATTACTATCAGGCAGAGAGACCTAGGATGTAGAAGCCCTAGGATAGGCCACAGTAGTGTGATTTAGGGGGGCCCTCCCCTTACCCTCTTCTGTTATATAATGTATGAAATTCTGTCAGTATATTCCTCTAAGATGAGGAATGTTTCAAAGTGTATCAGCTAAAACATTGTATGGGACAACTGAGATTAAAATCTTATATGGATGAGAAATGATCCAGAAAGGGGTAGGAAAGAAATCAGGGAGAATCTGTATTTACTTCATAATACTGTGAAAGACCAGATTGAAGTACACAGGATTCCTTAAAAACAATACCTCAGAAGGGGCATCTGGGTGGCTCAGTTGGTTAAGTGTCTGACTCTTGATTTTGGTTCAGGTCATGATCTCAGGGTCATGGGATCAAACCCTGCTTTGGGCTCCTTGCTCAGAGGGGAATCTGCATGGGATTCTCTCCCTCTCCTCTGCCCCCCTCCACTTACACATACACTCTCTCTCTCTCAAATAAATAAATCTTTTAAAACAAAACAAAACAAAACCTCAGAAAAGTTGAAACATTGGAGTGAAGCAAAGTGTACATCCATCTTTCCAGGAGGAGTCAGTGGTGGAAAGAGCAACTTTGGATTCCAGTTCTTGTATTTCATACTCATTTACTGTGTGACATGTATAATTATACAATCGAAAGAGCTAGCATTAACAAAGTACTAATCTGATGCACTGTTTTAGTATTAATTCAGAGGGATGAGTCCTTCACGAAGATCCACAAGTGTCTTCCTACAGTATCCTCTTTCTTAAATCATTTGTAGAATGTCTGAAATAGAAGGGCTTTCAGAGATCATTTAGTTCGCCCTCTTCATATTAGAGAAGAGAAAATTTAAACTCAGAAAAAGGAGATGATTTACAAAGCTTTTATATGTCAGGGCTCAGTGGACTATAGCTCTGGTGTCCTTGATCAGGCCAGTGAGTGTGTATTTACCATTCTGCTTCTCACCAAGATGCTAATCAGCTCTAAATTGGTGACCATTTCAAACCAGATAAAACAACCTCTTATATCATGATCTTTAGAAAAACATCATGACCAATGTTCATTTGCTTTCCTTTAATCTCTAGAATTTTCTGAATTTCAATCTCCTCTCTCTCTTTCCTCTCTACCCTCCCTTCTTTCTTTCCCTTCCCTTGTCCATAACAGTGACATCATTGGGAAGTGATAGTATAACAAGATAGAATTTGTTGAGCCAAACCAGGTGCTAGCTGCTCTCAAAGCTCAAGTTTTATTATTATACTGGGAGCTCCAATTGGTGGCTGAAGTGGGAATAAGAGTGGATATTTCTCGAATACTAGGTAAATCCATTTTATACAAGTGAATTTATAATCATGGTTTTTTGGGTTGGAAATACTGTTATATAAATTTTATCTGTATTACATGGTAGTGCACACACACACAACCACACAGGCACACACACAATCACACAAATATTTTTTTAAAGATCTATTTATTTATTTAGGTCAACAAAACAGCTGCAACTTTCTTTTTTTGCAGTTACAGAGTGGCATTCAGTTAATAGAACAACAATTATTTCATAGAAGCTACATCAGAGACAACTGAGGATGAAAAACTACCATCCCCATATATGACTAATTTGTGCTATGCACCAAAAAGAACCTGCTTTAAATTTTCATTCCAATTTACAACCCGCATATTGTACTAGGCAAGGTTAGTGGCTATTGAAAATACCACTGTATTTTCTGTACAGAAGACGCTGCATAGTTTAAAAACAAATCTTACACACCCTTACATTTCAATTTTTTTTCTTTAAAAAGAGTGATATGTGTACAGGGGGCTAAATGCTTTATAGAGAAGAAAAAAACTGTGCTAGAACCAACTTATTCATCATCATCATCCTCTTCATCTTCATCTTCTTCATCTTCCTCCTCATCTTCATCCTCTTCATCTTCCTCACCTTCCTCCTTTCCCTTCTTTTTCTTGCTCTTTTCAGCCTTGGTAACTCCCTTTTTTGCCACATCAGGCTTTCCTTTAGCTCAGTATGCAGCAATATTCTTTTCATATTTTTCCTTCAGCTTAGCAGTCTTCTTTTCATAAGCCTTCTTGTCATCTGCAGTAGGGTTATTCCACATCTCTCCCAGTTTCTTTGTGACATCACCAATGGCTAAGCTAGGATGTTCTCCTTCGATTTTTGGGTGATACTCAGAACAAAACAAGAAAAAGGCTGAAGTAGGCCTCTTGGGTGCATTGGGATCCTTGAAAAGCCCCCCTCCCCCATTAGGGAGGATATAAGTTTTCATTTCCCTTTCACAACAGGCCTTGTCTGCCTTTACCATGTCTTCAAATTTTCCTTTCTCTTCAGCAGACATGGTCTTCCACCTTTCTGAGCACTTCTTAGAAAACTCTGAGAAGTTGACTGAAGCATCTGGGTGCTTCTTCTTGTACTCCTCTCAGCAAGTTTGCACAAAGAATGCATATGTCTCTCAGCTTCTTAGGATCTCCTTTGCTCATATTTAATTATTTTCCTCAGCGAGACACAGAGTTGCCCAGTGCCCATCTGGCTTTTACTTGTCCTGGTGCTCTCTCTATGGAGCTCAATGTACTGTAATCTATTTATTTATTTTTGAGAGAGAGAGAAAGCATGCAAATGCAAGGGGGAGGGGCAGAAGGAGAGGGGGAGAGAGAATATCAAGCAGACTCCCCACTCAGGGCGGAGCCCAACTTGGGGCTCGATCTTATGACCCCAAGATTACAACCTAAGTCAAAATCAAGAGTCAAATACTTAACCAACTGACCAACCCAGGTGCCCCCACACAAATAATTTTTAGAAGAGTGGCCATGTAAATTATCTTTGTAGGTAGCAAACTAAGATTTCTTCTTAACTGGAGTTAATTTTCTAAGACTAACACTTGCTGGGGCCTGTTTACTTTTAGCAAATTACTTTCCATTAGATGGAAACCAATATTATAGAATTATGTGTCCATTGCCTCACGTGTCTAAGTTTATAGTTTATGAAATAGGGACCTGGGGAGTCTCAGCTCAAGGAGGAATAGAACAAATACTAGCATCAAGGTCTACCAGTCCAGAGCTCTTCCTTTCTACTGTGTGCTAGTGCTTCTATTCTCTACTATCATATATTTTTGTTTATTCAGAGGATGGCTTCCTCGTGATCTTTGATTTGATTGAGAACCAGAGTAATGGCAAGCCAAATTCACTAGGTTGTTTTCTCCTGTAGTACATATAACAAAGCAGAATGTTTAAATGAACCATCCTATCATTCTCTTTAAAACCTCTGGTGTCAGAAATACCATTTCAAGCCTGTTTCATTCAAGATATGTTAAATTCAAAGAGAAGTGTGTAAGATCACAGGATGGGGTTAATACACCCTAGAGGGATATGCACTGACTTTTCTTCAGTTCACATGGAGAATAATACCAGTTATCCTGACTTGAATAAAAATAGCACTGTAGTTAATAAAAAGTATTTTGCTTGGGACATAGAATTGACTATGGTCTCCATCTTGTGAGTGTTTGTCAGACTTTAAAGCAAAAATGTGTACAAAGGGACACCTGGGTGACTCAGTTGGTTAAGCGTCTGCCTTTGGCTCAAGTCATGACCCCAGGGTCCTGGGATTGAATCCCGCATCAGACTACTTGCTCAATGGAGGGTTTGCTTCTCCCCCTGCCTGTTTCTTCATCTGCTTGTGCTCTCTCTCTCTGACAAATAATAATAAAATCTTTTAAAAATTGTGTTATAAAAAGTCAAGTGCCTAAGTTTAAGAGTAGAATAAACATTTCACCTTATATTTGTATTGTGCTATATAGTTTTTAAAAGAAATTCCAAAATTCACTTTATTTTTGGCACCTCATAACAGTCATGTGAGATAAGCAGCAATGCAATGCTGCTTATAGGCAATGCAAGGTGTTTTTGTCTTTGTTTTTGTTTTTAAGATAGTACAGCTAAAGCCTAGGGAACACTAAAGCAATTTGGTAGTAAGTGGCTGTAACAGGACTAGAACTTAAGTCCTTTGACTTGTCATTCAGTATGCTTTCTATTTATATTTCTTAATTAAAGTAAATAATCTCCATTATCAATGTTTCCATGTTCCAACCACACAGATTTGTATAGATAACTGCATTAATAGAAATAATACAGAAAACTCTATAATTCAAAACTGAGAGTAGATGACCTATTAAGTAGAAGCTACACGCTTTTACAAAAAACATTGATTGATTGATTTGAGAGAGAGAGAGAGAGAGAGAGAGAGAGCATGTACTCATGAACAGGGGTGGGGCAGAAGCAAAGGAAGAGAGACAAAATCTCAAGAAGACTCCCTGCTGAGCATGGAGCGCAACGTGAGGCTCCATTTAATGACCCTGAGATTATGACCTGAGCCTAAATCAAGAGTCAGATGCTTAACTGACTGAGCTACCCAGGTGCCCCAGAAGGTACAAATTTTATTGAAGAGCTATCATATGTATATTTCATTTTATGGGACACAAAATGCCAATTCACTAATCTTGAATAACTGTTTTAAGTTTTCCCATGTAAGATCCAACATATACAGAGATTTGGATCACTAGAGTGAAGTTGATTCTGAAAATGGAAGGAGAGAGAAAATGAGAGAGAGAGAGTTTTAATAACCTATGGTGCAGCAGAAACTGTCAGGAACGACTTACCAGTTCTATCCAGGAAGGTCAAGAAGACAACAGGTAGAAACCAAAAGTAAACAAGTCCACAGACCCTCTACTCTCATTTAAGAATTCCCACTTGAGATTCAGCAAGAGTTATCTAGAGATTCTGCTGCTTATATGTTAGCAGTTGAATTGATTAAAAATAAAAGGTGCTACTCTTCTTGGGTTTTTAGGGACCAGTGAAAATCAAACATTTCTGTGCCAGGTACAAGGGAATTGAACTATAACATGGGAGTAGGTGCCTGGTGTAAAGGAAGAAGTGAGAAGTGGATTTTGGGCTATTATTGTTAGAAAGGCATACATAAATATGACACAGAGTATAAGATTTAAAGAACAAAGTGTTCACTTTGGGCTCGATAAATAAGATCAATGACAAGAAAAAGGGAAAATTCACCTCCTATGTGCTCTCATAGCATAATGGATTCCCCATTACCTCTTCATACGTTCATCCTCTTATTTGTCTGCCATTCCGAACAGGTTGGAAAATCTGTGAGGTCATGAAAATGTCCTTATTGTTCTCTGCTTTATCTTTAATGTCTTGTATGGTGCCAAACATGTAGTAAGATTTCAAACATGTCTGTTAATGGAAAGAAGGGAGGAAAAAAAGAAAAGAGACAGGATGGGGGGTGGAAAAGGGAGAGGAAAGAATGGATGGTGAGAGAGACCTAAAAAAGAAACAAATTTACCTGAGACTGATATTGTTACACTTAATTGCATTTATGCAATATATCTGCTTAAATGTTTACTCTTCCTGATTGGAATGTAGACCAAACAGCATTAAAATATTATGCCATGTGTATTTATCTGCATGTATGATTCAATAAAGAGTAAAAATGTGCCTTTGAAAAAAATCCTGTAAAATATATTCAAATTACAGACTTGTAGTGGGCACTATTTCTTGTAATGAATCTTCCCTGCAGTAACTTAAAATTTCGAGTTTTTTTCCTATAATAATATGTTAATACCTGCTCTAAGAATATGCCACTAGTTTCCTATAGACATTTCATTCTATATTCAGAAATAAGCTTAACATTCCATAATATAAAACCAGTTCTGCTCTTCTGTCTGCCAATGACTATGGAGAACTTTCTAGAGTCTTTCACTTTTTCTCCCTCATGTGCTTCAGATGCTCTGAGACCTACATGGAAACCATGTACTTATCTATTTCTCTTTGTCTCTGTTTATAGTTCTGTTGGTGAGGTTGTTTTCATCTATCAGATAGTTCACAACTTTTACTTTGAAACTGAGAAGTTGCTTGTGTATATAAAATATGAGGTCAAAAGCAAAGTTTGGAGTAAGTAGCTAGTGCTTTGAAATCATAGCAACACCCAGCAGAACTAGGAAGTGAAGACATGTTGGTTTCCCAGCTTCTTAGTCCAAGAAAAAAACATTGATTTGACTTACAGGGAGCTAAGCTGAAGAACACTGGAAGTGATCTTTCTCCTTTTGTGCTATTGAAATTAAAATGTGCTCATTTCCAGAAGCCACTTCATATAACGTATGCTAAGTTATCATACCAAATTCCAACATTTAGTAATTCAGGTTGTTTCACTGGTCCTCTTAAAGCTTGTTATTTCCTCATGGGATTTAATAATTGTGTTTTGAAAATCACCAGCTATAAATACAGTTAGCTTCACGAGTATATTCAAATTTAGGCTTTAAAAAACTATTGTAACAGAACATCATATTTTTTAAAAGATTTTATTTATTTATTTGAGAGAGAGAAAGAGAGAGAAAATGATCAGGGGGAAGGGGCAGAGGGAGAAGGAGACTCCTGCTGAGCAGAGAGCCTGATAAGGGGCTCAATCCCAGGGCCCTGAGATCATGACCTGAGCCAAAGGCAGCCACTCAAAAAACTGAGCCACCCAGGCACCCCCAGAACATCATATTTTTAAAGTTATGTTTAGATTTCTTTAGAAAATGCCAAACGTATGCAAAAGTAGAGGAAATAGTGTTCCAGTCACCTAAACTCCCAAAACTTCAATAGCCCTCTTGGTTCACCTATACTTCCATTCACTCCACTCCATTTTGCCCTGGGATTATCAAAACTTTAAATAAAGTGTCCTCAACTACTTTAAAATTACATTTTCCCAAAAATGATTATTTAAAACCATGGTAACAAAATATATAATGTAACAAATTACATGTACCTATACCTTAGATGAATATTAAGGTGATTACATTGCAGCAATAAGTTATAGATGTTAATATAGCATTTGTTACAATACAATAAAATCAATGTAGAAATGCTATATATGCAAATTCACAAGCAAGTATATATGTAATATTTATATCTTCTATAGTCCTGTTTTTAGGCATCAACTTCTTCTTTAAGGTCAACTGATTCTCAATGCCTTTTTTTTGTTGTAAAAGTAATTATTAAGCCTTTTAAAATCATGCCTTTTAAAATATATTAAAAAGCTTATCCAAAGACATGGACATAGTCAAAAACAGAAACATAATTGATACTAATGAGCTTCCAAACTCAAATACTCTAGTCAGATCACTGTAATAGCTCTTTTGTCATTACAGTTACCAGGAAATGTGCCTGATGACTTTCTGCTTTGATATTCCAAGGACTAAATTATTATTGTTTATTTTATAGACGTATCAGGTGGGAATACTATTTTGAGCAATATTTTATTATTTGGAAATAAGAAGGAGAAAATACAAGACAAAGTTGTAAAAAAACAATATTTGTAGAAGCCAATTATAGGAGAAGAAAAAAATATTGTTTCATTATGCAGTTATGTTAAAGCACCTTAGCAAAATTCACTGGACATACAGTATATTTTATTTAGGTTCTATGATAAATAGTCTAGAAAGATTAAGTAAGAGGTACTTTTTGTAAAGTTAATGATAGATTAGCTAAGTTCCCAATCAAAGAAAAAACAGTTTAAAAGCACATGGTATATTTAAGGCCAAGGAGAAGATTTTATCTCTACAATCTTTTATTGCAAATCATTGTAAATATTTCTTCATAATGGCATTAATTGCTAAGAACATACATATACTGACCTAAAATGGAAGTAAATCTTTTTGTTTGAGTTATTTTTCAAAGTATTAGTAACATGTATTTATTTATATTTCATTTCCAAACTGTAAGAAAGCACTATAGGCAAAATATTACATAAATTTATATAGACCACTTTGCTACTAAAAAAAGATTAAATATTTTTTTATAAAAGTGGATTTAGAAGTACAGTAAAGATATGCAAAGGAAATTGAGAATGTTGCTTAGTAAAATGCTTCAGTTTAACATAAGTTCTATAGGAGCATTATCAACAATAGCCAAGTTATGGAAAGAGCCCAAATGTTCATCAACTGATGAATGGATAAAGAAGAGGTGATATATATAGCTATATATATATAGCTATATATCGATATATAGCTATATATATAATGGAATATTACTTGGCCATAAAAAAGAATTAAATCTTGCCATTTGCAACGACATGGATGGAGCTAGAAAGTATTATTCTAAGCAAAATAAGTCAGTCAAAAAAAACAAATACTTGTATGATTTCACTCATATGTGGAATTTAAGAAAGAAAACAAATGATTATAAGGGAAAAAAGAGAGAGGCAAACCAAGAAACACACTCAACTACAGAGAACAAAATGGTGGTTACCAGAGGAGTGGTAGGTGGTGGGATGAGTTAAATAGGTGATAGGTATTAAGGAGGGCACTTGTGATGAGCACTGGGTGTTGTATGTAAGTGTTGAGTCACTAAATTTTACACCTGAAACTAATATTACACAGTATGTTAACTAAGTGGAAAAAAGTAAAAACTTAAAAAAAAATAAGTGTTCTAGTTAAGATAGAAATGTAGCATCAGGATCTCAGCAAAAATATAAAGATGGACTTTTTTTCTGAAATCTCTTGATGTATCATCTCTCCTTATTGCTAACCTTCTGTATCTGCATGCCCTGAACTCCTTCTATCAGAGAAAAATGCCACTAATGTGATATTGATTTAATGGATTAACTCTCCAGGGACATTTGCATTTTAAAAGACCGCCACAGAAAGGGCCATATTTAACCCAAAGGAGCTCTGGCAAATATGCTGAAGTTTAATATATATTCCTCTCAGTGAAAGATTTACTATAACTTTCTGTTTTGTGCTTTTAAAGTATAGAAATTATCATTTTGTTTTCACTTCAGTTTCTCAGGGCCACACATTATGAGCATCACACTTACATGAGGGCTACAGATCACTAATTTAAAACTATCACTTCCACATGATATTCTTTGGAATATCTTTTACATTTCCTGGGCTGTGAGCTCCTTGAGAGTTGACTGTGCCTTATTAATTTTGGCATTAGTAGCATGTGGCACAGCCTGGCAAATAAGAAATACTTAATAAATGCTTGTGGAATGAATCAATGCATAAACAAGTAGAGACTTGTCTATTTACCATATAGATCCTCAATGTGATCTCACACAAAACTGTTTGACATATGTAAATTATAAAAATACCTAACATATTAATACTATGTATTAAATATCAAGCCTGTTACAATTAATTCTGTGTGTGTGTGTGTAACTTGCATATGTATGTGTACATCTCCCGTGAAATATTAGGACATACATATATATTGGTTCCTGGCACAGATCTCCTAAAACCATTATGATTTTCTAAGTGACAAGAGCACTAGGAACATCTTTTGTTTTAATTTGGCCTCTGACCCAGGTTCCTGACACAGAGCTAACTTCCTAGGAATTTCCTGGGTGATAGCTGTTTTCTTTTGTTCTAAAGAAGTGACTCTTGGTGGACTCCTGGATGGGATTTTGCCACCAGAAAGACCAAGCCATGATTCTAAGTAGATAATGTCAGAACTGAATTGAACTGTAGGATACCCAGCTGGTATCAGAGAATTGGTCTGTGTGGAAATAAACTCAGAAACTTGTCGTCAAAAATGTTAAGTGTGGTAGTACTGTGAGAATAAAGGAAAGCAGGAATTTTTCCTAGACATTACCCCACTGGTTAATGTGTTCTTTTAGAACAGAGAACACGTCATGCTCATCTTTATAATTCACAAACATGGGGCCTGACACATAGTAGGTATTCAATTCATTTTTCCCCAAATAAACGATTGATGGACCATATAGATAAATTAAAAAAAAAACCTAAGATATAATTTATATTTAATTCATGAAGATTTCTTATTCTGTTCCAAATAATATTTTTCTTCAGAACCCTGGAAAGCTTGATACTACTGTTAAGGACTATTAGCTGATTTGAAAATTCAAATGATAGTAATCAAGAGTGGTGTGTAAACCACAGATGTGAAGGAGAGAGAACAAGGCAGAGGTGGTACCCCTTCAACCCCCTAAATCTTTTATTTCACTTAGTTTAATTTTCTCACCAATTATTGAGATGTAATAGAATTATGTGGGATTGATGATACTTTAAAAATGCAAAATACAAAGTGAAATATGCACCTAAGAAGCAAAAATCACCAGTAGGTATTCTATTATCTCATGAACAGAATATGAATTAATAATGCAATTCCATGTGATAAAAATATGATGATCCTGGTATGCATTAACAAAAGCTAGAAATATTATTTCTAAATTTATGTCTGCCTATCTATTTACCTATAACTTCTAATCACTTCCAACAATCTTGTGATCTATATTCTAATATTACTGTCATTTTATTGATGAGCAAATTAAGACTAACCATGTTAAAGCAACTTGCTCAAGTCACACAGATATAAAGTTCATTTTTTGCTAGATCATGATGCCTTTGGAATAGTCCATGAGCCTACCCAATATTCTCCTGTACAAAACCTACTCATTGCCTAAATCTCTCTGCTTTAGCTCATGCTGTTTCTCCTGCCTGGAATGACATTTCTAGTCCATCTTCATATGCCCAAAGTGTATCTGTTTTTCAAAGATACACCCAAGTCCGTTTTAACCTTGGAGATTTTCCAATAATTCCCACTGTGTCCCTTAGCGTAGTAGGCAGTATTCTAAATATGGAGAGCCAAGATCCCTGCCCCCTGGTTATTCAATCAAACATTAATCTAGATCATTTTCTGAATGGATTTTATAGATATAATTAAAATTCCAAGTCAATTGATTTTAAGATAAGAAGAGTAACTCTGTGGGCCTGACCCAATCAGAAAAACCCTTTAGAAGCAGAGAATTTTTACAGAAGACAGAGATTCAAAGCATAAGGGGATCTGGTGTATCATTCCTGGCTTGAAGCTGGATGAAACCCAAAAAAATGTTGACAACATCTAGGGCCTGACAGCAGATTCCAATTGATAACCAGCAAGGAAACAGATATCTCTGTCCTATAACCATAAGGAACTGAATTCAGACAACAACATAAATGAGATTGGAAGCAGATTCTTCCCTGGAGCCTCCAGATAACAGCCCAAGCTAACTGACACCTTCATTTTGGCCTTGTGAGACCAAGAACAGAGAAGCTGGGTAAGCCTACCTGTACTTTTGACTTAAAGTACTACTAGCTAGTAAATTTGTGTTGTTTTAATCCATTACGTTTGTGGCATTTTTTTATACAGTAATATCATAGGTTGGTGCTTGATTCAAACCAACACCTGAGTATATTACATTACTTACATAATGTGTGTGAAAATATTAAAATATTGATAATCTTGAATCTTTTTTATATGGCTGTCTTATCTCCTAAATATGCTTTAAGCTGTTTTATAGCACAGACCATGTTTTATAATGAAAAAAATTAAAACCTTTACCACTGAGATAAGCAGATCACTGACACACAATGAATAATTGATAAAGTGAACATAAATAAACAGACTGTCCAACTCATCAGTGTTGGCTTTCATTCCTGAAATATCATAAAAGAAGCTGCTGGGATTCTTAGCTATTTGTCATGAAACTATTTTTGTAAAGAAGCAGGCAGTTTGATTTGAAAGGCCATGTATCAATAGCTAATATTGTCCATAGTAAGGAATATATGTGCTTTGCTAAAGAAATAACATGTGCTTGTTTAATATAAAATGCTATAATTAAGGTTCACATGGATGCTGTAGATGTTATTATTGTGCTTGTTGCCAAGGCAACCATATGTACTATGTTCAAAAAGGTTGACTTTTTTTTCCCTCTCCTAAGTGAGAAAGAAAAAAAAAATCTTACTTAAAAACCTGTTTAGAAAGGAACAACCTGGCATTTTTAAAAGCTGGTATTTCACTTCATCTTATCAAAAGTCATTCCCCCAAAAATGTCAACCCTAAAAGCACCAGCTTTTTAATCACTCCATTTATTTATTTTTCAGGGATTGCTGTTTGGTTTTTTTATGGGCTTTAGGACTCCAGTTTTATTCCTTTACCTCATCCTCCACACTAGAGCAAACACCACATTCATACACATACTCACCTGAATATACAACAAGCATTTCCATATTATGTCGTTGTCATACAGTCATATTCTAAGAATGAACTTTCTATATTCCAGTGACTATATTTACTATTTTCAATAAGTCAAATAAGGCACTGTTTGAAAATTTGGGCATTTTGTCATATTGCCATAGTCATCTTGAGTCATTGACAAATAATGTGGTTTATTCCCATTATCAAACACTTAAGCAAAGAATGTATTAGAGAAAAAGACAACAAGTTTTGTACAAGGAGAAATCATGCACAACTGATCTATTATAATTCTCTAGGAGGAAAATACACATGCAGATAAAGGGAGTCCAGTAGCTATAATCTATTTAGATTCCCCCCAAAAAACCTTAGATTAGATTCTACATCTTCAAAGACTGTTGAAAAACAAAGTGAAACAAACAATAAAAAAAAAGCATACCACTACAGAAAATCATCAAATCACAAAGGAAGAGAGCAAGAGAAGAAGAAAGGAACAAAAGAATTACAAAATAGCCAGAAGATGATGAATACAATGGCAATAAGTCCATAAACAAACAAACAAACAAAACAACAAACAAACAACCTTCATCACTGAATAGAGAATTGAGTTTGATTTAGGAAACAAATAGGCATTTCTAAAATAGAAAGGCAGCAGAGTTCCCTCGGATTTGGGTAGCTAACATTTTACAAATGATCCGAAGTAGAGCATAGTAAAGTCTTCAAGCCAGCAGATGTCCTCAAGCACTCTTGGGCAGTTAAATGGTCAAGGAATGTAGGAAGACCTAGAAAGGTGTTGTGGCTGTGGAAAGTGGCAATGTGGGAATATCTTTAGGGAAATATTATCTAAATTGTACTCAAAGAAAACTCAAGAAAGGATCTAGGAGTCAACAGAAACTATTTCCCAGAGACATCTGCTCAGTGTGTTGTGGAGGGGAGAGAGAGAGAAAGAGAGAAAGAAAAGAAGGAAGAAGGAGAAGAAGAAGAAGAAGAAGAAGAAGAAGAAGAAGAAGAAGAAGAAGAAGAGGAGGAGGAGGGGGAGGAGGAGGGGAGGGGGAGGGGAGAGGAAGAAGAAGAGGAAGAAGAAGAAGAAGGGGAGGAGGAGGAAGGGGAAGAGGATGGGGAAGAGGAAGGGGAAGGGGATAGGAAAGGGAAGCGGATAGGGAAGAGGAAGGGGAAGAGGAAGAAGGAGAAGAAGGAAAGGAAAAAAGAAATAACGGGGGTACTTCATTAGAAGAGGAATGAGATTGAAAATGGCAAACATTCTTCCTTTGATTGGAGATTATTGGTGCAATTCTGATCAGTAAACTAAGGATTGTAAGCAAAGGAATAAAAGAAACAGATCAAGAACATGGGCAGATTGTTTCCAAAAATGGAGATTGATGGGAGGTAATGACTAATATACGGACATAATTTACTTTTTTTTTCAATTTTAATTTACTGATTCCCTGAATACTAGAATGATAAAATTTGAGAAAAGTTCAGCAAAGAAAAAAAAAATACACTGAAGACCTACATCCTACAATGAAGAATAGATCTATGGAAACTCTATTGCCAGAAGTTTTTTATTTCATCTCTTTCTTAAGTAATAGACTTTATTTCTAACTGCTTACTCGATACCTCTGCTCGATTCTTACACAGACACATTAAAGTTAACATCTGTAAAACCAAATCCTTTTCTGCCCTCATACTTGCTTTTCTCCCTTTGTGTGTCCTTCTCACTGAGTAGCATCTCATGGCTCTTTTCAGTACCTTCCTGTCCCCAAAATCCCTCTGCTTTTGGCACAGCCAAACATTTTCGAATCCTGAAAGTTTGAGTGCTGAAATATGCCCCAAATCTGAGCCCACTTCTCCATTCCTATTGCTACCACCTGGGTCCAACCCCTAATCATAGTTTGCCTGGACTATGTTAGGAACTTCCTAAAGAGTTCTAATCTGCCGCTATTCTTTCATTTCTCCTCTTTCCAAATCACCTGCACCTAGTTTCAAGACTTACCTTCAAAATTCTTGTTTAGTCGTATGATGATCTTACAAAAAATTTTCAAAAGTCTCCTACTGCGCATAGAATGACATCCAAACTACTTACTCTGCCATTTAAGCTCTAACACAGTCTTGGTCCTAACTGCTTCATCTCCTGTCTTAACACTGTTTTCCACTCCAGGGTCCCTAAGCTCCAGGCACAGGCTACTTGCAATTTCCAGCATACTCCGCGAACTTACATGTTCATATTTCTATTATAGCATTCTATCCCTTCTTATTATAGTTAATTGTTCCTTGAAAGCTTATGCACCCCCGGAGAGCAAATAATACCTTTTGTTACATAGCTATAAAGGGAAAAAAGTAACTACATAAACATTGAATGAATGGATGATTGAACAAACAAATGATTAGAGACCATGTAGGCTAGAAATATGAATAGCTTTCATAACATTTTTCCAATAAGTTCATAACTGACAGAGCCATAAAAAAGACCAAAGATAATACCTTATTTGAAAAAAAGATGTATTACTAGTCCAATAGAAGGTGTACCCTTACTATGTTATAGAAACAGTGAAAGAATCTGTATCAGTTTGTACTAGTTCATAGCAGTATTTTAAAGATACAACTTTTTTTGAAGTTTCTAGGTTCATACTTTTTTTACATAAAAAAAATTACTAAAGCTATTTCTGATGCTTGTTTGGGTGGATTCCTGATTTGAAGTGCCATATAGATTCTGGTCATTTTCTATGCTCCTAACACTGATTGCCATCAGCCATAAAACTCAAAGCTGCCAAACTTTCTTGAAGAACACAAATAGAAAGTGATCTGTCAAATGTTATAAATGGAAGTACCTAGTTTGGAATTGCAGGGGGCAGTTCAATTTAGAAAGTAAATTTCCCAAACCTTAAAGCATTTGCAAACAATCACAGATGTAGTGACAAAACAAACACAAAAATAAGCTTGAGTGTTTTTTTTAAAATCCATTTGATACTTACAGTAGAGGTGCTAAAATTTCATTTAGAGAAATTGTTAATAACTCTTCTTTATTAAAATGTAATTAGGCAGTGATCACAAACTCTGACACTTTGGATTTGTGTATTCTGTAAATAAGGAACACCTTTGTATGCTAATTGCCTAGTTCTATTCCTGTGTGTCCCTCCCACCCACCAATAAACTTTACTTTCTATATTTATGCTGCTTTCTAAGACACAGCTCCCAGTGCATAATAGACACATAAGACTTCAGTATATGCCTCTATAGAATCAGATTCCGTTCAGAAGAGGTTTCCTTCTTTCTGTTCCTTTTCTTTAAAACAATCATTTTTTTTTCATTGCAAAAGTAAAAGCTCTTCATCAGCAAGGGATTTGCCACTTCAGGAATATAGTACTTTTCATATAGCATTCCATATAATATTGCCTTGCTGCTGCTCTGTTTTTACTACATAAATTCAGCCCACATCCGCTGGAGAGGAGTGTGGAAAAACCACACATTTGTCAGTGGAGTCCTGGCATTTGATTTTAGACATCCCTCAAGCTTGCAAGACAACATGCTGTCAAACTTGAGAAGCTCAGTACATCTAACACAAAGAGTTCAAGGGCTGACTGCTGAATCTAATCTAAGTGCCAGGTTCCAAAGACTTTTCATACCTGGGCTTCGCTGACGGGCTCTCATCTATAGTTCATCTGTCCTTTTCAATGTATGTACAGTAGCAGTTGGGGCTGTGCAATTTTCCTTCTCCAAGAAAGGTATTGATTGCTCAGGAGTTATTGTCATAAAACGCTCAGGAGCATTTTAAAATAAAATATGCTTTACTTTTATCATCAGAGGGAGAAGTATATTGTATATTGTAATTTACTGATGCTAACTCTAGATCTGCAGGTTTGTTGCTTCAGTGATTTAGTGGATTCTCTATGGATAATTTGTTACATCTCTAATTTGAACATATATCTGCAGCATGTGTTTAATATTATGCAGTTTTCAGCGAAGCATGAAGGTTTTGGCACTACAAAGCAGAAAAGTGAAGGGATTTTGTGGCTCTGAGGACTGGTCATGAGGTAACTGAGCTAGTTGGAAAATCAAATTCAAAATCACACCAACACAAAGGTCATAGTGAGAAAGGATAGCTGGGTAGAAATCTCTGAGACAATACCAGTGGCAAAAGCAAACTTGCAAACAACCTAACAAAATACCTTTTACCAACAGAAGAGTAATTAACTTAGTTTTCATATGTTAATTACATGTTGACAGCAAGATAAAATGCCATTCTTTCTTTAACCCTCACAGTGGTCTCCTTAGTGCTGGAAATACATGGCTGTGTCAGGAGGATGTCACCTCTCTGGGATTCTAGAAAAATGCATTTTTCAAATGGTGATCTGCTAAGGTGGAAGTTCACTCTTGGAGAAGAGGCTATTTAGGAATTCTAAGGGGGCACCTGGGTGGCTCAGTTGGTTAAGCGCCCGACTCTTGATTTCGGCTCAAGTCATGATCTCAGGGTTGTGAGATCAAGCTAGGTGTTGGGCTTCACACTGGGTGTGGAGCCTGCTTGAGATTCCCTTTCTCCCTTTCTCTCTGCCCCCTAATCCTCCTATCTCTCTGGAAAAAAAAAAAGACTTCTAAGGAGTTCACAATAGGAAAATTAAATTCCCTTAAAATATGTTTAAATAGCAGGAGAGATATTACATGGGTAAACTAAAGAAAGGGAGATAAATATACTAAAAATGCAAAGGCAAGGTAAAAGCAGACATTTGTGAATGTAAACTAAAAATCTCAGAATTTGGGGATATCCTTTGCTGTCCTATCACTTGTTCTGTTCATCTCTCTACTTGAGGGTTTGGGATGAGCCATTCAAATAGCAGAACATATTCTTTCCTTTTATTTGAAATTATTATAATATTTGCAAATAAACTTTGCACCATCATAGTCTAATAGGCTCTTTCTGTTACCAAGGCTGTGCAGGCACCTAATTCCTGCTTCTCCCTCTCTTCTTTGTGTCATTTCTTTCATCCAACCCCATATGTCAGACAATCTTAGACATCAATTAACCACAAAGCATGTCTTACCCAAATGTGAATTGTCCCAAAGCATGGTTCATTACTCATTTTGAAAAGCTATTGTAAAATGTACAAAACCTGATTTTGTTGCCACCCAGATTATTAGAAATAAATAAATGCTGAGGCTAGGGGATAAGTGTGCCTTTTGAAGGAAGAAACACCTGTGCCAAATAGGCTATGACTCACACCAGGATGAGACAATAGCAAGATATTCGCCTGTCGGGATTTTGCACTATTTGTGTTTTCTGATATTTTCAATAAACCGCTTCCCACTTCTAATTATTTCTGATGAATAAAATGAATTTTTGAAATCCCTCCAGCTTTTAAAACCAAACCTGATTTATGAAGCTGTTTGTTCAAAATATCTTTTCAGCTCCTGTAGCCTGAAAATATTCCAATTTCAAACCACAGAAGATTCAAATAGAACTGTCAAATCTCACCTAGTCTTCCTTACCAACCCCTAATCTGCTACTCTGTATGCTCTGCAAGCACAGCTTTGGAAGCCAATAAATTAATATTTGAGATGCTTAGCAGTCTGCTTTGCTGCAGCTCTTGTATCTTTGAGGACAAAATATACAGTAAGATTTTCCATGGGGAATAAACAGTCTTTGCAGTAGATGATTTCAAAGCTTGAGTGCTTTAGCCCTTTACCGAATGCAGTAAATTTGAGGTAGATTGTAAGCCCATTTATACTTTGACTTTTAGAATGCCTAACAACTTTCAGCAACTACAAATCATTATGCAAATGCAATAGAAACATATTTTGTGCAATAAAACTCCTATCATTTTCAGTAAAAAATAAAATGTATATTTCTCTATGTAGGTTAATCATAAATAAGTGTCTACCAACTATTTTTTTCATGTAATGTAACACCCCAAATTTTATTGTATTAATTCATTTGGTACTTATGATGATCATGGCTTAATACAGACTGATTGAAACATCATAGAGCCCACTCCAAAAGATTCATTGGCTTCCTTAAAAGGTTTTATAGCATCATCCTACTAGGTGTATTAAAAATAAAAAGTAGGTTAGAGTAACTGTAAATCAGCCATTTAATAAGATTTGAAAATCCTACATAAAGAGTTAGTGATATCAAAACATTTTTTCTCAACATTACAAATAAAAGGTTTCTAATTAAGTTTACAATGAAATGAACTGCTAGAGAGAATCAGAGCATGGAACCTATTGGGCCAAATTCATTTAAATGCATCTTAACCTTCATTTTGCCTGCTGTGTCACTTTTCTGTATTAATGTAGCAGATGAGACCCTTAAGCAAACATTAAAAAACACATTTTATAAGATGAATTATCTTCATTTCTAAGCCAATTTAATAATTAATTTAGAAATCTATTACAAAATTAACAACAGTATGCTTTTGTTTAACTCCATAATGGAAGATATTCCATTCTTACACACTCCTTTATATGTAATAGCTTCTGTTGTTTTAATTTACATAATCTAAAATTAAACTTTTTTTGTTCAATGATTTATATCGAATAATATTTTTGGTCGACCTCTACGACATTGGCCAAAGCAAACTTTTTCATGACACATCTCCAAAGGCAAGAGAAACAAAAGATAAAATGAACTTGTGGGACTTCATCAAGATAAAAAGCTTCTGCACAGCCAAGGAAGCAGTCAAAAAAACTAAGAGGCAGCCCACGGAATGGGAGAATATATTTGCAAATGATATTTATTAAATATGATCACAAAACCAAACTCCTCTAACCTTCACCATGACCTCTCATTGCACTTCATGATTGATTTGCTGTTTAATGCTACTGGATTTAGAGACCATAAAGTTATAAATGGGGACAATTCAAATCTGTGCACAACAAAACACTAGATTTTTCAGATTTGGAGAGGGATTGTGGGGAAGTTTTAGCCACTTAGACCTTCTTAAAATCAAACTGGTTATTTATGTGCAATCTCGTGTTTATTTTATGTTCTTCTTGGTTCATCATTTATTTTGGGCACATTGAAATTCTTTGTACAGGTATGCTGTATAATTTGGCCTATTAAATACATAGCTAAAGATTTAATATGTCACAGTTTCTAAACAGTGTAATGGAAATACAAATATACAGCCTAAATATATTCCATTTAATCTAATGCTGTTTCATGGCAGTTTCATAATTTGAGATTTCAAAATTGGTAATTGAAACAAGCAAAGTCAATTTTAAGATGACAATTAATAAAGAATGACCATTAAGGTTTATATGGCAGATTATTTACAATTATTTCATCTATTTCTATTCAAATTTGTGTATGCATGTGAAGATCCCTATGGCAAAACCATGACAGCTGAGTGAGAAAATAATTATCCTGTCGACTGAGGAAATGTTTCTAGGAAGCATGACAGTGCCATCCAGCTCAAGTGGGTGATCAGACATCAGGGTTACCTGACCTTGTTGGCATATCCCATGAAGTAGAAGGAAAATTTAAGTATTAATCTCTAGACACTTGTCTTATGAATTATATATCCAGAGGTCCCAAATCATTGCCTATTCAAACTAAAGACTATATTGACCTGTTGAAGAAAACAGTAACTGAAGATTATATTGACCTGTTGAGTAAACAGTATTCACATTCTAGGATTGACACTGTTTCCAAGTGCTCCTATCTACTTTTTGAACTGTTACAGCTTCCTTCCTTCTTTCCTCCCACTTTCCCTCCTTCTCTTCTTTCCACTGTTTCTTCCTTATTTTCTCCCTTTCTTCTCCTCCCTTTCCTCCATCTCCTCCTGTTTTTCCTCCTCCTTTCTCTTCTTCCTAATGGTCAAAGCCCCCTTATGACTGAATACGTGGAATCTTGATTCTTAAAAAAAAAAAAAAAGAAAGAACAAGTACCTTAGCAAGTGGGAAAAATTAGAAGAAGAATCCATATGATTAAAGAATCTATAACAGATAAATCCGGTAAAGTGAGAAATGGTTTATCTTTTTTTTTTTCCCAGTACCATCTTAGATCCAACAAGAGAGACTCTACTGAACAGATTCTTAGAGTGGTCTCCATGACCCCACTTCCTGGTATCTACACCCATGTGTAATCTATCCCTTTGAGTATGGGTAGGATTTTGACTTACTTCTGTCGAACAGAATATGACAAAGGTAATAAGATGCATGTGATTACATGCGCATGATTACATAAGATTGTAGCACCCATCTTCCTGGAGTTTCTTCTTTACTGGCTTTGAGGAAGTAAATGGACATGCTGGGGAACACAGCATGACAAGTAACTATACATGACTTCTAGGAGCTAAGGATGACTTCCAGCTGATAGCCTACATACGAGGGTTTAAAGCCAACAGCCAGCAAGAAAATGAGGCCCTCACTCTCACAAACTACAAAAAACTCAATCCCACCAACAAATTGAATTTGGAAGTAGATCCTTTCCCAGTCATTTCCCATATGAAACTGAAACCCCACCTGACACTTGCAGCATTGTGAGACCTTGAGGCAGAGAACACTGCTGAGTTGTGCCTGGACTCATGAATCACAAAAATGGTGAGATAAAAATCATATGCTGTTTTAAGCTGCTAAGATCATGGCAATATTATTCAGTAATAGGTAAATAATATAGACTCTTCCCCTAGGCCCCCCAACAAAGAAGACATATATATACAAATGCACATACTCAAATAACCATGTTACAGAACATATGTGTGCTCTGTCACTCAGGTTCTGGTGCTCTATTCTGGCATAATAAGACCTATAAATCTTAACTTCTGCCCACATGACTAACTGTTCAGACTCTAGGGAATCACTCCACATCTCTTTCTTAATGTATTTCAAATAAAAGGCAATTGCATCTGGGTCCCATAAGGATTTTTTGGGTGGCCAAAATCAGAAGAGCACTACTTCAGGGTATGGGGAAGATTTAAACAGAAGTGCTTAAGAGAAGAAACAAAATATTTAATTTGCCCAATCCTTATTCCTAGATAGCATGAATACAATAGATATTGCTTAATGAAGTATTATCTCCCAGTAGTTCCCAGGAATGCTAAATATCCATTTTCTTATTTCTTGTGATATTTTGATTCATGGTGCCAGAAATACTCACAAATTAATATAGTATTCATAAAAGTTGCACATAAGAGCTGAGGACTATATCGTAATGTTAATTAATTCATATTATGCTTCAATTTGTAAGTAAGCAGTTCTGTACATGATGCGTTATATTGGAAACTATATAAACATTATTTACTAGAATTGGTGCTACATCTAAAAAGCCATCACCAAATCCAAATTTACCTAGATTTTCTCCTATGGTATCCTCTAGGAATGTTATAGTTTTGAGCATTACATTTTAGGGCTATGATTCATTTTAAGTTCATTTTTGTGAAAGGTTTAAGATCTGTGTCTAGATTCGTTTTTAGCATGTGAATATCCAGTTGTTTCAGCACCACTTGTTGAAGATTATCCTTTCTCGATTGAATTGTCTTTGCTCCTCGGTCAAAGATCAGTTGACAGTGTTTGCATGGACCTGCACACAAATTTAAACCAACTGTTGCAGCATTTACATGTGTATAATATTTTTAAAAGTGTGACTCTCCTATTATTGATATTAATTTTAAGCCACCTATCTATCTCCTCCTCATGTGAATATGGAGGGTCCCATTTACTTCCAAAGGGATATAAAAAAGATGTGCAACCTGGGGAAGTTAAAATAATTTCCAGCATAACAAGCATTCAACACAAAGTTGAAGGAATATTTTACCTTTGCAGCTAAAGATGAGGTAACTAGTAAGCTATATGCAATATACAATCATTCACCTTATTTTCCCAGGCAAAAATAAAGACATTTGGAAAGTTTGCCTTTCCAAAACAAAGTGATTGTTTAGAGTGGTGTGAAATTTACCCTAATGAGATATGACACCCACTATCAAAATGTTAATATTGTTAAATGTTTTTCTCCAGAATATAAATATCTAACTTAAATCAATGAACTGTAATTATTGAGGTTAAAACATCCACTTCTATTTCTGACCATAGTCGCCATCATAACCCAATCTTCTGAGAGTAAACAACAACTAATGTAAATGACCAAAAGGAGAAATGATAAAAGAAGGTGCAACTTGATGGGGATATGCTAAATTATCATGATTTTGGATTATATTTCATTTTAAATAAGGTTTTGTTCTCACAAACTTATAGCACACACTTTTATTGCTGTGGTTGCAAAATATTGCCTTAAAAATTCATTGAAATTATTTGAAAACCCACCCCTCCTTTTTCTCACATCATTCACAGATTCTCTAGTTAGAGCATAACAGGAGACAGGGGGTTGACATTTATCAGAAACTATGTGCATAGTTATATTCTTTATACCCTCTCTCCTTTCTCTGCAATTCTTACAGTTTACCTGTGAAAGTTGAGTGTTGGTGAACTTAGAAATGTCATCATGTCTTTCTGGTTTAATGTCAAAAACTACACTGAATGCTAGAGCAAAGCTTGTCAGGCCAGTTTGCCACCCACAATGGAGAGTAACACTTTTCATTAAAGGATTCTGAGCAAGTTTACTTGTTCATTTTGGCTCACTGCATCTTCTTTCTGTAGGTAACAATATCGCATATCTTTGTCTCATGTCATAGCATACATTTTTTTTTCTGTAATTCACAGAGCCAGAATATTTTGGTGCTATTGGGAAGAAAGTCTGGCTTCACCACAGCTTATAAGAAGCACTGGGTAAATGCTCTGTGCCTAGTTCTTTATATTCAAATGGAATGTGTAATAATAATGGACTAATGAGGCAAACACAGAAGGAAGTAGTCAAGATGAGTTACCACTGCATGCAATTCTGTACTTCTGACCTGAGGGGAAAGTGAACAACTCATTTCAAGGAGTTAAGATTTCAGGAAAGACAAAAGCAACACCACATAAGAAGTAACCTTAGACTGCTTTCACATACATTGGGATCTGTTGGATATTTACAGGGATTTAATCCCTTTTGTCCCATGTTTATCCTCATAAGGGTTTTATAACCTCAAAAGAAAATCTGTTCCTTTTTACTTAATACTAACATAGAGGAAGTACTTGAAGTTAATATGAAAGAGTTCTAACCCCAGAATGAAAAAAATAATTTCTTGCATATACAAGGCCACTTAATATTACTGCTTCTAATGGTATAATGTTGTAGGTAAAATTTGCCTATTGCAATTCAGCCTTGGAGTCTTTTCAATGTAGGTATCTCCCATCCCTACTTGGACCATGCTTCTTATAGGAGAATAGCTTTGTACTATATTCAGCATTTTGTTTCCATGGGTTTGGGTCATGCTGTAATTAAGCACCTATGCAACTGAATTGCTTTTGCAAACTTTCAACCCTATTCTTATAGCGTAGGTGAGAAGAAACATCCTGCTCATGGTGGTTTCACATGCTCTAGGTCAGTACTTTGTCTATATTGTACATCATTCTTTTGATTTTGAACTGGAAAGCACATTAGAGTTTGTTAATGCCCTAGTTACCCTAGATTACCATTGTGAATATGACTGTTGTTTTGGACTCTAGTAACTGGGACTGATTTTGGTGCTTTACTGTCTGAGGTCATTTGGTCCTTTAATCTAATTAATAGTCAACTATGAATGGAGGCTGTGGTTTCTCCAGAGTGGAACTGTGACATAGCTCTCAGTTTAGCAAGCAGGGAACCTCACCAAAGTCAAATTAGTCATGGAATTCTTTTTTTTTTTAAAGATTTTATTTATTTATTTGACAGAGATAGAGACAGCCAGTGAGAGAGGGAACACAAGCAGGGGGAGTGGGAGAGGAAGAAGCAGGCTCATAGCAGAGGAGCCTGATGTGGAGCTCGATCCCACAACACCAGGATCACGCCCTGAGCCGAAGGCAGACGCCTAACCACTGTGCCACCCAGACGCCCCTGGTCATGGAATTCTTGATTTAGGTTTTACAAGTTTGAAAATGGGCATTTTTCATTATTCTTCATTATTTTTTTAAATGCCCAAACACTTATTTTTGTTACAAGAAAATACAAGTAGAATTAATAAGGGTTTTTTTTTTCCTTTTTTAAGTTTTATTTAAATTCCAGTTGTTTAACATAGAGTGTAATGTTAGTTTCAGGTGTAGAATTTAGTGATTCATCACTTACCTACAACACCCAGTGAGCATCAATCAAAAGGGCCCTCCTTAATCCTCATCCCCTATTTAACTCATCCCCCACCTCCCCTCTGATAACCATCAGTTTATTCTCTATAGATAAGAGTCTGTTTCTTGGTTTGCCTTCCTCTCTCTCTCTCTTTTTCCCACTTTGTTCATTTGTTTCTTAAATTCCACATATGAATAAAATCATATGGCATTTGTCTTTCTCTGACTTATTTACCTTAGCATTCTATCCTCTAGCTCCACCCATGTTGTTGCAAATGGCAAGATTTCATTCTTTTTTATGGCTAAATGATATGCCATTGTGTGTGTGTGTATATATATATATATATATATATATATATATATATATACACACCACATCTTCTTTATTCTTTCACCTTTTGATGGACACTTGGGGTGTTTCCATAGCTTGACTATTGTAAATAATGGTGCAATAAACATAGGGGTGGATGTATACCTTTGCATTAGTATTCCTTGGGTAGATACCCAGTAGTGTGATTACTGGATTGTAGGGTAGTTCTATTTTTAACTTTCTGAAGAACCTCCATGCTGTTTTCCACAGTGGCTGTGTCAGTATATAGTCCCACCAACAGTACATGAAGATTCCTTATTTTTCCATATCCTTGCCAACACCTGCTGTTTCTTGTGTTTTTTATTTTAGCTATTCTGAATGGTGTGGGGTGATATCTTATTGTAGTCTTGAGTTTTTGGGTCTCACATTTAGGTCTTTAATCCATTTTGAGTTTATTTTTGTGTATGGTGAAAGGAAATGGTCCAGTTTCATTCTTTTGCATGTTGCTGTCCAGTTTTCCCAACACCATTTTTTGAAGACACTGTCTTTTTCCTATTGTTTATTTATTCCTCCTTTGTCGAAGATTAATTGGCCATATAATTATGGGTTTATTTCTGGGTTTTCTGTTTATTTTCCTTGATTTTTAATATCATAGTATATGCAAAATTAAAGTGTTCAGAGCTTTAATATGTAAAGGCTACATGCTGTGTATAGTCAGAAGAAGGAGAGGCTGGGATTTATCCTAGGACTAAAATGAGAAAGTTGGAAGGAACCTTAGGGATTTTGTGACCTTGGAATAGATCTGATTGTTCTGAGTTCACACTGTCTTCTAAACCTAAACTTATTCTTCTTTTCAACTTTTTAAGGGGTAAGAGTTTCAATTTTAATCTATAAAATAAATGTTAAATTTGTCAGATTAGGAAATCATAACTTAAATTTTAAGACTTATGCTAGGTTAAATGAAATTTGCATTATTGCATAATTGGTCAAGATATTTTCCTTGTGTGAATATATGTCTGAAAAATAATGGTGTCAATGAAAGTATAGAATCAGTAAACAACATACCTTTGTTGGGCTGGCCGAGAAAAGGGACCAAGACACCCAAGATGGCCGACTCTCCCGCCAAGATTTAAACCGCCCCCCAAGATGGCCGAATCTCCCGCCAGAACTCCTGCAGAAGCCACGTCAACCCCAGTAAGCCTAAACCTAAGCGGGAAACCGAAACCCATCCTACCGACTTTCCTCACCCCCAGCAGTACCCAATAAAACCCTGCCATGACTCTCCAAGTCAGACTTTCCCCCACCCCCAGCAGTGCCCAATAAAAACCCTCGCTGCCCTGCCCTGGGCGCAACTTCCCCGACTCAACGCTCTTTCCTGAGTCGGGGAACCTCTCCCCAGGGTGCTTACAATAAAGTTCATCCTCTGGACCTCGTTTGCCTTTGCGGTCTTGATTTCATTAGCGAGGAGAAAAAACCAAACATTTGGTGCCGAAACCCGGGAGCAAGAGAAACCTAACAACCTTTTTTGTTTGTTTTTCAAATAACTTTTCAGACATGAGTTGCAATAAAGTAAGATCAAGTTATTCAATTACATTTCTTGCTGAAACATAATAACTAAAATTCTACAGTGTACATGCTATGTTTCACATTTCCTATAGCTACTGCCAGGACTAGATTTAAGTAATTTAGCTGCACAATTATCAACTACTTTTTGGATCATTTGCTTATAATCTAATTGATATACTTAACAAAAACTATATTTCTAACATTTAGTCTAAAATACATCACTCCTTAATTGTATCTGACAGCTTCTATACATCACACTTAATCAGCAATAAATGATAAAGACTGTGTCACACGGTTTGACAATATCTAAACTTCATTCTTTCCTATAAAAGCTAAAAATTGTGAGTTGCAAACCTATGTTTTAATGAGTTTTAAAATAATAATATTTATTTCAAAGCATATGTATTACCTTTATGTGTTTCCAGGATGCAGCGTGATCTAGAAGAATGAACGATAAATTTGGAGCAAGTAGATTCGGGTTTGTCTTGAGCCTACTATCTCTGTGACTAAGTAATATGCTTAATCTCTCTGAATTTCATTTTCTTTATTGGGAAAATGAGGATTTAATAATACACACTTCTTAAGATTACAGTTTAGTTTTAATTAAATTTGTGTAAAGCAAGTAGTATAGAACATGGCAAAGAGCAGGCTTTTAATAGACATACTTGTCTCTCTCTCATGTTTCTCATTTATTGGAAGTATAAACATTTCAAGTGTATTTTAAATCATTAACTTTAACCTGTATAACACCAACAAGCTTTCAGAGCATGCCGAGAAAACATTGCTCTAACCTATATTTCTAACAAAACCTGCCAAATTATATTTAAAAAAAACCATACTTTAAATCCATTGGCAACTGTTTATTAGAACGTGATTAGTGTGACATATCATTCAATTTCCTGAAAATAAAAGACCACATATTTTATATTATGACCCTCCATACATAAGATTCTCAGTCTTATGTTGGACAACTAACATAGATTGGACAACTAACATAGATAGCAGTATTTATTTTTCCTAAGTAAACAAAGCAACTAAAGTTTCTTATTTCTGATTGGGAACTGGGAATGCATGTTGCTATGGTTACCAGTTGAATTACTATAGCTTGACAGAATTTGTATATGGTCAAAATTATTTATGCTAAGTAGCTAAAAAGAATACAAAAGGATCCAGGAAAATCATGTGAAGATTAAATACCGTCAGGGATTAAAAAGAACAACACAAACCCAAGCCTTAATTAGGTAGGCCCAAAAAAGTGTTCATACAAGGTATAGAGTGCTGTGAAATGAATAACATCATGCCATCCTATAACCTGAGAGCAACTAAAAATTCAAACCCAATAAAATCCTATGTGGACAGGTGTCTCTAATATCACAAGGGTAAAATAATTTAAAAGATAATTGAGCTGTGCCTATGTCAATGATAAGGAGAGATAGCTAAGAGTTGGGACCTTAGAAAAGTAAATCAATAAGGGGGAAGCTCAAGGCCTGGGATTCCCAAGTTAGGTACTTATAGGGTAACAATGGTGTGGAGAGACAGTTGTAAAATAGCACTAAAACTGAAATAGTCACAAGCACTTTAATAGCACTTTCCTACTTACAAAGCCTTTTACATACATTATCTTATTGAACATTCGCTAAAATTCTGCAAGGCTGACATAGAAGCTAGAAAGATATAGTTTTCCCCAAGATTCTACTTCAAGGATCTCTGAATCCATGCTTCATAGCCTTTCACTATTATGGCATCACTTGTGATGAATAAGCATAAAGTCTTGGGGTTAAGCATTCAAGGTGAAAAAAATGATGTGCTTAGAAAGCAGAGCTATGGATTGAGAAATCTGTAGGTATGGGCCAATGCTGTGTGTCTCAAGCAGAGCAGACAACCTTTCAGGGAAATTCTGTGACCAGAGTTCAGAGATATGACTATACTGGGAAAGAGTAGTTTGGGATAATGGGCTAGATGCTTCCAATTTACATCCCCACTTGTTTATTCAATAATAGAATGTTCAATATTTAGCTGAGCATAGGTCGACCAGCTGAAAAGTACATTTCCCAGTATTTATTGTAGTCATGTATGGCACGTGACTAAGTTCTGACCATGGGAGTTAAACAAAAATGATGTGTGAGACTTCTGGGTTATGCCACTCAGAAAAGGGCACGCCCTCCATCCATTTCCCTCTCTTCCCATTCAGCTACCTAATATGTGAACATGAGGCAATAGCTAGAGCAGCAATGTAAGGTGTGAGCTGGCACTTCAATATTAACAATGACAGATTCAGAAGACAAAAGGAACTTGGATCCTTGAATACATGTAGCCAACACCAACTCTGGACTATTCACCCTCAGACTGTTGTATAAGAAATAAATTTTTGGTTTTTTTCAAGCCACTGTTACTTTGGCCTTTATTAAAGAAGAAAACTCTATATTCTTACTTCAGAAATTTTTACCAGATATTAAGGTAAATGTAGTCACAGAGGGAAATCAATTTACCTTTTTTCTTTATCTTTAAAGATTTTATTTATGTATTTGAGTGAGAGAGAGAGAGAGAGAAAGAGAGAGAGAGAGAGAATGTGAGCAGGGAGGGGCAGAGGGGAAGGGAGAAAGAATCTAAAGCAGACTCTGCATTCAGTGCAGAGCCTGATGCTGGGCTCGATCCCAAGACCAGGAGACCTTGACCTGAGCCACCCAGGTGGCCCTTCAATTGAAACTAAGAGTCGGGCACTTAACCAACTGAGCCACCCAGGTGCCCTTCAATTTCCCTTTTTCTGAGATCAAGGAAATAAAAATGAGTATGCTTCACACGGGAATGAAGAGTAAAGTAGCAGAATGATATAAAGGCAAGTTATGAATGAAAAGAGAGGAGAAGCAGTAGTTGATCTAATGTGAAAATGGAGTCAATAGTGACAAATCTACAGCTAGACAAGAACAACCTTTGGGTAAATACTTAGTAGTGCAATTGCTGGATCATAGGGTAGCTCTATTTTTAACCTTTTGAGGAACATCCATACTGTTTTCCACAGTGGCTGTACCAGCTTGCATTCCCACCAGCAGTGTAAGAGGGTTCCCCTTTCTCCACATCCACACTGACATTTGTTGTTTCCTGACTTGTTAATTTTAGCCATTTTGACTGTTATGAGGTGGTATCACTTTGTGGTTTGGATTTATATTTCCCAGAGTGATGTTGAGCATTTTTTCATGTGTCTGTTGGCCATTTGTATGTCTTCTTTGGAGAAATGTCTGTTCATGTCTTCTGCTCATTTTTTGACTGGATTATTTGTTTTTTTGTGTATTGAGTAATTACCCAAAGGGTACAAACATAATAATCCAAAGGAGCACCTACACCCCAATGTTTATAGCAGTAGTGTCCATAATAGCCAAACTATGAAAAGAGCCCAGATGTCTATCAACTGATTAATGGATAAAGAAGATGTGGTATATATATACAATGGAATATTACTCAGCCATCAGAAAAATGAAATCTTAACATTTACAACAATGTGGATGGAACTAGAGGGTCTTATGCTAAGTGAAATAAGTCAATCAGGAAAAGGTAATTGTCATATGGTTTCACCCATATGTGGAATTTAAGAAACAAAACAGAGGGTCATAGGGGAAGGGAGGGAAAAATAAAATAAGAGGAAATCAGAGAGGGAGACAAACCATGAGACTCTATAGGAAACAAACTGAGGTTTGCTGGAGGGGAGAGGGGTGAGGGGATGGGATAACTGAATGATGGGCATTAGGGAGGGCACGTGATTAATGAGCACTAGATGTTATATGCAACTGATGAACCACTGAACTCTACCTCTGAAACGAATAGTACACTATATGTTAATTAATTGAATTTAAATTTTAAAAAAAGTGACCTGGAGCCACATGTAGTCTCATGGTAAAATCAGTCTGTCTCAAAGGTTGCCTGGAGCCACATGTAGTCTCATGGTAAAATCAGTAAGAAGAGTGTGTCTATTTTCTTATAAAATCTTTCTCTGCAGTTAGTTAATTAGCTTCCAGGGATGATATGAAACGTTCATTTCAAGTATCAAATTCCACTGAGTAATAGTGATTGCCTGAGTTCTTTGTTAAGAATAATCTTGAAGCCATACCTGGGCATAGTGGCAGATATGTATGTGGCATCTTCTAGTCAGAGGCTATATGGACAGCAACATAATGATGGAAAAAGGGAATGAGACTGGGAATTAACACTTTTTAAATTATCATTCAGTAAGTTCTCCTGGATATGATTTTCAGAACTGTTCTGCTGCTGAATGGAGCTGGAAAGCAATAGAGGGAAGGGGAAAAAGAAGCAAACCATTAAGAGACTCTTAATGATGGAGAACAAACTGAGGGTTAATAAAGGGAGGTGGCTAAATGGGTGATAGGCATTAAGGAGGGTACTTGCTGTGATAAGCACTGCATTATATACATAAGTGATGAGTCACTAAATTGTACACCTGAAATTGATTTTACCATGTATGTTAACTAACTTGAATTTAAATAAAAATGAAATTTAAAAAAGGAAAGCAATAGAGGAGTATGAATTAATGAGATCCACAAGCATTTATACAACTGAGGGTAGGGACAATAAGCAAAATTGGACGACAAAACTGTTAGTTGGCAGGGACAAAGGGATTCTGAACTTTGTATGCCTCTCATTAACAGATTCTTGGCCTTTAATTTAATGCTTGAATGTTGCATTATAGGCACCTTGCCTGAAGTAGTTTTCATGAGAGAATAATTTCTGGATAGGGTCTTTGGAAAGAATTTAACTCACCCAAGTTTTTTTTTTTTCTAATAAGGTAATATTAAGAGGTCAATATATCAACTGTAGTAGTGGATCACTCCCTAATCTTTATAACATTTTCAGTGATTTTTTAAATTGATATTTAAAGGGGCACCTGGATGGCTCAGTCAGTTAAGCGGCTGCCTTCAGCTCAGGACATGATTCCAGGGTCCTGGGATTGAGCCCCACATCAGGCTCCTTGCTCAGCAGGGAGCCTTCTTCTTCCCTACCTGCCACTCCCCCCACCTTGTGCTTGCTCTCTCCCTATGTCAAATAAATAAATAAAATATTCTAAAAAATAAATGGATATTTAAGTTGTAATTTCTTAGACTTCTAAAAAAGAAAGACTTACCATTGTCTTCTATAAAGGATAGCAACAGCATTCTCTTAAAATTCCCCCATATACTTGTTTCATCATTTTACTTATCCATAATTTTATGTTATTATAAATGCATATTCTCTGTTTTACATAAATAAACAAAATGAAAATTTTTTTCTTTTTTTAAGTTGAGGTTTAATTGACATACAAACATTATATTAGTTTCAGGTGCACAACATAATGATTTGATATTTGTATATATTGCAAAATGAACACCATAATAAGTCTAGTTAATGTCTGTCATACTTAGTCACAAATTTTTTTTCTTGAGAACTTTTAAGATGTACTCTCTTAACTGTCAAATATGCAATATAGTATTATTAACTATAAGGGCCATGTTGTACATTACATCCACATGATTTATTTATTTTATAACTAGAGCTTTGTGCCTTTTGACTCCCTTCACCCATTCCATCTATTCCCTGCCCCCAACCACCAATCTGTTCTCTGTATCTGTGAGCTTTTTTATTCCTTTTCTTAAAGAGCCCACATATTAAGTAAGTCATATGGTATTTGTCTTTCTCTGTCTGACTTATTTCAGTTAGCATAATGCCTCCAAGGTCCACCCATGTTGTTGCTAGTGGAAAGGTTATCGTCTTTTTCTATGGCTCTGTATATATACACCACATTTTCTTTAACCATTTCTTTGTCAATGGAAATTTAGGTTATTTCCATATGTTGGCTACTGCAGATAATGCTGCAATGAACACAGAGGAGCATATACCTTTTCAAGTTAGCATTTTCATTTTCTTTGGATAAATACCCAGAAGTGGGATTTCTGGATCATATGGTGGTTCTAATTTCATTTTTTTAAAAAAGCTCCATATTGTTCTCAGTAGTGGCTGCACCTATTTACATTCCCACCAACAGTGCACAAGAATTCCTTTTTCTCCACACCCTTGCCAACACATTGTTACTTTTTGTCTTTTTGTTAATAGCCATTCTAATGAGTGTGAGGTGATATTATGGTTTTGATTTCCAGTTCCTAGATGATTAGTAATGTTGAGAATAATTTTATGTACCTGTCGGCTATCAGTATTTCTTCTTTGAAAAAATGTCTATTCTGATCACCTGCCTATTTTGTAATCCAATTACAATTTTTTTCTATCAAGTTGCATGAATTCTTTATACATTTTGGATATTATCCTCTTATCAGATATGATTTGCAAGCACTTTCTCCCATTTAACAGGTTGTCTTTTTATATTGTTGATGGCTTCCTTTGCTGTGTAGAAGCTTTTTAGTTCGATGTAGTCTTACTCGTTTGTTTTTGCTTTTGTTGCCTTTACTTTTGGTGTCTAAGTTAAAAATTATTGCCAATCCCATAAATATCAGATGATTTTCTGAATTGTAATTTTAGTTTTACTAATAAATTTGATATTTTATGTAAAAAAAATTATTGCCAATGGGGCGCATGGGTGGCTCAGTTGGTTAAGCGTCTGCCTTCGGCTCAGGTCATAATCCCAGGGTTCTGAGATGGAGTCTCACATTGTGCTCCTTACTCAGTGGGAAACCTGCTTCTCCCTCTCCCTCTGCCTGCTGTTCCCCCTGCTTGTGATTTTTCTCTCTCTGTCAAATAAATAAATAAATCTTAAAAAAAATCACTGCCAGGGGGCACTTGTGTGGCTCAGTCAGTTAAGGATCCAACTGTTGATTTTGGCTCAGGTCATGATCTCAGAGTCCTGAGATCAAGCCCTTCACTGAACCCCTCCTCCTCAGGTTCTGCACCCTGCTGTCAGGCTCTGTGCTCAGTGCAGAGTCTGTTTCTCCCTCTCCCTCCCTCCACTTGTGCTCTCTCTCTCCCTCTCTCAAATGTATGTATATATATACACACACTCATCACCAAGACCAATGTCAAGGAACTTACTTCCTATGTTTCCTTCTTCTTTTTTTTTTAATTAATAAAACATACATCTGAATAATTTTAGTTGAGAAGCTTTAAAATTTTTTGTTTTTATTTACATTTCAGTCAGTTAACATACAGTGTAATATTAGTTTCAGGTGTACAATATAGTGATTCAACATTTCCATACAAAACCTGGTGCTCATCACAGTAGGTGCACTCATTAATCCCCATCACCTATTTTACCCATCCCCCCACCCATCCTCTTTCTGGTAACCACCAGTTCACACCTGTCAGAATGGCTAAAATCAACAAAAAAAGAAACAACAGGTTTTGGTAAGGATGTGTAGAAAAAGGGACCTTCTTGCACTATTTGTGAGAACACAAAATGATGCAGCCACTGTGCAAAACAGTATGGAGGTTCCTCAAAAAGTTAAAAATAAAACCATGCTACGATCAGCAATTGCACCACTATGCTTTCTTCCAGGAAGTCTATGGTTCAGATCTTATGTTCAAGTCTTCAATCCATTTTGAGGTTTTTTTTTTTTTTTTTGGTATGGTGTAAGATAGTTGTCCAGTTTCATTCTTTTGCATATGGCTGTCCAGTTTTCTTAACAATATTTAGGGAAGAAATTGACATTTCTCCATTATATATTCTTGGCTCCTGTGTCACAAATAAATTGACCATATTTGCATGATTTTTTTTTCTGGGTACTTTATTTTATCCCATTGATCGATCTATGTGTTCTTTTTATGCCTATACTATACTGTTTTGATTACTTTGATTACTATAGCTTTGTAACATAGTTTGAAATCAGGGAGTGTAATGCCTGAAGGTTTTTTTCTTTCTCAAAATATCTTTGATTATTTGGGGTCTTTTGTGGTTTCATACAATTTTTAGTATTGTTTTATTTATGTGAAAAATGCCATTGGAGTTTTGTTAGGGATTATATTAAATATATAGATTGCTTTGGGCAGCATGAGCATTTTAACAATACTAGCTTTTCTGATCCATGAACAAAAAATAATTTTCATTTATTTGCATCTTCTTGAATTTCTTTCATCAATGTCTTATAGTTTTCAGTATATAGGTCTATCCCCTCCTTGGTTAAATTTTCTTCTAAGTATTTTATTATTTGATGCAATTATCAATGGAATTGTTTTCCTAGTTTCTCTTTTTTATTATTATTATGATATGTTAGTGACCATACAGTACATCATTTGTTTCTGATGTACTGTTCCATGATTCATTGTTTGCGTGTAACACCCAGAGCTCCATGCAATACATGCCCTCCTTAATACCCATTACCAGGCTAACTCATCCCCCCACCCCCTCCCCTCTAAAACCCTCAGATTGTTTCCCAGAGTCCATAGTCTCTCATGGTTCATTTCCCCCTCTGTTTATCCCCCCTTCATTTTTCCCTTCATTCTCCTACCGAACTCCCTGCTATTCCTTATGATCCACAAATGAGTAAAACCATATGATAATTGTCTTTCTCTGATTGACTTATTTCACTTAGCATAAGCTCCACCAGTCCCATCCATGTTGATGCAAATGTTGGGTGATCATTCTATCTGATGGCTGAGTAATATTCCATTGTATATATGGGCCACATTTTCTTTATCCATTCATCTGTTGATGGGCATCTCGGCTCCTAGTTTGGCTATTGTGGACAATGCTGCTAGGAACATTGGGGTGTATATGGCCCTTCTCTTCACTACATCTGTATCTTTGGGGTAAATACCAAGTAGTGCAATTGCTGGGTCTTGGGGTAGCTCTATTTTTAACTTTTTGAGGGACCTCCACGCTGTTTTCTTTAGTGGCTGTACCAACTTGCCTTACCACCAACAGTGTAAGAGGGTTCCCCTTTCTCCACATCCTCTCCAACAATTGTTGTTTCCTGCCTTGTCAATTTTTGCCATTCTAAATGGCATAAGGTGGTATCTTAGTGTGGTTTTGATTTGAATTTCCCTGAAGGCTAATGATTTTGAACATTTTTTCGTGTGTCTGTTAGCCATTTGTATGTCTTCCTCGGAAAAATGTCTGTTCATATCTTATACCCATTTTTGGATTTGACTGTTTGTTTCCTGGGTATTGAGCTTGAGAAGCTCTTTGTAGATCTTGGATACCAGCCTTTTATCTGTAGTGTCATTTGTAAATATCTTCTCCAATTCTGTGGGCTGCCTCATTGTTTTGTTGACTGTTTCCTTTGCTGTGCAGAAGCTTTTAATCTTGAGGAAGTCCCAAAAGTTCATTTTTGCTTTTGTTTCCCTTGCTTTTGGAGACGTGTCACGGAAGAACGTGCAGTGGCTGATGTCAAAAAGGTTACAGCTTGTGTTCTCCTCTATGATTTTGATGGATTCCTGTCTCACCTCAGCCTAGTTTCTCTTACTGATAGTTTGTTATTAATATATAAAAACTCAACAAATTTTTGTGTATTGATTTCATACCCTTCAAATTTACTGAAATCACTTGTTACTCTAACATTTTTTTTGATGGAGTCTTTAGAATTTTCTCTATATAATATTATTATCATTTTTTAATTTTTTAATTATATCATGTTAGTCACCATACAGTACATCCCCGGATTCCGATGCAAAGTTCGATGATTCATTAGCTGCGTATAACACCCAGTGCACCATGCAATACGTGCCCTCCTTACTACCCATCACCAGCCTATGCTTCATTCCCCCTTCTGATTACCCCCCAGCCCTCAGTTTGTTTCTCAGAGTCCATAGTCCCTCATGCTTCATTCCCCCTTCTGATTACCCCCCCCTTTCTTTATCCCTTTCTTACCCTACTGATCATCCTAGTTCTTATGTTCCATAGATGAGAGAAATCATAAAATTATCTTTCTCTGCTTGACTTATTTCACTTAGCATTATCTTCTCCAGTGCCATCCATGTTGCAGCAAATGTTGAGAATTCATTCTTTCTGATAGCTGAGTAATATTCCATTGTAAATATCGATGACAAATTCTTAATCCAGTCATCTGTTGAGCATCTCGGTTCCTTCCATGATTTAGCTTTTGTAGACAATGCTGCTATGAACATTGGGGTGCATATGGCCCTTCTCTTCACTACGTCTGTATCTTTGGGGTAAATATCCAGAAGTGCATGGCTGGGTCATAGGGTAGCTCAATTTTTAACTTTTTAAGGGACCTCCACACTGTTTTCCAGAGTGGCTGTACCAACTTGCATTCCCACCAACAATGTAGGAGGGATCCCCTTTCTCCACATCCTCTCCAACAATTGTTGTTTCTTGCCTTGTCTATCTTTGCCATTCTAACTGGCGTAAGGTGGTATCTTAATGTGGTTTTGGTTTGAATTTCCCTGATGGCTAATGATTTTGAACATTTTTGCCTGTGTCTGTTAGCCATTTGTATGTCATCATTGGAAAAGTGTCTGTTCATATCTTCTGCCCATTTTATGATTTGTTTATTTGTTTCTCGTGTATTGAGTTTGAGAAGTTCTTTGTAGATCTTGGATACCAGTCCTTTATCTGTGGTGTCCTTTGCAAATATATTCTCCCATTCCGTGGGCTGTCTCTTAGTTTTTTTGACTGTTTCCTTGGCTGTGCAGAAGCTCTTTATCCTGATAAAGTCCCATAAGTTCATTTTATCTTTTATTTCTCTTGCCTTTGGAGATGTGTCGTGAAAAAGGTTGCTCTGGCCGATGTCATAGAAGTTGTTGCCTATGTTCTCCTCTAGAATTTTGATGGATTCCTGTCTCACATTGAGGTCTTTCATCCCTTTGGGGTTTATCTTTGTGTATGGTGTGAGAGAGTGGTCAAATTTCATTCTTTTGCATGTAGCTGTCCAATTTTCCCAGCACCATGTATTGAAAAGAATGTCTTTTTTCCACTGGATGTTTTTTCTTGCTTTATCAAAGATTAGTTGCCCAAAGAGCCGAGGGTCCATTTCTGGGTTCTCTATTCTCTTCCATTGGTTTATGTGTCTGTTTCTGTGCCAGTACCATACTGTCTTTGTGATCACAGCTTTGTAGTACAGCTGAAAGTCTGGCATTATGATGCCCCCAGCTTTGTTTTTCCTTTTCAACAGTTCCTTGGAGATTTGGGGCCTTTTCTGGTTCCATACAAATTTAAGGACTATTTGTTCCAGTTCTTTGAAAAATGTCCTCGGTATTTTGATCGGGATAGCATTGAAAGTGTAGATTGCTCTGGGTAGCATGGACATTTTAACTATGTTAATTCTTCCAATCCATGAGCATGGAATATTTTTCCATCTTTTTATGTCTTCCTCAATATCTTTCAAAAGTGATCTATAGTTTCTAGCATATAGGTCCTTTACGTCTCTGGTTAAGTTAATTCCAAGGTAACGTATGGTTTTTGGTGTTATTGTAAATGGGATGGATTCCCTAATTTCTCTTTCTTCAGTCTCGTTATTCGTGTATAGAAATGCAACTGATTTCTGGGCATTGATTTTGTATCCTGCCACTATTACTGAATTGCTTTATAACTTCTAATATTTGGGAGTGGATTCTTTTGGGTTTTCCGTGTAGAGTATCATATCATCTGCAAAGAGAGACAGTTTGACTTCTTCTTTGCCAATTTGGATACCTTTAATCCCTTTTTGTTGTCTGAATGATGTTGCCAGGACTTCTAGTTCAATGTTGAATAATAGTGGCCAGAGTGGGCATCCTTATCGTGCTCCTGACCTTAATGGGAAGGCTTCCAGCTTTTCCCCATTGAGAATAATATTTGCAGTAGGCTTTTCATAGATGGCTTTTATGAGATTGAGAAATGTACCCTCTATTCCTACACTCTGAAGGGTTTTAATCAGGAAAGGATGCTGTATTTTGTCAAATGCTTTTTCTGCATCAATTGAGAGGATCATATGGTTCCTGAGTCTTTTCTTGTTGACATGATGTATCACGATGATCGATTTGCAAATGTTGAACCACACTTGCATCCCAGGGATAAATCCCACTTGATCATTCAGTATAATCCCTTTAATGTACTGTTGGATCCTATTAGCAAGGATCTTGTTGAGAATTTTGGTATCCATATTCATTAGGGAAATTGGTCTGTAATTCTCCTTTTTGATGGGGTCTTTGCCTGGTTTGGGGATCAAGGTAATATTGGCCTCATAGAATGAGTTTGGTAGCTTTCCTTCTGTTTCTATTTTTTGAAATAGCTTTAGGAGAATAGGTATTATTTCTTCTTTGAATGTTTGGTAGAATTCCCCAGGAAAACCGTCTGGGCCTGGAGTTTTATTATTTGGAAGGTTGTTTATCACTGGCTCAATTGCTTCATAATAAATTGGTCTGTTTAAAAAATCAATTTCTTCCTGTTTCAGTCTTGGTACTTTAGGTTTCCAGGAAGGCCTCCATATCTTCCAGATTGCTTAATTTATTGGCATATAGCTGTTGATAAAAGTTTCTAATAATCCTTCCAATTTCATTGGTTTTGGTCGTAACATCTCCTTTTTCATTCATAATTTTATTAATTTGGGTCCTTTCTCTATTCTTTTGGAAAAGTCTTGCCAGTACTTTTTCAATTTTATTTATTCTCTCAAAGAACCAGCTTCTAGTCCTGTTGATCTGCTCTACTGTACTACTGGTTTCTAATTCGTTGATTTCTGCTCTAATCTTGGTCAGCTGCTTCCTCATGAGTGGATTAGGCCTGTCCCTCTGTGGCTGTTCCAGCTTCTTGAGGTGAGAATATAAAAACTGCATTTAGTTTTTTCTATTCTTTTGAGTGAGGCTTGGATGGCTATGTATTTCCCCCTTAGGACTGCCTTTGCAGGTATCCNTTTCCCCCTTAGGACTGCCTTTGCAGTATACCATAGATTTTGGAGTGTTGTGTTCTCATTCCCATTGGTCTCCATAAATTGTTTAAATTGATTTTTGATTTCCTGGTTTATCGAGTCATTCCTGAGAAAGATGGTTCTTAGGGTCCAAGTGTTTGAGTTTCTCCCAAATTTTTCCTTGTGGCTGAGTTCCAATTTCATAAGGTTTGGTCTGAGAATATGCAGGGGATAATTTCAATCTTTTGTTATTGGTTGTGACCTGTTTTGTGTCCCAGAACATGGTCTATTCTTGAGAATGTTCAATGGGCATTAGAATAGAATGAGTATTCTTTGGTTCTGGGGTGTAGTGTTCTATATATATCTATGAGGTCCAACTCGTCGAGTATGGCATTCAAAGCTCTTGTTTCTATGTTGGTTTTATGCTCCGGTGCTCTATCTATTGCTGATAGTGGAGTGTTGAGGTCCCCTACTATTAATGTATTTTTATCTATATGTCTCTTTATTCTGGTTAAGAGTTGGCTTGTGTATCTTGCTGCTCCCCTGTTGGGGGCATATATATTTATAATTGTCATATCCACTCATTGGATACATCCTTTAAGAATAATATAGTGCTCTTCTGTATCTCTAACTGTAGTATTTAGTTTAAAATCCAATCTGTCCGATATGAGAATTGCTACCCCAGCTTTCTTTTGAGGTCCATTGGCGTGAAAGATGGTATTTCATCCCTTTACTGTAAGTCTGGATGTATCCTTAGGTTCAAAATGAGTGTCTTGTAGACAGCAAATGGATGGGTCATGTCTTTTCATCCAATCTGCAACCCTGTGGTGTTTTATGGGAGCTTTTATGCCATTTATGTTGAGACTGATTATGAGAGATATGATTTTAATGATTCCATGCTGCCAGTAAAGTCTTTGTTTCTATAGATTGTGACTTTCTGTTTTGTATCACTCTTGGGGCCTTTTTACCTTTATAGAACCCCCCTGAATATTTCCTGTAGGGCTGGTTTCGTAGTTACAAAATTGGTCAATGCCTGGCAATTCTGGAAGGTCTTTATTTCTCCATCAATTCTGAATGACAGCCTTGTTGGATAGAGGATCCTTGGCTGCATGTTTTTCTCTGAAAGAGCTTTAAAATTGCCCCGCCAACCCTTTCTCTCATTCCAGGTCTGTGTAGACAGGTCTGACGTAACTCTGATACTTTTGCCTTGGTACGTGAGAAATTTCTTTGCCCTGGCCGCTTTCAATACTGTATCCTTGGATCTAATATTTGTGAATTGCACTATGACATGACGTGGTGTAGGTTTGTCATGGTTGAGCTTGGGAGGGGTCCTCTCTGCCTCTTGGACATGAATGCTTGTTTCCCTTGTTAGATTAGGGAAGTTTTCAGCTACAATTTGTTCAAATATCTCTTCTAGACCCCTGTTTTTCTCCACCCCCTCAGGGATGCCGATAATTCTGACATTGGATTGTTTCATTGAGTCAGTGATCTCCCGTAACCTACATTCTTGGGCGTGGATTTTTTTTAGTCCAGGTTCTATTTTCGCTTTTTCTTCTACTAGCCCATCCTCCAATTCGCTTATACGTTCTTCTGCCTCAGTGACCCTGGCCATCAGAGCCTCTAGTTTTGCCTGCATTTGGCTCATAGAATTTTTAATTTCTGTCAGATTTGCTCTCATTTCCACCCTTAGAGATTCTATATTTTCATTAACATTTTCGTTAATCCTTTTTTCAAGTCTACTCATCATCTTTACCATTGTTACTCTGGATTCCATTTCTGATAATATGGTTATATCCATATCCATTAGTTCTGTGGCAGAGGCCACAGACATTGTCTTTTCTTTGCTGGGGGGGACTTCTTCTTCTGCCATTCTGATGAGGAGAGGTTGCGGGGTTGTCCAGAGCGCAAATTATTGACCGGGACCCAGGCTGTGTGCCCTTGTTTTATAGGGATCTTAGGGATGAGGGCTTCTTCTTCTTCTTCTTTTTTTTTTTTAAGATTTTATTTATTTATGTGACAGAGAGACAGCCAGTGAGAGAGGGAGCCGAAGCAGAGGAGTGCGAGCGGACGAAGCAGTATCCCAGTGGAGGAGCCCGATGTGGGACTTTTTTCCTGAATGCCGGGATCACGCCCTGAGCCAATGGCAGGCTCTTAATGACTGCACCACGCAGGCGCCCCGGGATGTGGGATTCTTGATTTTTCAGCCTGCCTTCTGGGGGAGGGGCCTGCTCGCCGGTACTCAGGAAACCCTGTCTGGGTAGAGTCTCCGTGTCCCCTGCGAGGGGGGATGGGGATGGGCACGCTGTGAGCCGGTATTTCCGGGCTTTTGTTCTCTGGCGGCTTTCCCTGGCTGTTTTCTCTGCCTCTTCTGAAAGTCAGAGCAGCAGTGGTCGAATCTCAGCCTCTGTCCCAGAATAGAGGGATCGCGGACCGTCCTCCATTGTTGTTCTGGCCACTTTAACTCTGTTACTGATGGTGCGTCTCAACCCTGCAGCGAGCGCACCGGGATGTGTGCCCCACACCCGGTGTCCCAGCCCTCACTTCCAGGGCTGGCGCTTCTCTGTCCTTGTGTTTCTAACACCGCCAGCCACCAGCCGCCTCCATGCACTCCCGGAGCTCCCGGTCTCAGTCTGTTTCCAGTGAGCACACTGGAGTTTCGGAGTTCTGTGAGAAGTCTGGTGGCGCGCGCTCCCGGCTCACGGTCTCAGTCTGCTGTCTCATGGTGCCGTCTGCGAGTCCGCCCGCTCCCCCGTGCAGGTGGCTACCGCTTCCCGGCACCTGAATGTGGCGGCTCCCTCCCCCTTCTGTTTAACTTCAGATATCTGTGCGTGGTTTCACGCTCCCCGCTTCGTACCTCAATACTCAGCGCTGGAGATGTTCATTTGTAGAGATCCAGATGTATCTTCCTGCATCTCAGGCTGATTCCGTGGATGTTAGGGCTGGTCTGGTACCTATCCAGCTTGACTCAGGGGACTGGTTGAAAAAGGGGTCCCCTACTCCTCTGCCATCTTAACTCCTCCTCTATATAATATTATATCATCTACAAACAGTGAACAGGTTTTGGCTCTTCCTTCCTAATTTAGATGCCTTATATTTCTTGTCCTTGCCCGATTGTTCTGGCTAAGACTTCCAATACTACATTGAATAAAATTGTGAGAGTGGGGCATCCTTGTCTTGTTCTGGATCTTAGAGGACAAGTTTTCAGCTTTTACTGTTGAGTATGATATTAAAATGGAAAATTATTTTAATTTCAAAAAGAAAAATATTTTTTAAGAGAAAAATGATGCACGCAAATAAGTTTGAAAGACATATCTTCAAATGTTAATAGTCATTCTCTTTGGATGATAGACTGTCTTTTTTTCCATTTTTTAAATGTTTTTTTAAAATTATCTTGTATGAGTGTGTGTTACTTTGTAACAGAGGAGCCATAACAATACCTTAATGTAAAAAAATAATAATCCTTTATTCCAAATATTCTAAATATTTGGAATAGTCTTTTGGAAAGACCTCTGGAAAAAGTCAAATGTGTAGATATCTAGATTCCTGGGATTTCCTATGAAAGGTTCCAAATCTATTTTACTAAACACATTCTGTGTGACTGGGAAGTTCTTTCTCTTACCTAACCTGATATTTTTCTTGCTGTTGTTAAATGGCCTCTCTTCCCTGCTCTCTCACTTTTTGTTTGTTTGTTTTAATTCTCATTTCCCCATAACTGTTCATTTGGGGATAACATTTTATTGTAAAGACTGGTGTTTTATGTTAAATGGAATACCCTTACTTCTAACAGGCATTATATTAGGAATAATCATTTCTATGAGAGGTTTGTAAAAGTATAAGAAATCTCTATGTGTTTGGTTATTAATTGAAGCTTTCCAAATTTCACCTACTTGTGAAACACAGGAGTTGTATGATGCCCCTTTGGGTACATGAGGACTTCAAAGAAAAAGGCCTGGGTTTTTTCCCCCCAAAATTTACCAGTACAGTGTGGGGAGAGTTCATATTCTTAACTCTGGAAAAGGCAGACTTAATAAGCCTACGATGGGATATAACTGGCATGTAAACCATGCCATTGGCCTAGAAATGAGAAAGACTTAACAATGGTTTCCAGCAGTTTAGGCCAAGGCAGAACAAAGAATGATACAGATGATTGTGATTTCCATAATGATACAGATATTACTTCAATTAGAGTCTGGGTCAGACTCTAGAAATGTCTTTAGGTGGCCAGCAGAGGAACAGGCTGAGTGAAATGGACTCTACATTGCAGTCATGGCAGTAGGCAAGAGGCAAGGATATGAAGGACCTTGTATGTCAAGTTAAGAAGCTGTAAAAGATACTAGTAGCTAGACAGCTTTTAGGCAAGGGAGTTATTTTGTCAGATTAATAACCCAGGTAAGAAATAAGCAGAAGACATAAATAAAAATTTTTCCAAAGAAGACATTGAGATGGCTAACAGACACACAAAAAGATGCTCAACATCACTCATCATCAGGGAAATATAAAACTACAATGAGATACCACCTCACACCTGTCAAAATGGCTAAAATTAACAACACGGGAGGCAATAGGTGTTGGAAAGGATACAGAGAAAGGGGAATCCTCTTACACTGTTGATTGGAATGCAAACTGGTACAGCCACTCTGTATAACAGTATGGCATTCCTCAAAAAGCTGAAAATAGAACTACCCCATGGTCTTGTAATTTCACTATAGGTATTTACCCAAATCATACAAAAACACACATTTTTTTTAAAAGATTTTATTTATTTGTTTCACAGAGAGAGAGAGAGAGAACACAAGCAGGCAGAGTGGCACGCAGAGGGAGAGGGAGAAGCAGGCTCCCCACTGAGCAGGGAGCCTGATGTGGGGCTTGATCCCAGGACACTGAGATCATGACCTGAGCTGAAGGCAGACGCTTAACCAACTGAACCACCCAGGCACCCCCGAAAATACACATTTGAAGAAGTACATCCACCCCAATGTTTATAGCAGCATTATCAACAATAGCCATACTATGGAAAGAGCCCAAATGCACACTGACTGATGAATAAAGAAGATGTGGTATATGTATACCACATATAATGTGCATATAATGGAATACTACTCAGCCATCAAAAGATGAATTCTTGCCATTTGCAATGATGTCGATGGAGCTAGAATGTGTTATCCTAAGCAAAATAAGTCAATCAGAGAAAGACAAATACCATATGATTTCATGCATATGTGGAATTTAAGAAACAAAATGGATGAACATATGGGAGGCAGAATAAAGAGAGAGAGAGGGAAACAAACTGTAAGTGACTTTTTTTTAAAGATTTTATTTACTTATTTGAGAGAAAGTGAGATAGAGAGAGTATGAGCAGGGGGAGGGTCAGAGAGAGAAGCAGACTCCTCATTGAGCAGGAAGCCTGACACAGGACACAATCCTGGGATTCCAGGATCATGACCTGAGCTGAAGGCAGTTGCTCAATTGACTGAGCCACCCAGGCTCCCAACCATAAGAGACTCTTAATGATAGAGAACAAACTGAGGGCAGATGGAGGGAGATGGGTGGGGGATGGGCTAGATGGGTGGTGGTATTAAAGAGGGCACTTCTTGTGATGAGCACTCGGTGTTGTATGAAACACCTGAAACCGATACTGTACACTATGTTAACTAACTAGAATTTAAATAATTAAAGAAAACCTAATCACTACTACAAAACAAACAAACAAAAAAAGAAAGAGTCTAAGACAGCTTGAATTATCTCCGTTCATGGTTGTAAGTGATTAAAAGTGGATTTGGGGAAAGACAAATTATTTGGCTTTACATATACTGATTTTGAAATTGATAGAAAAACATATTGCAAGTATCCAACATAACTGATGTAAAATAGCACTATGTGTCCAGGTTAAACACACAGATTTTTCAAAGACAATAAAATATTTGACTAAAGAATACAGTGAATGAATATTAATTGCCTAATTTCTAAAAGTAGATTTACTCAACCTTAAGAATGTCTGGGATACCCAGTGCATGCAAATCATATATTATATGAGATGTGAGAAATGCTTCTAAGATATGATTCCACTGTACATCTTACCCTACAGGCATTATAAAAGCTTGATAATTTCTCACCGTCAAACTCAGGCAAAAACTAGCAATTGTGTCTAGTGAAAAGCAACACACTCGAGGGGATGAAAATAATGAAGCAGCAGAAAATGAACCAAGATCCAGTGGCCAAGTGAGCAAAGCACAATCAGCAGGGAAAATGATTGAGGTGAAATGAACCTACTGATCAATTCATCTTCTTCTATATTCACATTTGGCCCAGTCCATTTAATTGTTTATTACCCACCTCAAATTCACTCTCACTAATGATCCCAGAAACATAGCCCCAGAACTCTCATCATGATTCCCTCTTGCCATGAAAACCTTAAAAAACTATTCCCATTTTCCCCATCATTCGATTCATGTAGCAAATAATTATCAGCCTACTCCTTTCTGGGCCCCATCCTTAAACTTAGTCTGTCACTTTATCAATAGAGAATCTTCTTTCTTGAAGTCATGCCTAAAATATTGTCAGTTTTTAGGCATTGAGCACTAGTAGACTGGTTTGCTTAATCTACCAAACATACTCATCATCCACCCCTTCTCATAAGTTAGTTATGAATTGCACAAATTTTAAACTTTTCATATATCTCAAAAGATTATTCATGTCCCTTCTCGACTTTTACCTTCCAGTGATACATCCACCAGTAGGTGAATAAAATAGTATACAACAGTAAATAAACAATAAAATATTGTGAATGTGCATGCTTGATTGGGCAGAAATGGATATGAAAACCTTATATGTGTGGTCATTTTATCTTTAGCAGAAGAGCGTAAGGCTTTGATCCAATATCAGATCAATGTCAGGCTTGAGTACACCAAGGTGAACGGGAAGGAGTCCAAATGGGAAACTGAAGATACTTGGTTGTGAAAGAGAAGTGCGGCATTGATTGAAGGGAGTGAATGTACAAAGTACGAAAAGTTACTGAGAGTCCATGATGGTCAAATCCCAGCAGGATATTCTCTATTCTGTTTTTGTTTTTCCCAAGTGAGAAGTTCGTATAAAGAGCATAGATAACATATTCAGTGGTGGAACCAGTATTCTCCAATAATTCCACCAAATAAATATGCTGTCATGGCTTTGCATTTTTAATGATTTGTATTATGTAAAATACACCCGAAGAATTAAAATTATCAAATTCTAGAGGCTTATTATTTGTTATTTCTATGACTGGATTCAAGTGATATGGTATACTGATAAAAACATAAGCCTGTCTGGGCCAGGTGTCTACATTTTCATGAAAATAAAAGATGATTTTGAAAAGGAACTTACCATGTTAAAATGTATTTAATTTTGTCTGAAATTATTGTGCTGTGTTAATGAGAAGTGTAGTATTAATGTCCCAGACAATACTAGGAAAAAAAATCTTCATTTGAAAGCTTCATGATGAATCAGATAGGGAGAGAGCATTACTGCAACCATCACCAGTTATTAGAAAGAATTTACAATGAGGGTGCCTGGGTGATGCAGTCAGTTAAGTGTCAGACTCTGGGTTTCAGCTCAGGTCGTGATCTCAGGATTGTGAGATCAAGCCCTGTGTTGGGCTCCATGCTCAATGCAGAGTTGGCTTAAGACTGTCTCTCCCTCTGCTCTTCCCCCAGCTCTCTCTCTTTCTAAAAAATAAATAAATAAATCTAAAAAAAGAAAGAATTTACAATAAACATACCAGCCTGCTTTTCTCATCTAATTCTTCTCGAGGTACATGCATGTGTTTGTTTTCATAAGGTTTCAAATAACCAATGTTAATTAACCAATATTTTCTCCCCAGTGTATTAGTAATATAAAATGAAACCATCTTATTTAATAATGCCAAGGCTCAGAAAATGAAACTTTAACAGTTCCTCAAGTCATTAATAGAAAAATGACTAGAACAAGTCATCACCAGAAAAAGTTTAATTGATATACTTAAAGTGTAATTTATTGTAAAGCAATAATGAGAAGTATATACACTTTTAAAAGGTTAGCGTGACACAGGGTCAAATATAAAAGTGCTTCTTAAATAAGAATCTAAGGTTTGGCTTACTGTTATACTCAATATTTGCCTGGCCTTGCCCCAATGTTAGAAATAATCCAGGATCCTATGAATTAATACATGCACAGAAGATTCTGTAAAAGAGGTTATATTGAGTACAGACATTTAATCCTTCCTTCCTGGATCTTTCTTCCACACAACTTACTTAAATAATCAAAGGAAAATAGCCTATTGGTAGGAGTCTGCAGAGGAAGAGGGAGTTGAACAGAAAGTTGTGCAGAAGGGCCATTTTGGCCATTCATTTTGCCATATTCACACATGGCATCCTCAAATTTAGATTTTTCATATTGTCTCCACATATTGCTATACACATAGCACATTGTGTTTTAAATGCATTAATTTGTTTAATGTAAACATTTTAAAGCACTTACAATGCCTGTGAAGACAAAATAATAAAACTAGAGAGGATCTAACAAGTCAGGAACTTGGAGAAGGGTGCCATTCTCAAGCTACAAACTTGTAACATTTTTGCTATGTATAGAACAAGGGAACAATGCTTGTTAAAGATATTAAGGAAAGATTTCATAACTGCTCTACGTGAGATAGCAAAACACCCTAAATACCACGGAAGTGAGTAGCTACCACTTGTGTGGCTTCCAAGCATTCAAATGTTCCACCTATTTGGGGGAAATTCCTCATTATACTATATAGTACATAGTTTATATTATATATGATTATATTTTATAGTTATAATAAATTATAATATTATATTGTATAATATATTGTACTGTATAATATATTGTATAATTATATTGTATAATATATATACAATATGTAGTATACACTATATAATAATATTATTATTATTATTATATAATTATTATTATTATAAAATTCCAGTCTCCTATTGACTGTATGTATATAACCTGCTGTAGAAGCCATAGTAGGAAGACCTTTCTTTCTCTTAGTCCCTGGAAACCAAGGAGCATCCGGGAACATGACCTAGGTATATTTGGATGTACCCACCTGAGACTGAAGATTCAGAGAGTATTCAAAGAATTAGGAAGAATTTATAAACTATTAAAGGAAGAAGTGTTGGCACCAAGTGTTAGCAAAAGCAATGTTTTCGGTGGCAGTGGTGATGTGGCAACCCAACAAGACTATTCCTCTGGCATTATTTTGGCTGCTTAACTTTGACTTCTGCTTACTTTTTAGCTTCTTTCTTCCATCTTTCCATCAGTTCTATAAGCTACCTAATATTCTTTCAATGTATAACTTTTACCCTTAATTTAACCAGTCTTCATTCTTGTTCATATAACTAGGAACCTGAGCATTTTAATGAGCGAATGTTTAGCAGTGAGGGTGAAGCAAACATGAAGGTTGAGAAAGACTGGGTGTTACTCTGCTGTGAATCAGTATCATTGAAAGTCAGCATTAGAACTTAATGGCACTAGAAATCCTAAGGGTAAGGACAACCAAATAGAAAAGGCTTAGAGGTGGGGGGCTTCTCTCAGGAAAGATGCAGGAAGAATACCAAACATAGTCATACCTGAAGCTAGCATAGGTACTACTATGCCTAAAAGAATGTGGAATTTTGGCTTGTGGTGCAACAACACGAAGATGTTTCATTGCAATGCTGTGGCATTGGAAATAATCATAATACCCCTTAAATATGGGGATTCTTTAAATAAGTTATATTCTTAAGATAGAATATAAACCTGCCATTAAAAATCATGTTGAAATCTACCAATTAAAGAAAATAATTGTGATATAATTGAAGACAAGAAACAGTCAATGAAGTAGTAATACAGGGTATGATTCCAAACAGACACACCTGGACAGACAGACAGTCCTGGTTTGGTATCCATGATTTGCCTTTTACCATATGAGTGTTAATAACTAATGTACTCTATATGAACTTCACTTTTTTCAATCTATAAATGGACATAAGAATAGTACCTTCTTTCAATCATTAAATATATGAAAGCACTAAGCATGATCTTTATTTTTACTTCTACATATCCAAAAAATTTAACCTTTACCACTTTTATTGGTATTTGGGGTAACTTTTGCTCTTTTCCTTCCTGTTCTTTGTTTTCCTCATTAAAAATATATGTCTGTGTGATTAGGTAAGACATCAAAAAGATGTTATTATTAAAAAACATAGACAGAAACAAAGAGAACTTACAGATTTTAGCCAGACACGTTGAAAAAGATCAAAATGATGGAAAATGTAAACTGAATATTTAGAAGATACAATTTAAAAACAAAAATTAGAAAGGAACAATAGGCATTGTATGGGATTTAATAGAGAAGTACCTGTCTGTTCTCTAAGTTATTGTGATGAAAAGTGGAAATGGATGTAATTCTAATTAAAATCCTTCTTTTTATGGTGGAAGAAATTACAGAATAAGAAGTTAGTTAAGAATGCAAGCTCTAGAGGGGCGCCTGGGTAGCTCAGCCATTAAGCGTCTGCCTTTGGCTCAGGTCATGATCCCAGAGTCCTGGGATCAAGCCCCGCCTGCTCAGCAGGAAGCCTGCTTCTCCCTCTCACATTCTACTTGCTTGGTTCCCTCTCTTGCTGTCTCGCTCTGTCATTAAAAAAAAAAATCGAGCTCTGGAATCAGAACCATCCTGCAAATTTTGGTTCAGCCACTCACTAATTGTATGACCTTGATTAAAGATATCTAATTTCACTAAGCCTTGATTTCCTCATCTGTTAATTTCAGATGAGATAATATAAGATCTGAGTGTAGCTTCTGGCACAAAATATGCTATCAATGAATGTTATTTTTGGTCTTGTGCATTGAACGAAAGATTTGAAGTCAGTAGATGAAGGTTTAATCTCAGCTTTGCCATATACCCACAGGACAAGACACTTTCCTTCTCTGAGCTGAGTTTTATTATATATATATTCCCTGTTTTCTTTGAGTGCTTGTATGTGGATCAAATGAGATAAACAATGCAAATATTCTTTGGAAAATATTAAGTAGTTTATAAATATATTATTCACATGAATTACTGACTCATATCATATCAGTAAAGTACCACAGCACTTGTTCTCACTCAAAGCTGTTATCAAATAATATGGCAGTCTGGTCTTAGTAATGGAACACAGTTTCGTTGAGTGGAGTGCTTGAATAATATGGTTCATCTTAAGAGGACTTCTTGGTAACTTGGAACTCTGTTAAATGTAAATGCATTTGCCTTGTGTAAAACTCCCTGAGGGTGATTCAATCATTGTAGAAATTTGTTCAACATGACTTATGAAAAGTGATGCCAGATATGTGTTTGTATGTGAATAATAAATTGAAGACATTCAGCTTTTTATTGTTTTACCATTGACCAATGCTAGATTGACTTAAGGTCTTTTAGAGCCTGGTTTAACACACTAAAAACTATTAAGCAATTAACTTGTGTTCCTAAATAGCAGAGACAAATGATTTGAATAATTCAGGTGATTTGGAGACTTTAAACTATTCAAACTAGTACTGGTTGTCTCCAATTCATCTAATATATGTTTGGGTCTCCATTTCACTTTGCCAGAAGGAATATTTATTGTTGTAAGTTGAATTACTTCCTCAAATTGCATTTAGAAAACCATTCTTAAGTTGTAAGACAGCTGGAATAAAAGTATTCTCCAGCATAATTTTCTGTTTATAATGAATAAGTAAGCAGGAAAAATCTTATTATATGATTACCGAAATTATCTAGGAATATGGCTTGGGCAATAGGATCAGCGTTTTCAGTTAGGCCAGAAGCACCATAAAACCACAAGAACATTCTTAGCAGGAGCTTAGTCTCCAATCACTAAGGATTATACAAAAATGGAAACATTCTGTTATTTCAGGAAAGCATCTTCATAAGTTGAATGATGTTATAAAATACAGTTAATAGTGAGCAATTATTGAAGCAAGGTTCAATTATCTTATTTTGTAAGTTAGAAAAATAAAACATTGAGGTTAAGAAACAGATCACAGAGGTGAAGTGAACTGTTGGAGTATCTAGAATCTAAAACAACTCTAAATTCAATTCATTTATGAGTGGAGTGAATATTTTCCCACTCTACTGTCAAATCACAGTACATGTAGAAATACATGAATCATTGAACACTACATCAAAAACTGATGATGTACTATATGTTGGCTAATTAAATTTAAATAAAAAAGAAATATACTGGGATGGAAATGCTATGGCTTACTTCAATGAAATTTCTGGCAATGAGGGTCTCTATTCTCTGGATATCTAAAGATGAATGTTGTTACATTTGAATGTTTAATTATTACCTTTTAACATTTTGATAAGCACTATAGAGGTTGGAGAGCAAGTCTATAATCTCAAAAGCTGAGTATGGTTAAACATAGCAAAGATTTTGAGCATGGATTTTAAAATTTTCTTTTCCCCTGACTTCTCTAACTGAATGCTTGCAAATACTTTTAGATTTGTAGAATTCAATTCAGGACACCTACTGAATTTTTACTGGAGGTCTCTTCCTTAATCTTGGCTGCCTTATTCAGTAGTCTGTGTTCCTCAGAGGAACTAGTTGGCTTTTATCTGAGTTGCAGACAGAAGCTGAAAGCAGTGACATTAGATACAAGGATTTTGGAGAAAAAAAAAGTAACTGCCTGGGCATAAGAAAACTCAGGATATTTCAACACACACAGTGTTTTGACAATGGCTCAAATTGCCATGGCACATTGATTAGGAAACATTGCCAAGACCATAGTCTTTCAAAAAATTTATGGCAGAACAGGCTTGTCAAATTCTGATTAGTAATAATAGGTAAATTGCTTCAGGGCTTTTTTCTTTCTTTTATTCTTTTTTTTAAAGGAATGAATGGTAATTATCATTTAATATCTCTTCCTCAGATTTTACAGTTTTATAGCCAAGGATAATAAACAGTGACAATCAGCCCATCAGTGGTGCTCATATATTCAAAAACACTTAGAAGACACTCAATAGAACTTGGGGTTTCAGGACATGCAGTATCATTGGGATTGTTACTACTAGACTACATAATACAAGGATTTGTTTCTTGTGATCTGTCCAATAGCTTCTCTTGAATATTGCAGTCTGTTCATTTCCCAAGACAGATTGCCATTAATGTCATCAATTACTGTTGTAACTGGTTTTCTTTGGCTTACAACCAAAGTTGACTCCATGATGCCTACTATCCTATTTCCTTGGTGTATTTTTTTTGACAGGACAGCTAATGTTCCAACAATATTGATAAGACCCAAAATGGAAGGAGGGAAAATAATTTCAAAACAAGTGTTTGTTAAAGGTGTTCTCTTGTCTGCATTTTCTGGAATTCCCACTTTCAACCATCTGAATGCTGATTTTTGTTGCAAATAAGCTACCTTTCTTTTATAGAGCTTCTACAGTGTCCACCAAAGAAGACACATTTAAAGATAAAAATGACAGGGCACCTTGGTGGCTCAGTCGGTTAAATGTCTGACTTGGCTCAGGTCAAGATCTCAGGGTCTTGGGATTGAGCCCTGCACCAGGCTCCATGCTCAGCAAGAAGTGTGCTTGTCCCTCTCAGTCTCCCTCTGCCCTGCCCCTGCTCATGTTCTCTCTTTCTCTCAAAAAAATAAAAAAAATCTTAAAAAAAAAGATAGAAATGAAGCTTAGGTGCACTTTCTGTTACCGAAGCAACTTCAATTTGAAATTGTTTGTGATTACATCAAACAAAATATCTAGTCAGTGTAGTCTATGCGTTGACGCTTAGAAAACATACATTTTTCTTTTTTTTAAGATTTTATTTTTAAGTAATTTTTATAATAATATTTTTTATTATATTGTGTTAGTCACCATACAGTACATCCCTGGTTTTTGATGTAAAGTTCGATGATTCATTAGTTGCGTATAACACCCAGCGCACCATGCAATATGTGCCCTCCGTACTACCCACCACCAGCCTATCCCATTCCCCCACCCCTCTCCCCTCTGAAGCCAACATACATTTTTCTTTTCTTCTTTACATGGTGCTACACAACTGTGATCATTTTTATTAGCCATTATTTAAAATATCACTACTAAATTATTTTACAGTATTCCAGGCATGTCTGAATATTAAACACTTTTTTGACTTTTGTGATTCAGCAGAAGTAATTTGAAGCTCTATTGCAGTTCATTTATGCAATTAATTGTTTATGATGAACTTTTCCCTCAAAACATGTGACCCTTTTGGAACATGTTTTAAGGCTAATTTATTGCTACTATAGTAGTAACAATGCTACATACATCCAAGCTGAGATAGTATCATATAACAAGCTGAAAAATGTCTTAGAAAACAGTCTACCTGGTAAGATTGGCAATTCAGTTAAACTTTCTTGATATAGTTGAAAAAGTACTTCACCGGGGACAATGCAGAAACTAAGGTAAGTCAACCAAATACCCATACTATCATTATCTAAAGTAAAATGGAACAATAAAATTGACAAATAACACATAAGTAAGAAGGATGCTGTGAAGATTAAATGAAATAATATTTTGTTGGGAATAAACCTAATAAATGTTAGTTTATTTTCCTCTTAATTTTGTTTATCCTATACACTTCTAGAAAGAATGTCCTTCTTACTTTCTTGGGTTCTAATTCTTTGAGGGTATGGGTGGAGAAGGAGACAAAAGAGTGTGCATTTTATTTCATTTATTTTTAAAGATTTTATTTATTTATTTGAGAGAGAGAGAAAGAGAGTACAAGCAGGGGGAGCAGCAGAGGGAGAGGGAGGAGCTGTCTCCCTCCTCAGCAGGGAGCCCAGTGTGGGGCTCAATTCTAGGACCCTGGGATCATGACCTGAGCCAAAGGCAGATACTTAACTGACTGAGCCACCCAGGTGCCCCAAGAGTGTACATTTTAAAAATAATTTTTTTGTAATGTCATGTATAGGTTAATATAAAATTGTCTCAAGGAGATGTGACAAACTTAACAAAGAGAAACAGTAGATTGCTGCTAGTTTAGGGCTAGCTAATCACTTTAGATGTATAACCTCATTTTATTCTTACACAAACATTTTGAGATAAACACTATTACTATATCCATTGTGCAGAGATGAACATTGAGGCTTGGAGATTATGTAATTTATCCAGGTCACACAACCAGGCATTTGAACCCCATTATCTCCAGTTTCAGGGCAAACTTTCCTAACTGGCCCCCCAAATGGGTTCATTCAGTAAGAAAAATTAGGTTGTAATTTTTCTAAAATTAATAACTCCGATGAAGTAAAATTCATCACGACTGATTTGTAGACCAAAATTGGAGTTATTTTATCCCTGAGAAGAGAGGATTTGTGCTCAAGAATTGATAGCTGTCTTTAGATTTGTGTTAGTCTGTTACGAGGAAAAGGGAGAATTACTTTGGGTGTTTGCATCAGTTAGGTTGTTCCAGACCTACTAAAATCAAAGGACGAAAGTTATAGTGAGGAAGATATTGGCTAAATGCAGGAAAACAAAGCAAAAAATCTTCCAACAAACAAGGCTGCCAAAGATGTCAAAGTTGAAGGAGAGACAAGAAGACTGTATTAGAGATGTAAAAATTAATTTAGGTCACTTTCTCTTCCAAATGAAGAGACAGGGAAATTCCCTCCAATCTTTGGATTTTATGACCTTCAGCATTATTGACAGAATCTTGAACTTCATGTCATTGGTTCCTTAGACAAAAAAAATTATCAATAAAATAATGTTATTCCTGTGTTTAAGTGAAAGCATATTAAAACAAGATAAACCATCAAAATTTGGAAACTATCTGTATCATGATTTTATAACAGCTTATAAAAAGTACTATTTGTGATATACTTTAACCTATGAAGATGTCTTAAGAGTTCCTTTAATCATAAGTTTCCTCCACAAAGTGGTTGTTCTAGTATATATCAGAGACACATTTAATTCGAGATGCAGCTTTTAGTGGAAGGAGTGATGATGTTTAAAAATTCATTTATCTTTGGTATATTCCTATATCTTATTTTTTTCTTTCATTTTCATTCATCTGTGCCATGTGTTTGGTGCAGTAGGATAAATGTAGAGTTGTCTTCTGCCTAGAAGTCCCAACCTGCCCCTTATTCTTAGCCTAGCAGGATCAGGAGTGAAGTTTAAGGGAAAATAAGTTGGGAATAGGTTCCTTAGGTCAGCTGGGCTTAAGGCTTAGGACTAGTGTACATTTTCCTGCACATGTCTGAAGGGCAAGGAAGTGACATAAGGTGGGGAGTTCTGTATAATTAAATAATTCAAAGTTGTATCTATCCCTTTTTCCTTAGGAACACAATTAACACTCAATATGCCTTTTCTCTTTAGTTATGAAAAACACAATGCACAAGTATTCTTTCCCTTGGACCAATATGGTTGGGGCAGAAGGAATTGGGTGAAGAACAAAGATCGGGATCTACTTATTTTTACATAGGTTTCCCAGTAAAATCAATATGTCCTGAGTGCTTAATAAGATTGCCATTATGCTGGTTCTGAAAGAAATCAGAAATCCTAGAATGCTCTGAGAGCTCAAAATGTTCATCAGCAACTTATACATTCTAGCTTTAGCCCTCAATTACACTGGATATCTCAGCTGACTTTGACTAAACAATTTTGATGAAAAATAAAATAGGACAGCTTTGGAAAAGTTACTGGACTTGTACATACCCGTGTCTATAAAATAAATCATTTTTATTATCACCCTTTATGAATAGTTTTGACTGTTTTTCTTCAAGTATATCAGCGTTACGATGAAAACAAAACATTCTGTCATTAGGCTTGTATGTGACTCAAATACTAAATAATATATCTTTTTCTTTTTTAAAGGAAACAACTCATCTATTCAATCTAGAGATGTATTCCACAAAGAAGGTCAAGAAAATCCCAGGTATTTTCAGGGATGACAGGCTACCTCTATCTCTCCAGAAAATGTAACTTTTTTCAGACGTAAATGACTCCCAAAACATGTTATTTGTTTATTTATTTTTAGAATTATTTATTTCAGAGAGAGAGAACCTGTGCACAGGAGAGCATGGTTGGGGGGAAGGCAGAGGGAGAGAAAGTCTTAAGCAGACTCACACTGAGCGGGGGTCTGATGGGGGCGGGGAAAGACCTCTATCTCACAACCCTGAGATCATGACCTGAGCTGAAACTAAGAGTCAGAAGCTTAACCAACGGTGCCACTCAAGTGACTCTGCTCCCAAACATGTTAAATTCAAGTCTTCAAAGGAGCTTAAAAGAGCTTGACTAAAGTGCAAAGAGAAGGGTAGGGAGGTGGAAGCTACTTTAGTAGATAAAATCTAAAGAGAGCATTTTTTTTTTTGGCCAGTATGCAGGTTTCAGAAGAGTGTGTGATTGGGACATAAGCTATATAGCTATATTTTCTTGCACTGCTAGAACAAACTCTCAGACAGATGAAAAGATTAAAGGGACTGTGTCCAACAACTATATACATATATATTTGTCTTTATTTATGGGAAATGCCCTGGCAGAATACAGTTCACTTCCATCCTTAACGGTGTTCATAATCAACTCTGTTTGTTGAGCATATAGGTAATTTTTTATGCTTCTGCTTAAATGATTGATAACTTGCTTATGGAATGAAGGGAAGGTGAACAGACGTAGAGGTTGCATTGCACTGATACTGTAGATGGTTTGTATAGATGTAAAAAGGAGACAAAATTGAGAGTGCCAAATTTACCAGTAAAACAAATGAATTTATAGACGTTTTAAAGCTGGTTACAGGAAGGGAGAATGGAAATAGGATGCTAATAAAATTCTTATCTAAGTCTCTTATAGGATTTGTTAGAAAAGTACCATAAGTGAAAGAAATAAAATGATTATTTACAAAGCTGGGTGTTTGGACCATAGCAGAGACAAGCAAGCAAAAAAAAACACCCCACAAATTCTGGTTCTGGAAAACAAATGTATCAAGATACATAATGTAAATCTTTTGTAACATATGAAACCAGTGTTTACTCTGAGATGCCCTACCTGAACAAATACTTAAACAAACACCAAACCCCTTGACCAGGAAATTCTACTTCTAGGTATCTGTCTTACAGAAATGTTTGCACATACACAAAAGATGCATGTGTAAGGATAATCATTGCCATATTGACTGTAATAGCAAAAATATAGAAACCACTTGAATGTCCATTAACAAAATAAAATGTTTAGATGTATTATAGATGCTATGGTCTGGATGCTTGTGTTCTCCCATCCCCAAATTCACATATTGAATTCCTAAACCCCAAGGTGATGGCATTAGAAGGTGGAGCCTTTGGGAGGTGATTAGATCATGAGATAAAATTCTCATGATTGGGATTAGTGCCTTTATAAAAGAGACCCCAGAGAGCTAGCTTGCTCCTTCTACCATGTGAGGATACAGTGAAAATATGGCCATCTCTGAACCTGAAGCAGGCTCTCACCAGACAATGAATCTACCACGCATCTTGATCTTGGACTTTCTAAACTCTGGAATTATGAAAAATAAATTTCTGTTATTTATAGTTTATCCAGTTTATCATATTTTACAATAGCAGCCCAAGTGAATTAAGAGAATAGACAACTATGTTATGATATACACCATAGCTGTTTAAAAAAAATAAAGTACCAACATGGAAAGATTGCTAATATGTTATATAACAATAAAAAACAATTGACAGCACAATATATTTAGTATGGTGTCATTTATATCATTTATGCTCAATAAAACTCACTAAAGTATATATTTGTATATGCATGTAATATCAAGTAACATCTAAGAAACACTTTTGAGGGGAAGATCATCATATAGAATAATAGTTAAGAATGTAAACCCTGTAGAATAGTGGTTACCGAGGGCAGAAAGGTGGGCAAAATGGGAAGATATTAGTCAAAGAGTAAGAAATTGCAGTTATGTAGGGTGAATAAATCTACAGATTTAATGTATTATATTATGATTATAGTTAATAATATTATACTGAATACTGGAAATTTGCCAAGAGAGATTTCAAGTGCTTTCATCACATATATACATATGAGAGAAGATATGTTAATTAGTGTGACTATAGTAATCATATCACTGTATGTGTACATAAAATCATTATATTGTGCACTTTAAATATATATACACTATCATTGAAAAAAGAGAAGGTGAACTCTGGATCCAGATTTCTTGGGATTCATAAACTAATCAGTCCTTCCATTTAATATCAGTGTCACCATGGGCAAGTTACTTAACTCCTTTGTGTCTTAGTGTCTTCATCTAAAAAAAATGGAGGCAATAATTGTGGTGGTTAAATAGATTAATGCATGAAAAGTGCTCAGCACATAGTAAGTGCTAAATACATGTTAGCTTTTACTGTTTTGTGGACTACACACTGTTAACTACACACTGTTAAGTTCCTTGCATGTGCTTATTTTCACAGCTACTCCATTAAATAGATATTAGTATTATCTTCATTTTGCAGTGAAGACACTGAAAGAGAAAGATGAACCAACTTGCTTGAGGCCACATAGTTGGTAAACCTTGGAGAATATATTTGAATCCAAATATCTGATTCCAACAGTTGTGTTTTTAACTGTTACTCTATGCTACTTCTCTTTATGCATACATACACACGTGCACACACACACACACGCACACACATCTAGAAAAATATCTGGTAGTTGTTAAGAGTGGAGTAATTTTGAAAACACACTATTGCTTTCTACTCAATATACTCCCCTAGTTTTGTGAGAGATATTCATGTTTTACATGTGTAACTTAAATAATAAAACATCAAAACATTATAGTCAATAAATATAATGTGCTCAATGCACTTGACAGGATACAAAATTAACAACTTCTGTTTATCAAAAGACACCATCAAAAGAGTAAAATGGCAAGTCATAGAAGGTAAAAGATATTTGCATTACAAAAAAAAAACTGACAAAGACTGGTATCCAGGAAATATAAAGAACTCCTACAAATCAGTAAGAATGTGATAAAAAATTAGGAAAATCAACAAAATATTTGAAATGGAGTTTTAGGAAGAAGAAATACAAATGGCTCATAAACATATGGAAATGCTTTTGAACTAATTAATATTCATGGTGTAAATTAAAACCACAATGAGATCACAATGACAACTTCAGTGACTAAAGTTTTGTGTTTATTTTTTAGAACATCTTTTTTATTTTTTTAATGTTTTTTTATTATATTATGTTAGTCACCATACAGTACATCCCTGGTTTCTGATGCAAAGCTCGATGATTCATTAGTTGCGTATAACACCCAGTGCACCATGCTATACGTGCCCTCCTTACTACCCATCACCAGTCTATCCCATTCCCCCACCCCCTCCCCTCTGAAGCCCTCATTTTGTTTCTCTTTATTAGCAAGTACAAAAATTAAAGTCTTTCAAAATTGTTTTTCAGAAAGCAAAGTGGCAGTGCTTTAAAACTGAGGATGCAAATAGCTGCTCTTCAGGTCACTGAGTCTTTACCTGTTTGATGAGTATACTCCAATGATCTGGGGTATTTAAACCTACTTAACTGAAGAAGGAGTCACTGAGCAGGTCAGTGAGCAGTCCCCAAATGAAGGCAATTGATATTTATTTATTTAACAAATTTATTCCTTTGTCACAGATTCAGTTTAAAGCTTTCACTCATGTGCCATAAGTTTTGATCTAGTACAGTAAAAATGTACTGAATGACATTTTTTATGTAAGCACCATTGCATAATAATTCAGGCAACTGTACACAGAATTGTTCATCACTTCCTGTATAAAAAGATCTTCATTATTCCAGAGTAATAATTTAGACTCCCATTAAAGGACACTAAGATCCAGACAGTTTTCGTCAGCTTATGACTTCAGTTTGGTCATTAAATTGCACTTCAAAGTTTCCTCTTTCCCATTGACAGAATGTGTGAGAAGAGTCTTCCTTCACCTTTGCATAACCTTTGTCATCAAAGCACTTTACCAGCTTTTATTCTATCACTCCATCTATTTCTAATGTTTGCCATGTCTTTCCCTGTAGTGAGAGTGTAGCTTATAACTAATGTCCCTAAAATCCCATGAATACGGAATGCCTGATAATAAAAAAGAAATTCTGATTTCATAACTCCTTGACACAATGATTACCAGACAACCAAAGCTGGAAGAAATGCTGAGCGCTAAGACCCTCTTAGGCTGACAATTTTAGTGCAACGAGCTGCAGGTAAATATCAGAGGACATGAATTCCATGCCCAGCTCCCACTCCTACTAGATGTGACATCTTGGACAGTCACTAAAACTATATGATCTTCTATTTCTTAATAAAATAGAAAAAATATCAAGAGGCTTGATGCTGACCTAGATAATCCAATATAAGAAATCATAGATTGGACTGGATTCAGCTAGAAATCATAGGAAGGAATAGATATGTTTAAAATTAGTTTTAAAATTTAATGTTAGTTAAAGTTTGTTGAAGTAAGTATTTTTGCTAGCAGAGAAGGGGAGTATTGCAGTGTAAAAAAAAATCCGATAGAAGAAAAAGGGATGATTTCAGAGCTTTATGCCGAGAAACATGCATTCTGCTTATACAATGAGGATTGCATTGTATTGAATTGATTGGATTCTCTGAAATCTCAATTCTGCCTATGCAACTAGGAAACTTTGTGGCCTTGGGCTAGTTACTCAGCTTTTAGAGAAAAGATCATTCTACAGTAGTCCCCACTTGTTCATAGTTTTGCTTTCCAAGGTTTCAGTTGCCTGCAGTCAACCTCAGTCTGGAAATAGATGATCCTCCTTCTGATGTCAGAAGGTCAATAGTAGCATAACACTAGGTCACTGTCTATGCCATTTATCTCACTTCATCTCATTATTTAGGCATTTTATCATCTCACATCATCACAAAAAGAAGGGTGAATATGGTACAATAAGATATTTTGAAAGAAAAGAGAGACCACATTCGCATAACTTTTATTACAGTATATGGTTATAATTGTCCTATTTGATTATTAATCATTAATTTCTTACTCTGCCTAATTTACAAATTATGAAATTTATGTATAGGAAAAAAACATTGTATATATAGGGCTCAGTACTGTCTATGGTTTTAGGCATCCACTAGGTATACTGAAACACATCCCTATGGATAAGGAAGGGGACTACTGCAGATTATTATTAAGCTTCCCTTCAGAGTAACTCAAAATCTCAAATATTTTAATTTAAAAGTATTATGATATTGCCTCCAATTGATACCATGTCTCTATGATAACTTCACTTAGATTTTTTTGAAGGAGATAGTCTGGTAATAGTTATAGCTTGAAGATCTGTGTATGAATGTCACATATCCATTAGGATTCAACAAATATCCATTTCACATATCCATTAGGATCAGAAGAACTGATCTTGGTTGGAATCACAGTATTATTTTAGGAGGCATCATTCAGAAAAAACAGCTTTAAAAATGAAAACACATATTATACTAAGGAGATATTTAGAAGATTAGTAGAAAGAAGATTTGTTTGGATACTTTATTTGAAATCAGTAACCCCATAGGTGAAGTGAAGGACTGAGAGACTGAGAATGGAAAAAGCTACCTTTTGGCCATGGGTGACCAGCTTGAATGTAGCCAAGATGAATAGTGACTCAGAGCTATTGACGTCTGTTAGCTACTTTGTGACCTATAAACAATGGGTGAGCAGTCTCATTCCAAACCCAGATAATTGAAAATCCATCTTGCAAAAAATGTCAATATGGTTGCGCAAAATGATACCCTTTTTGACAGAAGAAATCTCAAGTATTAAGTGTACACATACACATTCAACTTTTGAGTTTCTTTCTGTAAGACGTTCCCATAGACCCAGGCAAAATACCACAAAGATACCTAGTCCAGTGTTTCTCATGTTTAGGTAACACAATGAAATACTACATTGTATTTGTATTTTTTATTTTTTTATTATTATTTATTTATTTATTATATGTTAGTCACCATACAGTACATGATCGGTTTTTGATGTAGTGTTTCATGATTCATTGTTTTCATATAACACCCAGTGCTCCATGCAATACATGCCCTCCTTAATACCCATCACCAGGCTAGATCATCCCCCCATCCCCCTCCCCTCTGAAACCCTCGGTTTGTTTCCCAGAGTCCATAGTCTCTCCTGGTCCATTGTATTTTTAGAAGTGTTCATCAACAATACTTTTTTTTTTCTGACTTAAACAGTATTTTTAAGGAATGCCCAAAGTGAATGAAGTAGGAGTTGTGGTTCCCTTCATTACTGTGTCTCTCTCTCGCTGTTCTGTCTTGACCTTCTCTCTATCTTTTGTTGTGCAGAAGCTGTTCTGTTGGTTCTCAATTCTTCTTCAGGAGGAATACTCTATAAATAGGCATAATTTAGCATGTTCCATGGAGGAAGTGAGTTCAGGGTCTTCCTACATTGCCATCTTGTACTGGAGCCATTATTCACATCATGCAAAATCCATTTTGGGGTGCCTGGGTGGTTCAGTCAGTTAAGCATCTGACTTCAGCTCGGGTCATGATCTCAGGGTCCTGGGATTGAGCCCCAGCTCTGGCTCCCTGCTCAGCAGGGAGTCTGCTTCTCCTCCTCCTTCTACCCCTCCCCCCACTTGTGCTTGCACTCCTCTTTCTTAAATTAATAACTATAATTAAAAAATCCATTTGACTATTTTAAAGCACACAATTCAGTGGTTTTTAGTACCTTCACACTATTGTACAAACATCAATACTATCTAATTCTAGAACATTTTATCACCCCCAAAATAAACGCCATACTACTCAATTCCCCCCTCCCACCATCCCTGGCAACTACTAAACTGAACTATTCTCTGTCTCTATGGATTTGCTTATTCTGAACATTTCATATAAAATGGAATGCTATATTATGTGCCATTTTGTGTCTGGCTTCTTTCACTTAGGATGATATTTTCAAGGTTCATCTATATGCATCATGTGCCAGCAATTCTTTCCTTTTATGGCTAAGAATATTTCATTGTATGGATATAAAAAATTTTGTTTAACCATTCATTAGTTGATGGAGGTTTGAGTTGTTTCCACATTTTATTTTGAATAATGCATCTATGAATATTTGTGTACAAGTGTGTGTGTGCGCACCTATGGTTTTAGTTCTCTTGGAGATGATAGATAGATGATAGATAGATAGATGATAGATAGATAGATAGATAGATAGATAGATAGATAGATAGATGATAGATAGAATTGCTGGGTCATAGAGTAACACTAGTTTGAATTTTTTGAGGAACCACCAAAAGGTTTTCTACAGTGGTTGTCCCATTTCACATACCCACGCACAATGTATAAAAGTTCCAACATCTCCACATACTTGCCAACACTTGCTGTTTTCCTTTCTTTTCATTATTTTAGCCATCCTAGAGAATATGAAGTGGTATTATGTGGTTTTGATTCACATTTCCCTAATGATTAATGATGCTAATTATCTTTTAATGTACTTATTGAATATCTGAGAGTCTTCTTTGGAGAAATGTCTATTTAAATCCTTTGTCCTTTTTAAAATTGGATTGTTTGTGTTTATATTGTTGAGTTGTATTATTTATTATTATGTGTTCTGGTTATATTATGGTTATCAGAAATATGATTTGCAAATATTTTCTCTCATTCCATTGGTTGTTTTTTCATTTTCTTGATGACATCCTTTAATGCACAGAAGTTTTTAATTTTGATAAAGTCCAACTTACCTATTTTTGTCTTTTGCTGCTTCTGTTTTTGTTATAGTACCTAAGAAACCACTGACTGATCTAAAGCAACAGATTTACCCCTAAATTTTCTTCAGAGTTTTGTAATTTTAACTCTTAGATTTGGGTCTTTTGTTTCAAAATTCTCGTTAAATTCTAGTTAGTTAACGTATAGTGTAATATTTGTTTTAGGAACAGAATTTAGTGATTCGTCACTTACATATAACATCCAGTACTCAACTCAAAAGTGCCCTCTTTAATACATACCAGCCATTTAACCTGTCCTCTGACACACCTTCCCTCCATTGACCATCAATTTGTTCTCTATAGTTTAGAATCTCTGATGGTTTACTTCCCTCTCATTTTTTTCCTTTCCCCTATGATCATCTGTTTTGTTCCTTAAATTCCATGTATTAGTGAAATCATATGGCATTTGTCTTTCTCTGACTGACTTCTTTGACTTACCATAATACACACTAACTCCATCCACATCATTGCAATTGGCAGGACTTCATTGTTTTGATGGCTGAGTAATATTGCATTGTATACATACACCACCTCTTCTTTATCCATTCATCTGTCAATGGACTTTTGGGCTCTTTCCATAATTTGGCTATTGTTGACAATGCTGTAATAAACATCAGGTGCAAGTGCCCCTTCGAATCAGCATTTTTGTACCCTTACAGTAAATACCTAGTAGTAAAATTCCTGGGTCAGAGGGTAGTTCTATTTTTAATAATTGAGAACCTCCATATTGTTTTCCAGAGTGGCTGCACCAGTTTGCATTCCCAACAACATCGTAAGAGGGTTCCCTTTTCTTTGCATCCTCACCAACATCTGTTGTTTCCCATGTTGTTAATTTTAGCCATTCTGACAGGTGTAAGATGGTATCTCATTGTGGTTTTGATTTGTATTTCTCTGATGATGAGTGATGTTGAGCATATTTTCATGCGTCTGTTGGCTATCTGGATGTCTTCTTTGGAGAAATGTCTGTTTATGTCTTCTGCCCGTTTCTTACTGGATTGTTTGTTTTTTGGGTACTGAGTTTGATAAGTTCTTTATAGATTTCAGATACTAACCCTTTATCACATATGTCATGTGCAAATATCTTCTCCTATTCTGTAGGTTGACTTTTGGTTATGTTAATTGTTTACTTCACTGTACAGAAGTTTTTTATTTTGCTGAGGTCCCAATAGTTCATTTTTTCTTGTTTCCCTTGCCTCTGGAGACATGTCTAGTAAGAAGTTGCTATGGCCAAGGTCAAAGAGGTTGCTGCCTGTGATGTTCTCTGGGATTGTGAGAGTTTCCTGTCTCTCATTCAGGTATTTCACCCATTTTGAATTTATTTTTGTGTTTGGTATAAGAAAGTGGTTCCATTTAATTTTTTTTTTTTTTTTTGCATGTTGGTCAGTTTTCTCAACACCATTTGTTAAAGAGACTGCCTTTTTTCCACTGGATATTCTTTCCTGCTTTGTTAAAGATTAGTTAACCATATAGTTGTGAGTCCATTTCTGGGTTCTTTATAGTGTTCCATTGATCTATGTGTCTGTTTTTGTGCCAGTACTGTACTGTCTTGATGACTACAGCTTTATAATATAGCTTGAAGTTTGGAATTGTGGTGCATCCAGTTTTGCTTTTCTTTTTCAAGGTTGTTTTGGCTATTTGGGGTCTTTTGTCCTCCCATACAAATTTTAGGATAGTTTGTTCTAGTTCTGTGAAAATTGCTCGTGGTCTTTTGATAGGGATAGCATTAAATGTGTAGACTGCTTTGTACTGTAGACATTTTAACAGTATTTTTTCCAATCCATGAGCATGGCATGTTTTCCATTTCTTTGTATCCTCTTCAGTTTCTTTCATATGTGTTTTATACTTTTCAGAGTATAGAAATTTTATCTCTTTGGTTAGGTTTACTCCTGGGTATCTTATGGCTTTGGGAGCAATTGTAAATGGGATCTATTCTTTGATTTCTCTTTCTGTGGCCTCATTGTTACTATACAGAAATGCAACAGATTTCTGTACATTAATTTTTTGTCATGCAGCTTTGCTGAATTAGTTTATTAGTTCCAGTAGTTTTTGGTGTTTTTGGGTTTCCTACACAGAGTATCATGTCATCTGTGAATAGTGAAATTTTGACTTCATCCTTGCCAATTTGGATGCACTTTATTTGGTTTTGTTGTCTGACTGCTGAGGCTAGGACTTCCAGTAGTATGTTAAATAGCAGTGGTGAGAGTGACATTCTTGTCTTGTTCCAGACAATGGAGGAAAGCTCTATTTTTCTCCATTGAAGATGATTTTAACTGTGGGTCTTTCGTATATGGCCTTTATGATGTTGAGGTATGGTCCCTCTATCCCTATGTTTTTGAGGATTTGTACCAAGAAAGGATGCTATAACTTGTCACATGCTTTTTCTGCATCTATTGAGAGAATTGCATAGTTCTTATCTTTTCTTTTATTAATGCAGTGTATCATATTGATTGATTTGCAAATTTTGAACCACCCCTGTAGCCCAGGCATAAATCCTACTTGATTGTGGGGAATGTTGGATTTGATTTGCTAGTAACTCATTGAGATTTTTGCATCCATGTTCATCATGGATACCAGCCTGTAATTCTCCTTTTTAGTGAGATCTGTGTCTAGTTTTGGAATCAAGGTAATCCTGGCCTCATAGAATGAGTTTGGACGTTTTCTTCCCATTTCTATATTTTGGAACAGTTCAGGAAGACTGGGTATTAACTCTTCTTTAAGGATCTGCTGGAATTCCCCTGGAAAGCCATCTGGCCCAGAACTTTTGTTTTGGGGAGATTTCTGTTTACTGATTCAATTTCTTTGGTGGTTACAAATCTGTTCAAATTTTCTATTTCTTCCTGTTTCAGTTTTTATAGTTTGCTCGTTTCTAGGAATTTGTCCATTTTTCTATATTGCTCAATTTATTGGCATATTATTTTTCATAATATCGTCTTATAATTGTTTGGATTTCTGTGGTGTTTGTTGTTATATCTCCTCTCTCATGTGTGGCTTTATTTTTTTGTGTCCTTTCTTTTTTTCTTTTTGATAAATCTGTCTAGGGGTTTATCAATTTTATTAATTCTTTTGAAGAACCAGTTCTTAGTTGCATTGATCTCTTCTGTGGGTGTTTTTTGTATCTATATCACTTATTTCTGCTCTAATCTTTGTTATTTCCATTCTTCTGCTGGCTTTAGGCTTTATTCGCTGTGCCTTTTCTAAAAGCTCATTTAAGTGTAAGGTTAGGTTGTGTATTTGCGGTTTTTCTTGCTTCTTGAAGTAGGCCTGTATTGCTATGTACTTGCTGCATACCAAGGTTTTGACTGTCATATTTTCATTTTCCTTTTCTTCCATTTTTAAAAAATTTCTTCTTTGATTTCCTGGTTAGCCTATTCATTCTTTAGTAGGATGTTTTTAACTTCCATGTATTTTTGGTTGTTAATTATTGAGAAATTGATAAACCATCTAAAATCTTGAAGTTCAATATATACCTCATTCTTTAAATTAAAAAAAAACCTCATATGAATTACAGAGTAAATGCAAACATTAAAATATATAAATATAAAAAGAAAATATTTATATATCGAAGCAGGAAAGGTTTCCTTAAGCAAGAGACAAAATGCAGAATTAATAAATTATTTGAATGCAGTATAATTTAAATCTTTATTTTAAAAATTAGCAAATATAAAATAAAATCACAAACATAAAAAAATTAGTTGCAACATCTAAGATACAGGATTGATGGCATAAATATATGAACAACTTTTATAAACCAATAATAAAATAGCATACCCCAATAGTATATCAAATATATAAGCAGATAATTCACAAAATCAGAAACATGAATGTTCAGCAAACATTTTCAAAATATTTAGTTTTACTAATACTCAAATAAACATGTAATAATGTAAAAGCATGGAATTATTTTTGACCAGACATTTTGGTAAAGGCAAAAAATAATAAATTATAATGATGCATTGTTAGGTAAAGTGTAAATTAATGTAAACTGTTATGCAGGACAATTTTTCGATATGTATTAAAACTTTAAAAATACATAATTTTAGTAAGTTATCATGTTATATTGTAATAAGAGTCTTCCATACAAATAAACACTACTACATTTTCAAGGAGATAAGATGTTTTAAAATTTCTTATATTCATACAATGTTGTACAAGTATCATAATGGCAGAGTGAAAAGAAGGTTTTGTAATCCAGTCAGCTGTAAACTGGAATACAGTTATAAGTAGTGTGGAATTTTAATTTTTTTTAGATTTAAGACAAATATATTAATACCCACCTTGCAGAATTAACAGAATTGGGTGATGGTCTCAGCATTCTCTACTGGGTTGAGTATGTCTCCTTGAATTAAAAATTCATGGGATGCCTGGGTGGCTCAGTTGGTTAAGCATCTGCCTTCAGCTCAGGTCATGATCCCAGGGTCCTGGGACTGAGTCCCACATTGGGCTCCTTCCTCAGTGGAGAGCCCTTGCTTCTCCCTCTGCCTGCCACTCCCCCTGCTTGTGCTTTCTCTCTCTCTCTGATAAATAAATAAATAAAATATTTTAAAAAAATTCATGTCCACTTGGAATCTGTGACTGCGACCTTCTTTGGAAATAGTACCTTTGCTCATGTAATTAAGTTAAGGTGAGGTCATACTGGCTTGGGGTGGTCACTAAATCCAATATGATGGGTGCTCTTATTAAAAGAGGGAAATCTGGGGACACCTGGGTGGCTCAGTTGGTTAAGAAGCTGCCTTCAGGGGCGCCTGGGTGACACAGCGGTTAAGCGTCTGCCTTCGGCTCAGGGCGTGATCCCGGCGTTATGGGTTTGAGCCCCACATCAGGCTCCTCTGCTATGAGCCTGCTTCTTCCTCTCCCACTCCCCCTGCTTGTGTACCCTCTCTCGCTGGCTGTCTCTATCTCTGTTGAATAAATAAATAAAATCTTTAAAAAAAAAAAAAAAAAGAAGCTGCCTTCAGCTCAAGTCATGATCCCAGGATCCTGGGATCGAGTCCCACATTGGGGTCCCTGCTTGGTGGGGAGCCTGCTTCTTCCTCAGCCTGCTGCTTTCCTTGCTTGTGCTCACACACTCTCTCTCTGACAAATAGATAAATAAAATCTTTAAAAAAAGAGAAATTTGGACAGGCTCAGACAGACAGTGGAGAAGGCCTTGGGAAGACAGAGGTGGAGACTGGAGCAATGAATCTGCAAGGCAAGGAATGCCAAAGATTGTCAATAACAACCAGAAGGCAAGGAAGGTTTTTTCCCTAGAAACTTCAAAGGGAACATGTCCCTGCCAACACCTTGATTTTGGACTTCTGGCATCCAGAACTGTAAAAGAATAAATTTGTATTGTTTTAAGTCACCAAGTTTGAAGTACTTTGTTATGGCAGCCCTAAGAAACTAAAACATGTATGTAGTACTTGCAAAGTAAGAGCTCATTAAAGGAAAACTATTTTATTTACTGGTGACAATCTTTTTTGTTATACACATATGATATATGCTTCTTGTGATGTAGTTGGTTTTATTATTTCCAGTTTTCAAAAAAAGTAGCAGAATTAGAGGTTACATATCTTTTCTCAGCTCACAAAATTAATAAGTAACACAATTGTTTCATATTTACTTGACAAAAAATACTCATTTTTTAAAACATCATTTGACATTCTTGTTTTAAATTCCACCTTGAAAGCTGACAAATCATTAGGCAAGCTTGTCTGTAATGAGTTTTGAACTACATATTGCTAAATTCTAGAATCATCACATGCCTTTAGGTCTTTGTATAATGCATAAGAAAAATAGGAAATTCCAAATACTTACAGAATTTTCATTGATTAGGACTGAAGTACCTGAGAGACAAGGCTAGTAAATGACAATAATTCAAGTTATTATACTCAAGCTCAAACCTACAAGAATTTTCATTGGCAGGGACTAGAGTACCTGATAGACAAGGCTAGTAAATGATAATAGTTCAAGTTATTAGACTCAAGATCAAAACTACAAGATGATATGGCCAATCATACTTGTGCTGATGTGTTTTATGTGAGTAAATCTTTCCATTAGAAGAAAATAAGCTAAGAAGTCAAATTCAAATAACTACTTTTCATTATAAAGAGAAAGAATACAGCAATAGTTTTAAAAGTTATTAAGTTATTGCTTCAATTCCCTTAAAAAAATCATCTTGAAAGGCCACAAAAGAGAAAATTTGAACCAAGAATTTGAAGTCCATAAAAGGTCTCCTTAAAATTCACCAAATTTCTTCCAAGATATTAATCATGTTATATAGCAATAAACACATTGCTAATCTTTATGACTCAGTCTCCAATAGCCACATTATTTCCACTAGTGATAAAAAGTCATCAAATCCGAAGTTCTTAGCAGCAGTTTTTCCTAAAGTTGCATTGGAAACCATGTTAAGTGAAGGAAGAATTCAACCTCTAGAATGTGGTCCTGAACTCCTTTGCTATATAACTTCAGTCTACCTGATAAACCTAGAAAGGGGAATAGTACTTTCCATTCAATCAAAGCCCAATTCAGAGTGACCTTAATTCCATGAGTCACTATTGAGCTTGTGCTCAATGCACTTTCTTTCCTAACATCATTGTATACTTACTCTATGCCAGACATTGTGAAAGACACATAATACACAATATCTCATTTATTGCTCACAAAAAGCTGTAAGGCAGGTATTTGGATAGATGCTATGCCTAAGCGTAAAAATCCAAATCATGTTAGACTTTACCCTGTGCCATATCTCTAGGGACCCTAGACACTATGACTATTGTCCAGATACTCAGACAAATAAGCCTCATCTCTTTAAGGGCTTCTCCAGGGCAAAAAGAAGAATTGCTCTTTTAATAATCTCCACAGAACATTTCACAGTTGTAGGCCCCAAATAGGTACTCTACAAATACTTGTTGAATGATGGATACTAAATATGGAAAGAGGCATGATATTGTGGAAAGAATATTCTATTGAAAGTCCAGAGAAATAAGTCACACAGCTGTAATCTTGAGGAAACAATCTCTCTGAGCTTTGTTTTATTTTCTATAAAATGAATGGATCAGGTTAGATCTCTGACACTCTTTCTTACTCTGACACTATAATGTACACCAAAAGGTCCAAGGAACTGTTACTTGGAAAGCAAAGGTCTACCTACAGCAATCAAAGTATGCAGGGAAATTTTTTTTTGTTTTCAGGATTTATTTTTTACTTTGTGGGGGAGGGGCAAAGGAGAGGGAGACAGCCAATATGGGGCTCCATCTCATGACCGTGGGATCATGACCTGAGCTGAAAACAAGAGTGAGATGCTGAACTGACCACACTACCCAAGTGCCCCAGGCTGGGGAAATATTTTAAGAACATTTTAAAATAATTACATCATAAAACAGTATACCCACCATACCTGTAAATAAACCTCAGTACTACACAGATATGAAGGAATATCTTTTAGGTGAAGACAATGTATAGATTTGATTTTTTTCTACTTAAAATCAATTCATTAACGTATAGTGTATTACTAGTTTCAGAGGTAGTTTAGTGATTCATCAGTTGCATATAACACCCAGTGCTCATTACATCAAGTGCCCTCCTTAATGCCCATCACACATTTACCCCTCCACCACCCATCCTTCCTCCAGCAACCCTGTTTTTTTCCCTATATTTAGGAGTCTCTTATAGATTGCCTCCCTCTCTGTTTTTTATTTTATATTTCCTTCCCTTCCCCTATGTTAATCTGTTTTGATTCTTAAGTTCCACATATGAGTGAAATCACATGGTATTTATCTTTCTCTGACTGACCTATGTCGCTCAGCATAATACCCTCTACTCCCATCCATGTTGTTGCAAACGGCAAGATTTCATTCTTTTTAATGACTGAGTGTGTAGATTTGTGTGTGTGTCCATTTGTCCATTTCTATTCATCCGTGGATGGACATATAGGCTTATTTGTCCATTTCCATTCATCTGTGGATGGACATATAGGCTCTTTCTAAATTTTGGCTATGGTGGACATTGCTGCTATAAACATCGTGGTGCATGTGCCCCTTCGAATCACTATGTTGATATCCTTTGGGTAAATACCTGGTAGTACAATTGCTGGGTGGTAGGGTAGCTCTATTCTTAACTTTTTGTGGACCTCCATACTGTTTTCCAGAATGTACAAGTTTGCATTCCCACCAACAGTGTAAGAGGGTTTCCTTCTCTCCACAACTTTGCCAACATCTGTTGATTACTGACTTGTTAATTTTAGCCGTTCTGACTGGTGTGAGGTGGTATATCATTGTGGTTTTGGTTTGTATTCCCCTGATGTTGAGTGATGTTGAACATTTTTTTATGTGTCTATTGGCCATTTGTTTGTCTTTCTTGGAAAAATGTTCACATATTCTGCCCATTTATTGACAATTTTTTGTTGTCTTTTAGGTGTTTAGTTTGATAAGTTCTTTATAGATTTTGTATACTAGGCTTTATCTGATTAGACATTTGCAAATATATTCCCCCATTGGGTAGGTTGTCTTTTAGTTTTGTCTACTGTTCCTTTGCTGTGTGAAAGTTTTTTATCTTGACGAAGTCCCAAAAGTTCATTTTTGCTTTTGTTTCCCTTGCCTTTAAAGATGTGTCTAGCAGTACATTGCTGCAATGGAAGTGAAGGGATTGCTGCCTGTGTTCTCTAGGATTTTGATGGATTCCTGTCTCACATTTAGGTCTTTCATCCATTTTGAATTTATTTTTGTGTATAGTGTAAGAAAATAGTCCAGTTTCATTCTTCTGCACATGGATGTCCAATTTTGCAAACACCATTTGTTGAAGACAATGTCCTTTTTCCATTGGATATTCTTTCCTGTTTTGTCAAAGATTGGCTGAACATAGAGTTGAGAGTCCCTTTCTGGGTTCTCTATCCTGTTCTATTGATCTATGTGTCTGTTTTTGTGCCAATTCCATACTGTCTTGATGATTATAGCTCTGTAATACAGTTTGAAGTCAGGAATTGTGATGCCACCAGCTTTGGTTTCCTTTTTCAACATTCCTCTGGCTATTCAGGGTCTTTTCTGGTTCCATGCAAAACTTAGGATTCTTTGTTCCAGCTCATGAAAAATGTTGATGGTATTTTGGTGGGGATTGCATTCAATGTGTAGACTCGTTTGGGTAGCACAGACATTTTAACGATATTTGTTCTTCCAATCCATGAGCATGGAATGTTTTTCCATGTCATCAAGTCTTCCTCAATATATTTCACTAGTGTTTTAAGAGTTTTGCAGAGTACAGATCATTTACCTCTTTGGTTAGCTTTATACCTAGGTATCAAATGGGTTTTGGTGTGATTGTAAATTGGATTGATTCCTTGATTTCTCTTTCTTCTACATCCTTGCTAAGTGTATACAAATGCAACTGACTTCTGTGATTTTATATCCGGTGACTTTGCTGAATTCCTATATGATTTTTAGCTATTTTAATGTGTGGAGTATTTTGGAATTTCCACATAAAGTATCATGTCATCTGCAAAGAGTGAAAGTCTGACTTCTTTGATTTTTTTGGATGGCTTTTATTTATTTTGTTGTCTGCTTGTTGAGGCTAGGACTTCCAGGTCTATGTTGAACAACAGTGGTGACAGTGGACATCCCTGTGGTGTCTGGCTAGGGGTTTAACAATCTTAATTCTTTCAAAGTAGCAGCTCCTAGTTTTGCTGATCTGTTCTACTGTTCTTTTGATTACTGTGTCATTGATTTCTGCTCTAACTTTCATTATTTCTCTTCTTCTGCTGGATTTAGGCTTTATTTGCTGTTCTTTTTCCAGCTCCTTTAGGTGTAGGATCATGTTGTGTATTTGAGACTTTTCTTATTTCTTGAGAAAGGTCTGTATTGCTATATACTTCCCTCTTAGCACCACCATTGCTGCATCCCAGAGGCTCTGTACTGTCGTGTTTTCATTTTCATTTTTTTCCATATATCTTTTTAATTCTCCTTTAATTCCCTGATTAAACCTTTTCATTTTGTAGTAGGATGCTTTTTAACCTCTATGTGTTTGTGTTCCTTCCAAATATTCTCTTTTGATTGAGTTCAAGTTTTAAAGCATTGTGGTCTGAAAATATGCATGGTATAATCTCAGGTTGAGACCTGATTTGTGACCCAGTATGTGATCTATTCTGGAGCATGTTCCATGAGCATTCAAGAAAAATATGTATTCTGTTGCTTTCGGATGGAATGCTCTGAATACATCTGTTAAGTCCATCTGGTGCAGTGTGCCATTCAAAACTCTTGTTTCCTTGATCTTCTGCTTAGAGGATCTGTCCATTGCAGCGGGGGGGTTGTTAAAGTCCCCTGCTGTTATTGTATTATTGTCTATGTGTTTATTTGATTTTGTTATTAATTAGCTTATATATATTTGACTGCTCCCATGATGAAGCATAAATATTTACAATTGTTAGGTCTTCTTGTTGGATAGACCCTTTAATTATGATATAGTGTCTTTCCTCATCTCTTATTATACTCTTTGGTTTAATCTAATTTGTCCGACATAAGTATGGACACCCCAGCTTTCTTTTGATGTCCATTAGCATGATAAATTGTTCTTCACTCCCTTACTTTCAATCTTGTTGTCTTTGGTCTAAAACGAGTCTCTTGTAGACAGCATATTGATCAGCTTTATCTTTTTAACCAATTGATATCCAGTGTCTTTTGATTGGAGCATTTAGTCTATTTACATTCAGATTAATTATTGAAAGATATGAATTTAGTGCCATTGTATTACCTGTAAAGTCTCTGTTTCTGTAGATTGTCTCTGTTCCTTTCTGGTCTTTGTTACTTTGGGGCTCTCTCTTCACTCAAAAGCTCCTTTTTAATATTTCTTGCAGGGCTGGTTTAGTGTTCACAAATTTCTTTAGTTTTGTTTTCTCTAGAAACGATCTCTCTTTCTATTCTGAATGACAGCCTTGTTGGATAAAGTATTCTTGCTTTCATATTTTACCCATTTTGCATATTGAATATATCTTGCCAGTCCTTTCTGGCCTGCCAGCTCTCTGTAGACATGTCTGCTCCCAACCTTGTGTGTCTACCTTTAGAGGTTAAGGACCTCTTGCCCCAAGTTGCTTTCAGGATTTTCTTTTTATCCCTGAAATTTGCAAGCTTCACTATTATATGTTGAGGTGTTGACCTATTTTATTGATTTTGAGGGAGGTTCTCTGTGTCTCCTGGCCTTGAATGGCTGTTTCCTTCCCCAGATTAGGGATGTTCTCAGCAATAAGTTGTTAAAATAAACCTTTTGCCTCCCTCTCTCCTCCTCTTTGGGATTGCCGTTACTCGAATATTATTTTGCTTTATATTATTACTAGTTTCTCCAATTCTCCCTTCAAGAGCCAGTAGTTATTTTTCTTTCTTTTTCTCCATTTTTTTATTCTCCATCATTTTGTCTTCTATATCACTGACTCTTCTGCCTCATTTATACTAGCAGTTAGAGCCTCTATTTTTGAGTGCATCTCAGTAATAGCATTTTTAATTTTGGCCTGATTAGATTTTTTGTTCTTTTATTTCTACACTAAGGGATTCTCTACTGTCTTGTATGCTTTTTTCCAGTCTAGCTAGTGTCTTTACAGTTATTGTTTTGAATTCTAGTTCCAAAATCCTACTTATATCCATATTGATTAAATCTCCACCAGTGAGTAGTGCCTTCTATTCTTTCTTTTGAGGTTTCTCCATCTTGTCATTATGTCCAGAAAAGAATAGATAAAAGAGAGAGAAGGACAAAAATATCAACAATACAATAGAAAAATACAAACAAAAAAAATCAGAAGAAAACAGAAACAAAACAAAATGAGAAATAATTAAACAAGAATTAAAACAGAACAAAACAATAAACTAGATCTTGAGTGTATTTTGGTCTGTTTGTTTAAAGAAACTAGATCCCAAAATGGAAAGAAAAAAAAAACTTACACATATACAAAAATAAAATACAGTATAGTGAAAGTGAACCAAAATAATATATATAACATACATAAAAATACAAGTTAAAAATAATTTGAAAAAGAATTTATAAAATAAGAAAATAACTGAAAAGAAAGTAAAACTGAAAGACTAAAGAATAAGAAAAAGCCCCATGAATACTATATACTGTTTTCCCTAAGAGCTGACGTTTTGCAGTTCTCTATGATTGGCAAACTTGTTAGGTGGTATTTGTTCCAATACTTGGGAACTCTGCTGCACTCAGGCACCCTTGCTCTTTTTGTGACCCTCGAGATCCTGAGACCATGCTGTCCCACCTGGTATTCCACCCCACTTTGGCACCTGAGCACCTTTAAGCCAGGGACATCCCCAACTGTAGCAGACTGCTTAAAGTTCTGATTTCCCACTCTGCTGCTTATAATACTTTCTGGTAGCCTCCTTAAGTAAGCTCCTCCCCCTCCATGGTTTATCTTCTAATATATCACCTTGGATTCCTGTCTCTACACCTCCTACCTTGCAAAAAGTGATCAGGTTTGTATTCGTAGAATTGCAGCAAATCTTTTCTCAGATCTCTGATTGATTTTGCAGGTGTTCAGAATGATTTGATAGCTAGCTAGCTGAATTCCAGGCACCAGATGAAATTAAGTTCCCCTACTCCTCCACCATCTTAACTCCTCCCTCAGATTTGATTTTTCTAAAGGTACTGCTGAGATATACTCTTTTTTATTATTTTTTAAATAATTTTTATTTTATTATATTAGTCACTACACAGTACATCCCCAGTTTTTGATGCAATGTTCTATGATTCATTATTTGCATATAACACCCAGTGCACCATGCAATATATGCCCTCCTTACTACCCATCACCGGCCTATCCCAATCCCCATTCCCCCCAAGCCCTCAGTCATATGGTTTCACTCATTTATGGAACATAAGAAATAGGAAGATCTGTAGGGGAAGGAAGGGAAGAATGCGGGGCGGGTGGGGGTAAACAGAAGGGGGAATGAACCATGAGAGACTGTGGACTCTGGGAAACATGCTGAGATATACTCTTGATAAATTCTCCTGTCTTTCCTCCTGTCTTTTCTTCACAATATAACCAGTCTTTCTACAGTTACAAACAAATCACTTTGCCAGCCTGATTAAGACTCTTCAATGGCTTTCACATTTTCTTCAGAAAAATATAAAATCCTTAAAATTATCTCTATGACCTCCCTGGATCTGACAACTTCCTAAAACCCTGACCTCAACTTTCACTACTCTCTGCTTCAAAATCATTACACTGGGGTTCCAGCCATAGTCAACTCTTTTCAGATACCCAAAAGTGCCACAGGTATACTCCTCTGTGGGCTTTTGGACAGACTCACCAATTAAAAATGCTAAGGATATATTACATATGAAAAAGCAGTTGAATGCTCTTGCAGTATTATTTGCAATAACCAGAAACTGAAAAAGAAACACAAATATTCATCAACTAATGGATGTGTAAACAGTAGTTTTACTATCCATACATTGTATTTTTCACACAATGAAATATTATTCAGCCATAAAAAGGAATCAAGTTCATGGTACAGCATAGATGAACTTTGAAAACATTATGCTAAATGAAAAGAACCAAACACAAAAGGTCACATATTGTATAACTGCATTTGTATGAAATATCTGGAAGAGGCAAATCCATAAAGATAGAAAGTAGACTGGTAGTTCCCAGGTTCTGGAGTGAGGGAGAGTGGGGAGTGACTGCTAATGGGAATGATGTTTCTTTTGGGGATGATGAAAATGTTCTAATATTAGATTTTAGTGATGGTTGCACAACTCTGTGAATACTAACAAGCATTAAGTTGTATACTTTAGATGGATGAAATATATTGTATTTGAAATAAATTTCAACAAAACTTAAAAATGCAATTTAGTATGCTTTGAAAGTCATTACATAAGTGGCAGAGAAACAGGGTAATCCAGTCAAAAATAAATAAATAAATAAACAAACAAACAAATAAATAAATAAATAAATAAATAACTGAATTGAGGTTGGAGTGTTGGCACCTCAGCTTGCTGGCTTTGTGAGATTGCATAAATCATTTCTCAGCCCTTAACTGTAAAACTGATAAAAATACAACTTATGTTAGCTTGTGTGAGGAATAAATGGGATAACATAGGTAAAAATGCTTACTAAACTGCAAAATACTATTCAAATGTAAGATCTAGTAAGATAATACATAACTGCATTGTGTGATTTTAATTACAATATACAGTAGGTATGTGAAGTCCAGTATTTGACACCTGTATTTTTATTCTTAGTCCCAAAAGCTCCCTTGATAATGATAAAAAAATAACTTTAGATAAAGAAAAATTCTCTTAATTATCCCCTTTTGATTTTAAAGAATGTAAATGTATTCTATTATATCTCGTTGATACTTAGACAAGCGAGTTTTGTTCATGAGTTGCTGAATACAACATTTTCATCTAATGCTAATACTCTAAGAAGGAAATTTGTTCATAAAATCCGAAGAGGAAAACTACGGAAAAGATTTGAAAACCAAGGTTTATAATATGGCATTTAGGAGGCAGGGAAGAAAAAGAGGAAGAAGGATGCATATTTCTTTATAAGTTTTATCTGAAAATCTTGGGGTGGGTAAAGAAAAGCAAACATCTGTAGTGGTGATTTTTTTTTCTCCTTAAATCTAAAGGACAGCTGAAAACCAATCTGTTGTTTGTATAGAAAGAAATGTTAGTAAAAGAGGAAGAAAGTACACTTGGGGGAACATCTGCTCTGAGAAACCACTTGAAAAGTAAGCATGGGGAAACATTTGTACAATACACAGCATATACTGTGCTGCAGAAATGAAAAGAGTATAATACAAGAAAGATCTGTATGCATAAATATATGTAGCATAAGGAAACAAGTAAAAATACAATATATTGACTTTTTCCTCTCAAATATATTTTAAGGCTAGGCGATACAGGTCATGATCATTAAAACACAGTAACCATGAATGGCATCTATTGCCCTAGCATAAGTCAACCCTCCATCTTCCTTATGATATGCTCATTGTAAGTAGAGAACAGTTGAAATAAGGGATGTCCCTGCTTTTGACAAACTATTGGCTGATTTAAGGAGACAGAGTCAATGTCTAAACAGGTCATATTGATATATACAACACCATAGAAATAAATGTAAATGTGAGGCCAAGAACACACAAAAATAATACATACATACACACATATATATATATTTTTTATATAATAACTGGGACTTAGTGGAGCTAGTCAAGAAAGATCAGAGGTCTTGCATTAGCTGCCTTTGAGCCAAATCCAACCAAAGCTCTGTTTGGCTTGGTTTGGTTTGTGCACACAAACACACACACACACACTCCCATCATACTGAATATTTAACAATTGGGAGACTTGGGGCACCTGGGTGGCACAGCGGTTAAGTGCCTGCCTTTGGCTCAGGGTGTGATCCCGGCGTTGTGGGATCGAGCCCCACATCAGGCTTCTCCGCTATGAGCCTGCTTCTTCCTCTCCCACTCCCCCTGCTTGTGTTCCCTCTCTCGCTGGCTGTCTCTATCTCTGTCAAATAAATAAATAAAATCTTTAAAAAAAACAATTGGGAGACTTCCCACAAGAATTCAGATACCTGGTTTCTCCTGAAAAAGCAGATAAAAACAAACAAACAACTCATTTGACTTTCCTGCATGGCAGTAATTGGCTTGACCTGAGTCACAGCTGCTTGATTTGGAGATAGTGTATGTTCTTCTGCCTACCATATTTCCCGCAGTCCAAATTGCATCACTAGTGCATTGGTTAAGAAAATTGGCATAAACACAAATCAGAGAAGAAGCTCTGAAACACTATATATGTAAGGAACATTTCCATGTATGAAACCTTTGAGTATGTATGTATGTACATGCATATATGAAACACCTGACCTCAGTGTACATTATGTAGGAAATATTTGAAGTGCTAATTATAAGTACTGTTTGCTGGAATATATCCCAGAATTAGAATCTCTGAGGCCAGGTGACTGGAATATGCATTTTATACTAGCATCATAAGTATTTCATATATTCACATAAGTGTGAGAACTGCTGTTCTTAGCCATCCCTACTCAAATTCACTTTACTCATTGGTGGAAGATTAACCTTAATTTAACTCTACCATGTTGCTTTCTCCTAAAACAATCTTTAATGATTTCCCCTTATCTGCAGAAAAAACTTCACACCAGTCAGTCTGGCATAAAAATTCTGTTGTGATCTATTCCGGGGCACTTCTTCATTATTTTCCAGCAACATAAACTTTCATTCTTTTTAAATTAAATTATCCCTTCCTCATAAATGCCTCATACCTCTCTAACCTCTATGCCTTGGGACAGGTTTCCCCTGAAATATGGAAATTTCTTTTTCTGCCAAATAATTGATACTGAGGTAGATACCTGATTTAAGTTGGGCCAATCAGAAATTTTCCCTAGCTGTTTCTCCCCAGAAGGTTGTAAAACCCCAGAGCTTATGACATTAATGTGTTTAAGTATGTGAAACAGAAAAGCAAAGGAAAAGCTGGAATGAGAATTTGGAATAAACTCAAACACTTGGAGACTAAGAACCATCCTGCTCAAGAATGATTTGATAAACCAGGAA